>NC_037684.1:18758796-19068063 GCF_003255815.1 Theropithecus gelada
AATGTACCTTCAGACTGCATAAAGTGTCATTTTGTAATAACTATTTATAAAACAATTGGTTTTTCAGTGCACATCAGGTTTTGATGCCATGGGCAGTGGGAGCCCTGAGACTGTGGAGTATGCACACAACACTAAGAACAGAGCCTTTAGTCTTTCCATCAGAGTAGCTACCACCCCATCGTTTCCTAAAGGATGAGCAGTAGTATAGAACACAGGTTAAGAAGAAAGCTGTGAGGGTTCCAGTCCAGGATAAAGTGGAGCAAATGTACTGCACCCTGTCTCTCCACTGAATGTCACTTAAAAGTGGACAGAATGCATGGAGCAACTCTTTGAGGACTCTGAATAACAGGAGCAGCCTCATTGGGAAAGAAGACCAGAATTCAAGTATCACTGAACTGTTGGTGAATTTACTGTTTTCTGTCCCTTTGTATTTCCTGACCAAATGCAATGCAGCCTGAACCCTAGGCATCAATGAGAAAGACAGAACTCTAGGAGAAGCCTTCTCATTCTCAAGGAGCAGGAAAGGGAAAATAATCCTAACACTCAGAATGTGGAAATCTCTTGTCCCTTTTTTTGTCCTCTTCTCTCTGTTCTCTCACACCCCAAACCACAGGCAACCCCAAAGTGGCTGTAGCGACAGCAGAGGCAATGGGACCTGTAGGAAATTGAAACAGTGAGAAGAATCTTCTTCAATAGGAGCTGTGATACCCACAGCTTTTTTCCTTTCTCTCCTGCCGTTTAGTCACAGACATAAGCATAGTCAAGGAAATGTGTGGTATCATAGGGTAACTAAAGCTCCAGCTTTATGACTGGAGAAACAAAAACGGGAGTCCCAGGAAACTAGAAAGTACCAGATAAATCACGATGATGGAGGACTCAGGAAACAACCCCATGAAGTTGTTTATGAAATACTGAGCTCACCCCCCGGATCCCACCGCAGTCACGATGCCAAAAATGGTGAGAAGTGAGCAAACAACCTGCCATCTGGACCTTAGATTGACCACAGGATGGAACATACATGAGACATATTTGAATGGCACTGCAAAGGCTTTGAAAATGTAGCTGACATTGGAGCCACCCCCCATAGAAGAGGGGTAAAATTGTGGTATGAATCTAACCAGGTTGTTTACATACTAAAATCAAAATATCAATATTCTTGATATGATTTAAATTAAGACCAAGAGTCTCCTAATAAGACATTAAAAATGCCCAAGATAGAATCCAAAATTATGAGGCATATGAAGAACCATGAAAATTTCAGCTTGCACGAGAAGACAATAACAGATATCAATGCCAAGAGGACACAGATGTTGAAATTATCTCAGAGATATTTAAGGCAGCTATTGTACACATGCTCCAAAGAACTGCAAACAATCTTTAAAAAAAAAAAAAAAAAAACACGGAAAAATAAAGTCACAGCAAAAACACAAGATATAAAGAACCAAAATGAAATTTCAGAACTAAAAACCCCAATAACTGAATTAAAAAAAAAAAACTTACAGAATGAGCTCAATAGCAAAATGGAAATGACAGAGGAAACAGTCGGTGAACTTGAACATAAATCACAAAGTATCCAATCTAAACAGAGAGAAGCAAAGAGTAAAACAGACAAACAGGACCCCAAACACCTATGAGACAATGGCACAGGTCTAAAATTTGTGTCATCAGGGTTCCAGCAGAAGAGCAGAAAGATTGTAGTTCTGAAAAAAAGACTAAAAACATCACAAGTTTGATGAAAGACATAAAGCCACAAACCACATTCAAGAAGTTCCATTAGTGGGTTAAATGGTGGCCCCCCAAAAGCTATGTCATGTCCTAATTCTCAGAATCAGAGTTTCTGGGGACCAGCAACTTTTTGACAGTCACCCAAGGGATTTTTATGCACACTGAATTATTAGATCCAGTAGGCTACAGAATAAAACAGGCAGCTATTAGCTGAAATTTGACTCTTAATGAATTTTATAGATACTTGTTGTTAATGGGCTTTTATCTGTATTATTCTTTCTCACATTACCCAACAAGATTAGCAAGACAACTCAAACAGAATCACCTACTTTAAACCACATTATTTACCAAGCAACTTCAATCTGCCTACATGTCAGCATTTACTTGTATTGTATGTAGCCAAGACAAGAGGTAGCCAACCAAAGAAACTGACCTAACTCAGTATCTTCATGAGAGAGCCATTGACACTTTATCATTTCCCAACACATGAATCCTTTCTTCTCTTCTTCCCTTATATTTTGCTCTTTTTTCTTCCCAGTTTGATTCTTCTTTTTCATTTTCCTCCCTCTGCCCCTCCCCCTTTTAAATATAGAAAAGTAATTCAGTGATTGGGTACACAAGTATTTAAACAAAACACTAGGCAACTTTTTAAAAAATCTAAATCCACTGTTATAAACACACTGCCAAAATATGTTAAGTGAAAAACAAAAGCAAAGTTCAGAACAGAGTGATAGTATGCTGCATTTTATTGAGTAATGGAGAAATTCATATTCATATTTGCCTACAGACACTATGGAAGGACAAATTAGAACCTAACAAAGTAATTATCTGGGTGGGAGTAGAGCGTGACACTAGGGAAAGGGAAAGAGGGAGGATGAAGAGGGAATGAGAACAAGAATTGTCTTATACAACTTTGTATATTGTTTTGATATCTGAATAATGAAAATGTATTGCCTATTATCTAAAATATATACACTTAAAAGGAAAAAAGCTATTGACATTGGCATAAGGCAAATTCAACTGCTATTTATTCTATCCTGCCTCTTCTGGAACTTACATAACCACTCTTTCACTCTTTTTCATTATTTTCCTTCCTGTATCATTCTTGTCTCTTTATGTGAATAGAGGCAAATATTAATATATATTCTTATTTACAACTTTCTTACACAAATGCAATATATTACACACACACTACTTAGCACCTTTTCTTTCCTACTTAGCAATAAATATATTGGTGATTATTTTATCCCCCAGCTATATAGTAATATGTTGTACAGATGTTTAACAGTCCCCAACTGATGGATACTTGAGTTGTTTCCAATTACTTGCTATTGCCCAAAACATTGTAAAGAATAATCTTGTAAACACCTAACTCTGTATAAGTGTGGTAAAAATTTATACACATAAGATTACAGATTGAAAGAAATAAATGCATTTATAATTTTAATAGATATTGCCACTTGCCCCTAGAAGAGTTACATAAATTTTGTCATAGTAACTGTCTTTCCATAGCCAACAAAGTATGTTATGAAATATTGGTACTTTTGCCACCCTGAGAAGTAGAAAACGATTTCTTATTAGACTTTAATTTACATTTCTCTATAAGTAAAGTTGAACATCATTGCCTATGTTTATAGGTCATTAATATTTCTTTTTAATACTGTACTATCAGAAAACCTGATGGCTGGACGCAGTGGCTCACATCTTGTAATCCTAGCACTGTGGGAGGCCGAGGCACCTGGATCGCTTGAGCCCAGGTGTTTGAGAATAGCCTGGGCAACATGGTGAAACCTCATCTCTACTAAAAACACACAAAAATTAGTAGGGCATTGTGGCATATGCCTCTAATTCCAGCTACTCAGGAGGTTCCAGCTACTCTATCAGGTTTTATTAGTCCAAGTTTAATACTGGACTATCAGTCCATCAGACTTGCTACTTACTGGCCATACAAACTTGGGCAAGTTCTAGTTCCTTCAATAGAGAAATGACCAAGAAGTCGCAGTCTCTTTTCGTGTATGATGGGAATAATGATAACAGGCCGGTGCAGTGGCTCACTTTAGGAGGCCAAGGCGGGAGGATCACCTGAGGCCTAGAGTTCAAGACCAGCTTGGGCAACAAAGCGAGACCGCATCTCTACAAAAAAAATTAAAAATGAGCCTAGCCCAGTATGGTGGTGCACACCTGTAGTCCCAGCTATTAAGAGGCTAAGGTGGGAGTATCCCTTGGGCCCAGGAGTTTGAGGCTGCAGTGAGTTATGATGGCACCACTGTACTCCAGCCTGAGTGACAGAGCAAGACCCTGACCTAACATCACTGACCTAAATACTTTAGTGAAGATTAGATGAAATAAACAAAACTAGCTTAACTGAGTGCCTGCCACACAGCAAGTGCTCTGTAACTGATGGGGCCATTACTTCTAATTTTGAACCTCATTGCTTTTCTGCCTCCTTTATCATTGTATTTCCCCTGTTCTTCCCCATCTCCTGTTACCACTAAAAATAACAGAAAGGGACAATTTATTGAAGGCTTACTATGTACCAAGTGCTATATTAAGAGTTTTGCATATAGCATCTCACTGAATCTTTGTAAGAATCCTAGAAAATATTCTTAGAAGAAAAATGAACATTTACAGTGGCTAAATAACTCATCTAGGTTATATGGCTAGCAGGAAGTAGTGCTGAGATTCTAATTCAGGACTGTCTGATTCTTAAGTCTCTATTTTTTGCTATTTTATCATGTTTTCTTCTTCTTTTTTTTTTTTTTTTTTGAGACAGGGTCTTGCTCTGTTACTCAGGCTGAAGTGCAATGGTGCAATCTGCACTGCACTGCAACTTCTACCGCCTAGATTCAAGTGATTCTCATGCATCAGCCTCCCAGGTAGTTAGAATTATAGGCATATGCCACCATGCCCAACTAATTTTTATATTTTTACTAGAGATGAGGTTTTACCGTGTTGCCCAGGCTGGTCTCAAACTCCTGGGCTCAAGTGATCCATGTGCCTTGGCCTCCCAAAGTGCTAGGATTACAGATGTAAGTCACTGCGCCCAGCCATCAGGTTTTCTTAATTGTAAGGAATCCAAATGTCATATTAGTTCTGCAGTGTTACTGACATACTTACAGGGGTATTTCTGTATTCTCCAAGGCTAGCAAGTCCATCTGTGGATGAAGACTGGGTTTTAAGTTGTTTGTTACATCAGAACTTGGAGAGCTGAAATCTAAAACACAAAATGGACTTGTTTGGCTTTAAAACATTTTGTCAGTCAGTTATTACGCTGGATTTTCTACAGTAAAAACAAAAAGAAAAAAGAAAAAAAAAAAAAAAAAGAAAAACCCACCAAATGAAAGAGATTTAGATATTTCTGTCACCATAAAATCATGAGATTTCCTAGCTCTAAGAGAAATTAAAAAGCATCATTTATGGTAGGTAGAGAGAGAAAGAATTTCCCTGCCATGAGAAGAAGTTGTTGTAAGGGTAAGAAATATTATTGTATTGGATTTTCTAAAATCCTAAGCTGATCCAGAATGGAAAGGATTTTATATCTTGTTCTGCCCAGCACAAAAGTAAAAAGTTATAGTACATACTGAGCTCTACCTTCACCTCAAGCTCCAGTCCATAATTTTTTTTTTTTTTTTTTTGAGATGGAGTTTCACTTTGTCACCCAGACTGGAGTTCAGTGGCACGATCTCGGCTCACCACAACCTCCACCTCCTGGGTTCAAGTGATTCTTCTGCCTCAGCCTCCTGAGTAGCTGGAATTATAGGTGCCCACCACCACTCCCGGCTAATTTTTGTATTTTTAGTAAAGGGGGGGGGTTTGCCATGTTGGCCAGGCTGGTCTCAAACTCCTGACCTCAGGTGATGCACCTGACTCGGCCTCCCAAAATACTGGGATTACAGGTGTGAACCACCGTGCCTGGCCTCCAGGCCATAATCTTAAGTGAGATACCCCAAAGGGAATAATTACTTTCCCCTCTGAAAATTCTCTATTAAAAACTCAGGAAAACTCTCCAATGTAACTGACTCTACACATCCCACTAGCCTACATAAACAAGTAGCCAACATTTTAGAACTGGGTAGACATCTAAGAAAACCACAAATTCAGTGATACTGAGTGTTTTTACTCTGGAAACAGCAGATGACATAGGAGAAAAACAAACTGCTTTTAGTTTGGCAAAACTGGATTTCCGCATTTTTCATCATCCTTATTTTACCTATTTTAGGTAAATTATCCTAATTTACCAAACCCTTGTTGGGAATAAGGACAGCAGAAGATAACAAGTTAGGTAAGATAGGTAACTCTTTTATAAATGTTTATAAAATGCATTGTAGCAGAGCTTACATCACAACTTGGAGAGCTGTAACAAAGCTTACAATGCATTTTATAAACATTAGTTTGTTAATCTTGACAACCACCCTTTAAGGCAATCATTGTTCCCATTTTATAAAGTGAGAGTCTTAAAGGTTAGGTGGCTGAGAGGTGCAGAACTGGCATTTCAACTTGGACTTTTCTGACTTTAAAGCCTGTGTTTTTCCTTCTTCATTTCACAACCACTTGGTTCACCTTGTAATTTCTAAATTTCTCCGCTTGCATCAGAGATACTCCCTTACCTGATGCTGAGGTGTAGCAGAAGAGCCCAATGATAATAGTGTGTAGGTTCAGAGTAGACTTTAAGTATTGGCCATTGGGCTGAAAAGCCTCTACAAAGCAGGCCAGGTGAATTCCATGAAATTCTAAGTGAGTAGGATGAGTTTCAAGGACCTCCTCCCCCAGACACATCCCATTGCTATACTGGGTTTGACTCAACCATTTGTCAGGAAGTAATCACATCTCCTAACATAGTGCTCTGACAGTCAAACTGTCTTCAGTCCTTCTTAGGTGGTATTTAATCATGTAATTAAGGAGAACTGTTTCACATCAAGCTCTTCTGCTGGTCTGAAAAGACCTGAGTGTTTATTTACTTAAGTCTGAAAGTTGATTATTCATGGTGTTGAGTTCTCCCAGAGTGTCCCTAGGCATCCGGGGACTGGGACTTAGGTCGAGGAGATCTTGAGATGGGGCAGAAGGCTCACTGGTAGTCTGAAAACAAAGCAAAAAAAAAAAAAAAAGAAAAAAGTGTCATGTAGTTTATCATAGCTTTCTCCCCATACATTCTCCTTTGTTGAGGGGAGGATCCTATTTGGATGCATTTTAAGGAAGAATTCTCCATTCAACCAATGGGCAACATTAGTATGAATCCCATCTTAACCACCTACATAAGTTCCTGCTTCTTATTAATAACTTAATAACATTAACTTTACATTACATGACATTAACAGTTTAACATTAACGTTAACTTAATAACATTAAGTTATTAAGGCAAGTAATCTATACCATTAAAACCACTCCAAATTATCAATGCATATCTCCCTCTTTTTAAGACTTGTTTTAGGTAAACCTTGCTTCTTACTGTAATTGGCAAAATGTTCAATTGTTTATTTTATAACGTTTCTAATCACTTACACTGGTGGCTTCCTTCTGGTTATTTTGCTCCAAAATCCTTTGTTGGTTTCTAGTAAACCTGTTTAAATGATCAAAATGCATGTGTTTTAAAAAAATATATGAAAATGCTATAAAAATCTAACAATTATTAATACACAAATATTTAGGAATAAAGACAATCAGCCTCATCCTCACACAATTATCAGTAAAAAACTTTTAATAACTTTTTTCCAGCTTACAGAGTATTCATACCCTCAGAGGAAACTGTGAGAAAATAGAAAAGTATTAAAAAAAATCTCATCACCCAGAAATTGTTAAATCTATTAACATTATTCCAGTATTTCATCTATAAGTGCATCTATTTTTAAACTTAGTTAAAATTATACTTTACATAATTCTGTATCCTAATTTGATTACGCTGTGAGAATTTTTCTAGCTGAAATACAATTTTTAATGGCTATAATATTTTACCTTATGAATCTATCACACCTTTAACCACTCTTACTATTAGCAATTATTTGTTTTCTATTTTGCCATTATAAGTAATTTTCCAAAATATTCAAATATATTTAAAGTATTTTCACTATTTCACTGTGTATTTTTATAAGATACTTAATACATACCAAAAAATTGACCTTCTACAACTCTGATTTAATTTTACATTGTTTGTCCACTGAGAGTAAAGGAGTATAAACGTAAAAGACTAGAGAAGTTGAAGGCAGAAATCCAAGGTTCAAGTGTCAGTGTTAGTACCTTGTAGCTACATGACTAAGGAGATGACTTCCTGAACCTTGGTCCCCCAGCTGCTAAGAGGGAATAACATTTGAACTATTTCCTCAGAAAGTTATTTTCAGGGGCAAAACTAGATAGTACAGGTGGATGAATGTGGAAATGCTTTGCAAACTGAGATTTGCTTTAGAAACATACAGTATCACTGTTAAGACAATTTGACTTCATGATCCTAAACACTTTAAAGTATAAGTTTATACTCAATTGGGCCTCTGAGTCCAAGCCTACAGGTATACATCCAGATGGCCTGAAGCAACTGAAGAATCACAAAAGAAGTGAAAATGGCCAGTTCCTGCCTTAACTGATGACATTACCTTGTGAGCTTCCTTCTCCTGGCTCAGAAGCTCCCCCACTGAGTATCTTGTGACCCCTGCCCCTGCCCTCCAGAGAACAACCCCCTTTGTAATTTTTCACCACTACCCAAATCCTATAAAACTGCCCCACCCCTAACTCCCTTAGCTGACTCCTTTTTCTGACTCAGCCTGCCTGCACCCAGGTGAAATAAACAGCTCTATTGCTCACACAAAGGCTGTTTGGTGGTCTCTTCACAAGGATGCGCGTGACAGAATCTGCGCACGCAGTTTAACGATTTTTCAAAAACATGTGCTTTTAAATTCCACCTAGTTAAGCCGGGAACTGTGGCTCATGCCTGTAATCCCAGCACTTTGGGAGGCCGAGACAGGTGGATCACTTGAGGTCAGGAGTTTGAGACCAGCCTGGGCAACATGGTGAAACCCCATCTTGACTAAAAATACAAAAATGAGCTGGGCATGGTGGTCTGTAATTCCAGCTACCAGGGAGGCTGAGACAGAAGAATCGCTTGAACCTGGGAAGCGGAGGTTGCAGTGAGCCGAGATCATGCCACTGCTCTCCAGCCTGGGCAGTAAAGCAAGAGTCCATCTAAAAAAAAAAAAATCCATCTAGTTATAACATTAGCTTCTTGTGTTCTAGTGAGTTATGTGCTGGGTATGAACAACTTTCCTAGATCAAGCCCTGAGTGACAAATTTCAGTTTCTTTATTTGCACAACTATTCCCTGGATGTAATTAGCAGATACTTTGGGGGATGTTGGAATAGGGTGAATGTATTTTGCAAGTGGATGGATATGAATCTTTAGGGGCCAGAGCGTGGGCTGTGATAGGTAGAGTAACGCCCACCCTCACAAAGGTACCCACATCCTAGTCAACACAACCAGTGAATATGTTAGGTTATATGGCAAGGGGAAATTAAAGGTTGAAAAAAGAATGAAGTTTGCTACTGTTAAAGGAAAAGAAATCTCAGGACCCCAAAATCACTAAGCCAAAAGGAAAAGTCAAGCTGGGAACTGCCTCAGGCAAATTTTATTCCTAACTAATATAGCTACAAAGATAAAAAGCTACCTACCTCTCTCACAATTTGCCCAAGAGAAAACTCCCTGTGGGCCTCAAGATCTTTACCCTAAAACAGTTCTGTTGAATCTCACCTTGGCAATATAAACTGATAGCTTATCTTCACAAGTACAGGACAAAGGACAGAACTGACTGAGTCCTCTGCCCTACTGCTTATGTAGAAATGCAGATTCACCGAGCCAGACTAAGGTATGAGTGACTATTCCTCTAGCCCCTTCTCACATGTAAATTGTGTATTCTGTGAAAGGTTTATCAAAGACTCAAAAGAATGCAACCATTTGTCGCTTATCTACTTATAACCTGGAAGCCCCCTTCCCTGCTTTGAGTTGTCCCACCTTTCTAGATGGAACCAATGGACATCTTACACATACTGATTGATGTCTCATGTCTCCCGAAAATGTATAAAACCAAGTTGTGGATGGTCGGGTGCGGTGGCTCATGCCTGTAATCCCAGCACTTTGGGAGGCCAAGGTGGGTGGATCATGAGGTCAAGAGATCGAGACCATCCTGGCCAACACAGTGAAACCCTGTATCTACTAAAAATACAAAAAGTAGCTGGGCGTGGTGGCACACGCCTGTAGCCCCAGCTACTCAGGAGGCTGAGGCAGGAGAATCACTTGAACCCAGGAGGCAGAGGTTGCAGTGAGCCGAGATTGTGCCACTGCACTGCAGCCTGGTGACAGAGCATGACTCTGTTCCAAAAAACAAACAAAACAAAACAAAAAACCAAGCTGTGCCCCCATCACCTTGGGTGCATATTGTCAGGACCTCCTGTGGCTATGCCACAGGTGCATCCTTAACCTTGGCAAAATAAACTTTCTAAATTAATTGAGACCTGTCTCAGATACTTTTGGTTCACATTAGTAAGCTGCCCTTAATTGGGAGATTATCCGGGAATGTACAGATAAGCCCAATGTAGTTATAAAGGTCCTTAAAGGTGGAAGAGAGAGGCAGAAGTGGAAGTAAGAGTGATATGATACAATCAGGCCTGAACTAGACACTGTTGGCTTTGAAGATGGAGAAAAGGGGCCATGAGCCAAGGAAAGTGAACAGCCTCTAGCTGCTGCAAAAGGTAGGAAGATGGATTCTCCTCTGGAGCATCCAAAAGTAGATAAAACAGAGGATAAGCCACTAAGTTTGTGGTAATTTGTGACAGCAGCCAGAGAAAACTAGGAGACTAGTATCTTTTCTAGAGGCGAGAGTTTCTCTCTGAATCTTAGGACATAAGTGTTTCACAGTTGTTCTGGTACACACGGTTCAAAGCCCAGTCAGAACAAGCTGTTCATAGAAGTAATCCAATCTCCTGCGAGCTAGACAAATAAACACAAGTTCCCCCTCGGAGGAAGCCTTTAGGCAGTGGTCTTATGGTTTGCAATAGAATTCTCCAAAACGAAAGCCAGAAGGCAGCACTCTACTGAAAACGATGTGGTTTTCCTTGGATATTTTTTTGTTTATAAAAATTTGTTCCACAGAAAACAAGAGTAACAATTGTGAGTTTCTTCAGTGCTAAGAAAGCAAGCATGGTGGCCAGGCAAGGTGGCTCACACCTGTAATCCCAGCACTTTGGGAGGCCGAGGAGGGTGGATCACCTGAGGTCAAGAGTTCAAGACCAGCCTGGGCAACATGGTGAAACCCTGTTTCTACTACAAATACAAAAACTACACGGGCATGATGGTGTGTGCCTGTAATCCCGCTACTTGGGAGGCTGAGGCAGGAGAATTGCCTGAACCCAGAAGGTGGAGGTTGCAGTGAGCCAAGATCGTGCCACTGTACTCCAGCCTGGGCACTCCATCTCAGAAAAAAAGAGAAAAAGAAAGAAAGGAAGCATGGTTCCTAGGCTTACATCTTCAGTCGATGCCCTTCTCTGAATACACAGTAAATATGAGACAGTAAAGGAAAGACACTACCATTTCATAGATACTGGTTTTTATGTTTCTCTTTTTTGAGACAGGGTCTCACTCTGTTACCCAGGCTGGAGTGCAGTGACACGATCTTAGATCACTGCAACCTCTGCCTCCTGGGCTCAAGAGATGCTCCCAGCTCAGCCTCCTAAGTAGCTGGGACTAAAGGCGTGCATCATCATGCCTAGCTAATTTTTGTAATTTTTTGGTAGAGATGGGGTTTCGCCATGTTGCCCAGGTTGGTCTCAAACTTCCTGAGCTCAAGCAATCCGCCCACCTCAGCCTCCCAGGGTGCTGGGATTACAGGTGTGCACCACCATTCTTGGTCCATAGCTACTGGCTTTATTTTATGGATTCTCTTAATTCACTCAAGATAAGTGGGAAGAAAAACTTTGTCAATAAATTTAAAGGTTAAATGGGACACTGGTGCAGAGGAAGAGAAGAAATTACTATTGAATGGACGTCAATGTGCTAGCACTCTACTAGGTGTTTTCATATATATTATCTCATTTAATCCTCAAAAAAGCCCAACCCTCTAAAAAGGTATTATTATCCTATTTAATACATCAAAAAAAAATAAGAAAGAAAAAAACTTAAATCTTAGAAAAGTTATGCAACTAATCCAAAATCATCAGCTAGATTTGAATCCAGGCCTGTTCAGCTCTTTCCCTTATGTCAGACTGGTCTCATTCTTTATCAGCTGATTAGAAATACAGTCATTGTGCAAGTAGAGATTCCCAGTAATTCTCAACAGAAACAGTGCCCCTAACATGCCCTTAACATGCCCTTTTTTTTATTATTTCTCTTAGAGGTGGGATTTCACTCCATCACACAGGCTGGAGTGCAGTGGTGCGATCATAGCTCACCACAGCCTCAAATTCCTGGTCTCAAGCTATCCTCCCACCTCAGCCTCTCCAGTAGCTAGGCTATAAGCACCTACTAGAACCACCACACCCAGCTAATTTATTTATTTTTCATTTATTTATTTGAGGCAGAGTCTCACTCTGTTGCCAAAGCTGGAGTGCAGTGGTGTGATCTTGGCTCACCGCAACCTCCACCTCCCCTTCAAGTGATTCTCCAGTGTCAGCCTCCTGAGCAGCTGGGATTACAGGCATGCACCACCATGCCCAGCTAATTTTTTTGTATTTTTAGTAGAGATGGGGTTTCACTATGTTGGTTAGGCTGGTTTCGAACTCCGGACCTCAAATGATTTGCCCGCCTTGGTCTCCCAAAGGGCTAGGATTACAGGCGTGAGCCACCGCGCCTGGCCTTATTTTTTATTTTTTGTAGAGACAGGGTCTTACTATGTTGTCAGGGCTGGTCTGGAATTCCTGGGCTCAAGTGATCCTCCTGCCTCGGCCTCCAAAAATGCTGGGATTATAGGTGGGAGCCACCATGCTGGGCTGAAATGTCACTTTAACTAGGAGAAAGACCTCTGGCATTTACTGAGTAGGAGCTGCACAAGAGAAAACTGTCCCACACCACATGCCAATACCTTTCCTACTGAGAATGGAGGATCTAGAAAGAGGGGTTCCTTGTAGGCACTCTGATAAGAATGCTGAGTAATTGGTGGTGAAAGTAGAAATGGAAGAGGGGTAAAGAGGGTACATGATTTGCTCACCTCTCATATCCAAGGATGGCATTATTCAAATCCTCGTTCACCTGAATTAGCTCAACAGTTACATCTTCATTCTCCACCACCACAAGCAGGTCCATGATCCTCTCCTGCATCTCCCGACCTGTTTTATAGAGTTTCTGTCAAAGAAAGGAGAGAGATTTCTTCTTCCACACCTGAAACATTCTATAAAGACATATGACTCACCAATCTGTGCATACCTACAGTCACCTCCACCCTTAAGTCGCCTGTGGGGCACTACCTAAGTACTTAACTATAAACAGCTTATCCTTCCTATTGGAAGGCAGTGAGTCATAAACTGATTATATTTTCCTTTAAAAATCAAAATAAGTGTCATAAGAATAATATGGTACATTGAAAATAATGCTGGACTAAAATCCAGAAGTGCTGTATGGGAATTCTAAATGTAGTGCTTATTAGCTGTGCCATGTTGGGGAAGAAAAAAATAAATTAAATAAACACGTTTTTAAAATCTCAGTTTTCTCATTGATAAATGAAAATTATACCCCTTGCCACATCTACCTCAAGGGTTGACATAAAAATCAAATGAGATGTGTGTAATGAGGAACTCTATAACTATAAAGCATAAACATAAAATGTTATTGCATTATTAGTGGTAGTAGAAGTAGTAAAAATACATTTACAGTGGCATTATTTTATTTCCTGTTATGTTGTACTTAAACATTTAAAGTTTATAGTTATATCGCATTTTGAGGCAAACTAAAACAGGATTAACAAACAAATCATGAATACCCTTATTTGGACTACCTAGAAATACTGCATTAAACCATGACTCCACCTCCCAAACCCATTTTTTTTTTTCCCCTCATAAGCATCACAGCCATCTACGTCAGACTTACTGATCCAGAATCTCCAGGCTGGGGGTCTGAAAATCTACATTTTTTTTTTTTAAGCAAGCACTCCAAAGTGTTTCTTATGTACACTGATATTTAAGAACTGTTGCCTTACAACTGGCTTTTTTTCCAGGCACACCTTCGATTAACCCGAGGTGCATAAAACTGATATTAATATTTCCTCAATCCCACCTTGGCTAGAGTTTGTCTGTGTAATAGTACATTAACATCAGGCAAAAACACAGGGACGCTGCTTCTCTCAAAATGAAAGCAATAGAACTTCCTTAAACACCGCACAATCACTTCAGCTGACTTTTCCCCTCAAGAAAGAAAGATCTGCTGAAAAATGTATGTATGCTTCTTGAAACCATTCGGAATCTCAAACAATCTATTACAAGACTGCTGACAGGAAATCTCTAAACAAATAAATCAAACTATTACTAACTGGCGTTTAGACTCAGAGGTAAAAGCCACTAGCCTCTAAAAAATCGTAACAACAAATATTTAAAAGACAACATGACATAAAGAGAAAAAAAAAGATGAGTTAGACAGATGATAGACTTTCCGATTTTAGACTTGGAATGTGCCACCAGAAAAACCATCCTATTTGCCAACCACAGGGCCATCTTCAGGAACAGTGTAGTGTAGGGGTCAACAGTGTTGTTCTTAAAGCTCCAGACAGTAAACATTTTCTGCTTTGTGGGCCATCTAGTCTTTGCTGCAACTACTCAACTCTGCCACTATAGTGTAAAAGCAACCCTGGAAAATATATAAATAACTGGGTGTGGCCATCTTCTAATAAAACAGATATATGTGGCAGGCTAGATTTGGCTCCTTTATATACCCCTGGTATAATGCAAAGAGAAAACTTTGGACTCAGATGCCAAACACATCTGCCATATATATGCCTGCTATGGAATTTGGGGAAATGTGGCTAAAATTTAGCCTTAGGTTTTGTTGTTGCTGTTTTGTTTTGTTTTTTGGTTTTTTCCATCTATAATACAAGGAGAACAGCTATCTTGTAAGGTTGTTGTAAGAATTGGCAGTGGTGTCATTGAAACCCCAGTGTCTGGCATACAGAGGTAGTCGGTAGTAAATAAATGTATTATGGGTGCTTGACAAGGTGTCACTAGAAGCTCAACTAGATAATGAATACAATCCTGTAATACGCTATTATCCAGGATCCGATCTTCTACAAAAGAAAGAATTAAGAATGGCATTTAATATAACCCCCAGAATGAATGAGAACTTTTCCTTTGTTCTTGCTTTACAGAGTGTACAGAAATTGTTCTTCTTGTTGCTCACTGGCAGCCTTGCTAGAGCAATGTCAAGATCAAGGGAATTCAATGGCTGATACCTATGACAAAAATGTAGAAATTAATTGAAATGAATTTGAAGCCAACATCAATAGCCCTCAGTCACATGAAGACACTCCCTTTGCCCTTTCAAGAGACAGATGGGATGGAAACATGAAAGGAATAGCACATCTCAACAGGTCTGCAGAGCAGAATGTGAAAAACCTCTTCAAAAGCCAGCCCACTCTGATCTTTGCAATTGATGTCTGTCTCAGAGGAGGGCCAAGCCACCTGGAAACACCCGAGATCAAGCTCTATGGACAAAAGGATAGGTCACAGTTGCCCAGAGCAGGTACTTGCAGGGCTGTGGATGTGGGGAGCCGGGGGGGGGCAAGTCAAAATACAGAGCAACAGCTGATGGTGCATATGTCCCTCACGGAGACCCTGGAATTGTCTCCGTTTATACCATATAAAAGCAAAGGCAAGCTTCTAAGTTAAAGTGAATTTAACAATCAATTCAAAAGTCTTTGGAGCAAAACAAAAAGGAGCTCATTAAGAGATTCCTCTTCTGATATCCAGATGGCTCTTACTCCTCCATAGGGCACTCAGGAATTAAGGAAGGAGATCCCTCTGCACTTTCAATTCCAACTATAGTCATCCCACATTGACCAACAGAGGGCAACTCAATAAAAAGAAACACAAAAATGCTTGCATATCTATCTCAAAAGAGCCAAAACAGGAAGAAATGTGTTTGCTTTAAAATGTCTCTGGAAATACTATCTGTATGGCAATATCCCTATTATTAGCCCATAACGTATTTTCTTCATCCCAGTATTCCCCACTCAGAGTGCAAGAAACCCCAATGTCTCTATCTGCTCAAAGTAAATACTCTCCCCGCTTACTCTAAAACTGAACATTCTTCAGCTTAACTTGCTTATATAGTCTCTTTTTCCTTATACAGGCTTCAGTCAAATGACAAATTGTCAGCATAATCCTTAAGAAAAGCATTAACATGTTAAAGCCCTTCCAACTCTTCTTTCCAACAAAACAGTGTCTGCAAAAAGTACAGGACTTGGTTGCTGCCTTCAAATTGCTTCCTATACCCACATGAAAACACAATAGGTTAGCCAGGTATAATAGAAAGTTAGTCCTGGGTTCAAAATGAGAAGCTAGTTGGTCTAATGGATAGAACATAAGCTCATGAGAATGAAGTTCTCCTTCCAGCTCCACCACTTGTCACGGTGTAGGCAATTATTCTTTCTGCATATGCAGCCTCATCTGCAAAGGAAGGGAGATGGACTCAAAGAGGTTGACAGTCCCTTCTACTCTTAACATCTTACACATTTCTGAATGGTAAAGACAAGAATGGTCTGGGAGGATGGCTTTCTTTTTCCTATTCTCAGGATTTTTTTTTTTTTCAACTGGTTACAATCCTCATAGGATCCAATTTCAGATTCCCTTGATTTTAAATTTCTCCAGTAAGTTAGAGTAAGGCTTTCTCTAGTTGTCATTTCAAAATCTGAGCTCCCTTTATTCTAAATACTAGAGCATTCTCTTCTTGTCTTACTGAGGCTAGGCAAAAAAAAAAAAAAAAAAAAAAGAGAGAGATAAGATTAAAGTGGGAGGTACCAGGAAAAGTCAGCTATTCAAGATAAGAAGAAGGTGACCCAAAGCTGAGTGCATAACACCAAGAAAGCAAATACACAAAACACATGTTGCAACTCTTCATTCCTACGGCCAAGGTGGCTGCCTTTAACTCGTCACAACAGTTGTTAGACCGCACAGAGCCTCAGAATTATCACGTTCCACTTCGGAAAACTAAAGAAAATCCAGTCCTCACCCCTAATGAAAAGTTTAAAGTTTACAAGCAACACAGTGGTGGGAAAATGTGTCTACTGCACAAAATGGTTTTATGGCCTAAGAATCTAACAAAGAGCAAGACCCTCTTAGTTAGTAGGGCTTCAGGATCTAATTGTTCAGCGTGGGTTGGTGGAACAGAAAGGGGATTCCAAGTAAATATACTGGATTTCACATGAAAGAAAACAAGACAAGGAATAGGTTCCAAAGAAACAGAACAGCTACTAGAAGGTAAGTATAAACAGACAAAACAGGAAGAAATTCCAAGTATACAGGTTGGTTTATTTATTTTTTTGAGAGTGAGTCTCGATCTGTCACCCAGGCTGGAGTGCAGTGGCGCCATCTCAGCTCACTGCAACCTTCGCCTCAACCTCCTGAGTGACTGGGACTACAGACGCATGCCACCACGCCCAGCTGATTTTTGTTATTTTTAGTAGAGATGGGGTTTTGCCATGTTGGCCAGGCTGGTCTCGAACTCCTGACCTCAGGTGATCCACCCGCCTTGGCCTCCCAAAGTGCTGGGATAACAGGCGTGCTCTGCTGCGCCCAACCTCAGGCTGGTTTTATAATAAACTGATATTATAAGACTGTGGTCACTGGTGAAGTATACGTGCAAGAGCAGTCAAGAAATTTTTGAGTGGAGGCTTTTCCTTTCTGCTGGAGAACTTTTCTTGGCTCTCCAGATCCACCATCCACACTTTCTGCCTTAACTCTGTGCCCTGGGGCCTGGCTTGTAGAGATCACATCACCAGGTCCCCTGTCTTCCTGCTTCTGTGTTCAGCCAACGGGCATGCTGGCTGGCAGGAAACAGGAGGAAGGAAGGAGAATGAGGTCTGGATATTTATTCTTTCCACCCCTTCTACCAAAGGCACCACTGTTCTCAAGGCTGCCCTCTCCACATTATTCTTTCCTCTAGGTTCTGGCAAAAGTGCCCTCTTCTTACCTATGTAATTATTAGTTAATAACCCAGTGATATTAGTTAATAATCCAGGGTAGCGATCAAGCCCTTGTGGTTTCCCTGAACTTTAAAACATCTTACTAAATAAACAGTATTTTGATTAAGCTTTCTTCAAATTACCCAAATGAAGTATGTCATCTCTTTGCTAATATACCCTACAAAGCATGAAAACATATCTTTAGAGTAATCAAAATAGTATGATGCCAAGTTAGGCACAAATAGGTCAAGGGATGAGAATAGTCTCTAGAAGACAACCTTGAATTAGAATATACAGTATATGATAAAGGGGCATTTAAAACCATTGGAGAAGGCATGAATTGTTAGTAAATGTTATTTGGACAACCAGCCATCAAATTGAAAAAATAAATGAAGGTAAAGTCCCCATCTCATACCAAGAATACAAATTCGAATTTTAAGTCACATAAAATCCAGGGGAAGAAAGCTATTGATTAATTAAGCCTGTTTTTAACTGAATGATTACATCATGTTAGGCACTAATCTGGGAGCCAGAACCTGGTAATGAACAAGACAAGCCTTTTGGCATTTCCATTCTAGTAGGCAAAGACAGCTGACAACCATGGAAGAAAAGCATCAGACGCTGTGACTGCCAGGTGAATAAATGGTGATGTGATAGGACAGTGGCTAATTTTAGACTGGGGAGTCAAAGAAGACCTCTCAGGAGAGTAACACGCTAAGATCAGAATGATAAGAAAAAGTTCGAGATCAGCCTGGCCAACATAGTGAAATCTCATCTCTACCAAAAATACAAAAAAATGCTGGGCATGGTGGCAGGTGCCTGTAGTCCCAGCTACTCGGGAGGCTGAGGGAGGAGAATCACGTGAACACAGGAGGCGGAGGTTGCAGTGAGCAGAGATCGTGCCACTGCATGCCAGCCTGGCTGGCCATTTGAAGACGGGGAAGCGTGAGAGTCAAGGATGAAACAGTTCCCCAGCAAGAATGAACTCAGTGCGCTCAAGGAATAGGAAGCAGGTTGGTTAGCAAGCATGTGCCATGGAAAAAGAAGTAGGCTAAAGATGACCGAGAAGGGCTCTGTGGCCAGAGTAGAGAGGTTTGGTTTTACTCCAAGTATAATGGGAAGCCAATGGAGGGTTTCCAGCAAGAAACAACACAATCTGGTTTACATTTCATTTTATTTATTTTAATTTTTTGAGAAGTAGTCTTGATCTATCGCCAGGCTGGAGTACCGTGGCGCGATCTTAGCTCCCTGCAACCTCCACCTCCCAGGTTCAAGCTCCTGGGCAGCTCGCGGCCTCAGCCTCCTGAGTAGCTGGGATTACAGGCACCTGCCACCATGCCTGGCTAATTACCTTTTAAAAAGCCATAATACAACTTTGGGAGGCCAAGGTAGGTAGATCACCTGAGGTCAGAAGTTTGAGACCAGCCTGGTCAACATGGTGAAACCCTGTCTCTACTAAAAATACAAAAATTAGCTGGGCATGGTGGCAGATGCCTATAGTCTCAGCTACTCAGGAGGCTGAGACAGGAGAACGGCTTGAACCCGGGAGGCAGAGGTTGCAGTGAGCCGAGATCGCGCCACTGCACTCCAGCCTGGGCGACAGAGCAAGACTCCGTCTCAAATAAATAAATAAATAAAATAATTGATGAAAAAAATAAAAAGCTATAATACAGACACCCAACTCCATTAGTCATTAGGGAAATGCAAATACAAATCAAAATCAAAACTGTAATGAGATACCACTTCACACCTACCAGAGGGCCATTAAAAAAACACACAATGGAAAATAACAAGTATTCATTGTGGAGAATCTGGAATCCTAGTAGTACCGCATACTGCTAGTAGAATATACAATGGTGCAGCCATTGTGCAAAAGAGTTTGACAATTCCGCAAAAAGTTAAAGTTACTATATGTCCCAGCAATTCTACTCTTAGATTGATACTCAAAAGAAGTGAACACAGGTATTCAAAGAAAAGCCTGTATGTGAATGTTCATAGCAGCATCAGTCACAATAGCCAAAGGTGGAAACAATGGAAACAACCTAAATGTCTACCAATGAACTGATGTACAAAATGTGGTATATACAATGAAATATTAGGCCACTAAAGTAATAAAATTCTGATACACACTACAACATGGATGAACCTCGAAAACATTAAGTGAAAGATGCCTAGACACAAAAAGTCATATATTATGTGATTCCACATATATGAAATATGAAATGTCCAGAACAGGTAAATCCACAGACACAGAACCAGATTGGTGGTTATCTGGAACTGATGAAAGGCGGAAAGGGGAGGGGCTGCTTAATGAGCATGGGGTTTCCTTTTGGGGTAATGAAAAGGTATTGGAATTAAATAGAGGAAATACAGTTGAACCTTGAACAACACGGGTTTGAACTGCATGGCTCCACTGAGAGGTGGATTGTTTTCTGCCTCTGCCACCCAAGACAATAAGACCAATTTCTCTTCTTCTTCCTTCTCAGCCCACTCAGCAAAAAGATAAAGACCAAGACCTTTACGACCCATGTCCACTTAATGAATAGTAAATATATGTTCTCTTCCTTATAATTTTCTTAAATTTTTTTTAATTTTAATTTTTAAATTGAGACAGGGTCTCACTCTGCTGCCCAGCAATGGTGCAATCACGGTTTACTGTAGCCTCAACCTCCTGGGCTCAAGCGATCCTCCCACCTCAGCCTCCCCAGTAGCTGGGACTGCAGGCATGCACCACCATACCTAGCTAATTTATTTTTTTGGAGCGACAGAGTCTCACTATGTTGCCCAGGCTGGTCTCAAACTCCTGGATGCAAGCAATCCTCCTTCCTCAGCTTCCCAAAGTGCTAGGATTACAGGTATAAGCCACTGTGCCCAGCCTTCCTTACAATTTTCTTTCTTTTTTTAAAAAAATTTTATTTATTTTTAGTTTTTTAATTTTTTAATTTTTTTTTATTATACTTTAAGTTCTAGGGTACATGTGCACAACGTGCAGGTTTGTTACATATGTATACATGTGCCTTTTTTTTTTTTATTTTTGAGACAGAGTGGCACTCTGCCGCCCAGGCTGGAGTGCAGTGGCACGATCTCAGCTCACTGCAAGCTCCGCCTCCTGGGTTCACGCCATTCTAAGGCCTCAGCTTCCCGAGTAGTTGGGACTACAGGTGCCCACCACCATGTCCGGCTAATTTTTTGTATTTTTTAGTAGAGATGGGGTTTCACCGTATTAGCCAGGATGGTCTCAATCTCCTGACCTTGTGATCCTCCCGCCTCAGCCTCCCAAAGTGTTGGGATTACAGGCATAAACCACCGCACCCAGCCTACAATTTTCTTAATAACATTTTCTTTCCTCTAGCTTACTTTAAGAATACTCACATATGTATATAACATACGTAATATGTGTTAATTGACTGTTTATGTTATTGATAGGGTTTCTGATCAACAGGATATTAGTAGTTAAGTTTTGGGGAAATCAAAAGTTATACATGAATTTTCAACTACATTGTGGGGTCAGTGCTCATAACTGCTATGTGTTGTTCAAGGGTTAACTGTAGTTACAATGAATGTATATTTATTTTCTTTTTATTTTTTGAGATGGAGCCTCCTGCTGTTGCCCAGGCTGGACTGCAGTGGCGTGATCTCTGCTCACTGCAACCTCCGGGTTCAAGACATCCTCGTGTCTCAGCCTCCCGAGTAGCTGGGATTATAGGCGCCCACCACCATGCCCAGTTAATTTTGTATTTTCAGTAGAGACAAAGTTTCACATGTTGGCCAGGCTGGTCTCGAGTTCCTGACCTCAAGTGATCCACCCGCCTTGGCCTCTCAAAGTGCTGGGATTACACGTGTGAGCCACCACGCCCGGCCCTGAATGTACATAAATGCCACTTACTTGTGCCCTTTAAAATGGTTAATTTTATGTGATATGGATTTTGCCCCAATTTAAAAAATGCTATATAGAATTATTATTATTTTTTTTTTTGCACAGCACTATACTCAATATCCTGAAAACCTTTCTCATAACAAAATACCTAAAAATGCTAGATATTAAAAATATTTTAACATTTGTGCCTACACTTTCAGGAGAGCATGAGAAATCCTCAAAGGCTCAAAACCAAGTAAGATCTAAAGACTCAAGCAGCAAGAAAGGAACGATGGTTCACAAGGCACCTATCTGCCAATCTCCAGTAGAGTTCTCAGCAGATGCAAAGGACAAAGCCCAGGGTGCGAACAACACGGGGAGCTGGAGCAAAAACCCCTCCTCCACTCAGACGGAAGCCCCACATGACTACTCCCTGTGAAAGTCAGCGAATCAGAAAAACCTCAGCCCCACAAAGCGAGATGGCCAGCCAAATTGTGTGTCAGCGTCGGTTCTCGGTGGAGAGAGTGAAAGTACTTATTTTTCCTGAGAAATCTGACAGCCTTACTACATCCTCATCTCTAGGAATGAGGCTGCCTGCCTTCAAAGTTTAAAAAATCCTAATGAGTGCTGATTATTTTTCTTCTAACTGCAGAGGTTCCTAGATTGTTTTGGAAACCAGCAGTTCTTTGGAGGAGAGTCCTTTTTTCTGGCCTCGACAGTCACCCTGGAAGTTCCCTGCTCCTGAGTTAGTGGCTCAGACAGCAGAGGACAGAGGACAGTTGTTTTCCTCACCATGTGAGTGCCCAAGGCCTATTCAATCTTGCTCTGATTTTGAGGTTAGTATGGGCTGCTTCGGGGAAAAGTCCTTTGGAAGGGTCTCTTTCACTTCTATGGGGCTGTGAGCTCTGAGCTGGTCTGATCCCACCTGCTTTATTAGGCACTGAATAGTCTCACTGTTCTGGAGGCCTGATGGTCAGTTTAGCCTTTTCTGTAATCCTTGGGGTTTATTTTTATTTTCATATTTCTTCTGTCATTTCAATGGGATTTGGGGAAGAAAGAGGATGTAAATATATTTTGGCAAGCTAAAAAAAAATTGTGATTATTGGTTGGTTTGGGGAGAAAAATGCCTGTTTTACAGTTCATGTAGCTGATTTCAAATACTTGTATTCTTTCTTTACAGTTGTACTCCTTCCATCAGAGTATGCCCGTGGGCCCTCACTGACCCCCAACCTGGGTGTCGCCTCTGCTGATGACTCCCTAGGCTTATGCTGAAGCCTCCGAAAGGCCCTGCAGTTATAAGGGGGCAGCCAACCAGGGCGCCAGTATTATCTGGGGGTTCTAACTGTACTGACCTGACTCCTTCAGATGGGTGTGAGAAACCTTTGAAAAAGTACACCCTAGAGAATTCTTCGTTTATGACATAAGGTTAGAGGGGGGAAAAAAAGAATAGAAAAACAAAAACACCAAAAAAAAGAATTCTGTTTCTCCACAGTCTATCGTTGCTGATTTCATTCTGAAATTCTTAAATCAGATAAACTTCTTGTCCTTTTTCTCCATAGACTATTTAATTGAATTATTTCAGATCAACCATAGTGGAGTTATTTAGATGTTAAAAAAAAATTAATTATTTGTCAAAAGAAATTAAGAATAGCACTCCCCACACCAGATCTTTATATGTCACTAACAAAAAGCACACAAAGAAAAATAACATTCCACATTCAACAGTCTCTATAAACAAATTGATCCCCTGCCAGAACCTATTCAATCTGAATTGGCCATGAGTAGTATTCTCATGTTGATTTATAACCTGAGACTCTTTACTATTCAAGGCAAAACACAGCCCTGAGCTCTGGCATTAAAACAGCAACCAACAAATTGGTATTATCCTTGCAAAATTCAACCAAACATCTGCAGCCAAACACTCTGAGACAAAAAAGTCACTTCAGATTGGAATAAAATATAAAACTGGATTCACATATTTAAATGAAATGTTTCAGTGTATGTTTACTGAAAGATTGTATGCCACAGATGGATGAGAATATGAGACAAAAAGTCACAAATCATTTCATTTTTGAGCTCTGAAAGGTCCAGGAAGACCAGGTGGAACTAGAAATATTGCTGTGGCCATTTAAAAAAATATTATCCACCACATAACCATTTACTTTGATATTTAATTTTTCAATTTTAGTTTAACACATGTGTTAACATCATGAGTTAAAAAGTTTATATCTGGAAAAGCCTCCATTATGGACTACTACATTTGAAATCTATTTAATGATGAATTTTCCTTTTTACATCCCATATAAAGAGGATGTATTTAATATTACTCTGGCTGTCATCTAAGCTCTTTATTTGATACATAAACTAAGTCCATTGGTAGTAAATGACTTGCCTAAGGTCAAGAACCCCAAGGATCCTTAGCAAAATGTTTTAATTCTCCTAAGATATTCCAAAAATAATATACTTAAAGCCACTGATCCAAAATATTGATTTATTTCTCAACGTGTACTACTCTGATGTTCTGCAGAATAGCAGCAGGTATTTGGCAAATTGGGATTCTTTAGTTAAATAAGTTAACAAATGTTGGGTTAAACAAAGACTCTTAGCTATATCAGTGAACTTTATGCACCTCCAAAAGGAAAATACAGTAGACAATTGGTTTTGCAAACGTATTTGACCAAAGATACCACTTTCTACCCACAGAACACAGCATACAACCAATGATAAATACTCTCTTGTTTTCTAGAGTCTTATCTTGCTTCCTGAGAATTTATCATCATAACACCACCAGAAGGATTTTTCTAAAATCTGACCTGGTTATGTAGCCCCTCAGCTTATACCCTTTCAACAGCTCCCTTCTGCCAGCCTGGTCAAGCCCACCCTTTGGCATGGCATAATCCTCCATTACCTGTACAGGTCAGCTCTTACCTCACCTGGAACTTTATACTCCCACGTTGTGGTTTACATCCTCTTCTCATCCCTACACACCTGAGCGATACCACAAATTCACATCCATTAACGTTGGGGTAGGGCATGGCAATGAGTTTCTCAAGAGGAATATCTGAGTCCCCAGTAGTCTCTGGGTATAGGCTTGCATGGATATAGGAGAAATGACCTCTGGGTTTTTTTTTTGCTTTTATTATTTTTTAAACAACCCTTTAAAAAACCCTTCTGAGCCTGGAGACAGCACAAAAGAGAGCAAGGCCCAGTTTTGGCCCATAGGCCACAGTTTGCTAACTTTTGAATTAGAGGACAGCACAATTCAGGATATTCAAGGTTGCCCACAATGAGTACTGCCTAGAACATGGAAGGAATATGAAGGGTGCTCCATGCCTAAAAGCCAGAAGCCAAGAAGCACAAGGGGCTCTAACAGATGGGTTGAGGTATAGCAGTGAAATAACCAGGCAAGACAGCCCCTGCTCATGCCCCTTCCCTCATTTGAGACCAGATAGCTGAGAAAGGAGTAATGTTTCCAGGTGGAAACAATGAATTAGGACAGAGGGATAGGGTATTATTTCTAGGTGCTAGTAGCATTCAGGAAAAAAAAAAAATAAAGAATACATAATCCAGAAGACCAGCCATAAATGGGTCCCAAACAGCATCATCCCATATTGCTATACCATATTCTGAAAACATTATCAAGCTCAGCTGTAGCAATTACATTCTCCCTTCAGCATGGGTGAGCTGGGTCAGCAGAGAATGCAGACCAGCTGGCAGAGAGTCTCACACAAAAATGAGCTCACTAACAGCAATCCAGCTGAACACTGGAGAAATGCAAATTAAAAAGACCAACAAAAAAATTTGCAGAATCCACAGAAGAAACAAAAAAGCAGTATTAAATATAATTATTATTCTTGGAAAGATAAAGAAAAGCAGAACCATGAAACGAAAGAACTATTACAAAAATCCAACATATTTTAAAAATATTTTAACATTATACACATATTTGTACATAGTAAATATTTTTAAAGTATATATTTTTAAACAAAAATAAACTGTTGAAACATTTATTAGAAGGACTGAATAAGCAACCCAATGTACAAGTTTTAGAGAAATACATTAAACAGAGAAATTATCCAAGAACTTAGAATGAAGAGATGAAAAGTATAAAAGAAATGTTAAGAGACAAATGAATCCAACTGGAAGTTTCATCATCTTAAAAAAGTTCCATAAGAAGAGAATAGAAAGAATGGTAGAAAGGCAATATTTAAAGTAGGAGCTGAGAATTTCCTAGAATTAAAAATACACATGAGTCAATAAGGCAAAAAAGGCTATCATCTACTAAGTAGGATAAGTAAGGAAAACAAACATCTGCACACACATGTACATATATCTCTTGATAGGGAACAGTAAAATTTCTGAAATATTAAAGTAGAGAAATAACAAATGCAACTAGAAAAAAATATAAATCAAAGGATTAAGAAGCAGAATAATATAATACTTCTATCAGCATTAGTGGATGTAAAAGAACAATGAAGCAGTATCTTCAAAGGCCTGAAGAACAAGAATTTTGTGCCTAGAATTTTATATCTAGCTAAACTAATCTGCATTTAACATAACAATCAAAGGACATTTTTGGATACGCAAGCACTCAAAGTTTGCACCAAAGTTTACCAACATGGGTGTACTTCAGCAAGGAAAAAACAAACTATTCACGATAGCAGTGATATATAAGAAACATTGTTGGGAAAATTTTTACAATTTTTTTTGTTTCCCAAATAAGAAATGAGCACGGGAAAAGTTATTTACTAACAATCTAAGAAGTTAAAGGAAAAATAACACATGAGAAGTGGGGACTGGGAATCTGAGAAAAGTAAAAATATCTTAAGCTTCTTAGTTTAGCAACAAAGGGACTTAGAAACTAGAAACTGATTTTTTTTCTAACTGCTTCTAAAATTAATAAGTTTTAAAATTTTAAATAATTAGAACAGCAAACCAGTAGAGGGAAAAATAAAGTATATGTATACACAGACATAGCAGAAGGCATAGGAGGGCTGTAGAACTACTCATGCAGGTCCAAATGCCCTGTCTACTTGTTCCTCTACAGCTCAAGCACTGCCTCCATCTAGACCGTTCCTAAAAACCTCACATCTCTCCTTCTGCCCACCCATGATCCCACCATACACTGAACAAATTTATATTACAGTATCTATAATACTTCTTTATGTTTGTTGTTTACAAACCAATCTTGCTCATTAGGCATAAATTCTTAAGGACTAGAACAGCCTCCTCCTCATTTCTACATCCCTTCCTATATCACAGTTACTCAATGTTTGTTGAATGGATGAAAATAGAGGCAATTTTTACATACTTAAAACAACTAGAGAATTGATTGTACATGACCAAGGTTATAACTTATAATAAATTATTTGTTGCAAGAGGCTAAAATCCACATCTAAGTCACTACCGCATTTCTGACAAAGTCATTCTTGGATATTTTTGTTAAGTTTAGAAATCAATTGAAATCAGGATGTAGGAGGACGTACTAGACAATATTAAGGTGTCTTCCATCTCCAAAGCTCAGAATTTAGAGAATAACTTTAAGAGACACTTTGACTGATTGTCCCTGAAATCGTACAACACCTGCAGAAGCTCTATGTCTTCATGGTTTTCAGACCCAGGCGTATTCTCCATCAATATGGCGGACATCACTCGCACATTCATTTTCACCATATCCAATTCACTGTGCAATTTTCCAATCTGTAGAGAGCAACACAATCACCAGTCAGTGTGACACACAGAGAATGTGTTCACATTCCTTGTTTCCTGCCCCCATGGGACATTTGCTGGAAGAAAAAATACTTCTGCAAAATTTGATATTTTCAAACTTAAATTTAATTTCATATAAATATACACATAGTTATTTTACAATGTATACCTTGTCACCTTCTAAAAGGACTTGAGATCTCTTGTAATAAACCCCAAAATATGCTTTAGGAATTTTAAAAATGAAAGGAAAAAAAAAAAAGGTTAGAACCAAATATGAAGAGGGGAGAAGTACTAGGTACCTAGCAGAAGAAGGTACCAGAAACCTGGATAAAATGGCAAAAGTTATCCTGAGTTTCTTGGCAACCGACAGGATAAAAGAAAAACAAATGAGGGTTATCTAGTTCTCATGGTATTAAAGAAGAAAGAAGAAATAAATCTTTTTCCTGTATTAAATTCTAAGAGGAATTAGTCACATGAATTTTTATATAAGAAAAAAATAATAATACAAAGTCTTCAATTATAGTTCCTTTACAGCAGAACGGAAATGGGCTTCATACAATAATTGCTTATCTGTACCTTGGACAAACTGATATACACAAAGAAGTAAATACAATTCAGTTGGCATAATAAATACAAGTAATAAGACTACCATTTACAAAACTCTCTGAAATATGTGACAGTCCTACCAGAAGTAACAGGAATTAGCTCATGGACACTAGATCCAGTCCATAGTCAAGGCTCCACAAAGCCATGAAAGCCACTAGGCAAGCACAACTCTTACAAAGTTGGGCTTTGGAAGTAGACAGAACCAATGGGATTAATCCTTCTTGGAACTGAACTATAAGTCACATAGTATGACTAAGCCTCAGTCTCTTCCTCTGTAAAATAAATGTACCTACATCTCAATGTTGTTAACCAGAAAGGACAAACTGTATATAAGGTGCTTACAAATCAGGAAAACACATCAATAAATACAGTGATTGCTGTTGTTACCTGTTCTGGGACCAATGTAATAGTCGAGTTCTTTGGAGCAATTACAGAAGAAAGAGCTGGTGCAGTAGGGACAGATGTTGGAGGATTTGATGAGATTTGAGCAGTCTATGAGTATAAAATATGGTAATATTATTATGTGAATTAACATAGCCACCCAACGCCAAGTTTTTTCCATTCAGCTAACTCAAGCACTCTCAAATAAAGTCCTGTGTACAGGGTATCTGCCCGGAGTAAATCATCAACTACACAACCCGTCCAGCATTTTGTGAAGAATGCTAAGCAAATGAGACGCCCATAATAGAGCAAGTATTCAACAAAAGGTGAATTATCATTTACAATTTAATAAAATGCCCTTTTTTTTTTTTTAACCCAGGGTTTAAGTGATAAACTGCCATGTGAGATTATTGATGCCTTCTCTTTGGACTGTTAATAACAAATGAGAGCTCAATTCATGTCAAGTCTTTTTAAGCCACAGCTGACAAGGCATCTCCTTCTCCATCAATGACCCTCCTTGGGTCAATGCCACATCTCCAACCTTGGGTGGCGAGGTGAAAGCTCAAGGCTCTAGGCCAGTGCTTCTCAACATAAATGTGCAGAAAAAACACCTGGAAATCTTGTAAAAAGGGAGGTTCTGATTAGTCTAGGGTGGAGCAAGCCAAACAAACTTTCACACTTTAAGTAGCAAAATCCCAAGTCTCGGTTATTCTATGAGATATTGCAATATCCTTCTAATAAATTCATCTTTTTGCTTAAGCTTAAGTGGATTTAGGGTTGTCTCCTGCAATGAGAAAAGACCCAAGTGATATACTACTATACTCCCCATGGGTCAAAGAAAGGCCTCCTACCTCTTGTCTTGCTGTTTCAGCCTCTGCTTCTGAGGGAGGAAACTGAACGCCTTTCTTAAGCAGGTCGAGGTATACTTCTTTGACTTCGCTTACGTCCACACCTCCTGGGAAACCCTGTGACCAAGCCTGAGTTCAAGAGATGAAAACGTTCCAGAGTTAAAACAGCAACAAAACCAAAACACAATTCTTTTTTTTTTTTTTTTTTTGAGACAGTCTCACACTATTGCCTGGGCTGGAGTGCAATGGCACAATCTCAGCTCACTGCAATCTCCACCTCCCGGGTTCAAGCGATTCTCCTGCCTCAGCCTCCCGAGTATCTGGGAATTACAGGTGCCCACCACCACGTCTGCCTTATTTTTTGTATTTTTTTTTTTTTTTTTTTTTTGGAGTTTGCCATTTGTTTTTATTTATTTTTTTTTTTTTTCTTTTTTTTCTTTTTTTTTTTTTTTTTTTAATTTATTTATTATTATTATACTGTAAGTTGTAGGGTACATGTGCATAACGTGCAGGTTTGTTACATATGTATACTTGTGCCTTGTTGGTGTGCTGCACCCATCAACTCGTCATTTACATCAGGTATAACTCCCAATGCAATCCCTCCCAATTTTTTGTATTTTTTAGTAGAGACGGGGTTTCACTGTGTTGGCTAGGCTGGTCTCGAACTCCTGACCTTGTGATCTGCCCACCTCGGCCTCCCAATGTACTGGGATTACAGGCGTGAGCCACCACGCCCGGCTGAAAACACAATTCTTAAGCTCCTGATAGAAAATGAGAGATCAATAATTATGTACCCCACTCAGAAAGAGAAAGCTACTTTTGAATGCCATGGGCAAAATGCTCATTTTCAAAGGCTAGGAAAATATAAAATATTTTATTTTTATTTTTTATTTTTTTTGAGACGGAGTCTTGCTCTGTCGCCCAGGCTGCAGTGCAGTGGCGCGATCTCGGCTCACTGCAAGCTCCGCCTCCCGGGTCCACGCCATTCTCCTGCCTCAGCCTCCCAAGTAGCTGGGACTACAGGCGCCCGCCACCGCAGTTGGCTAATTTTTTTTTTGTATTTTTAGTAGAGACAGGGTTTCACCGTGTTAGCCAGGATAGTCTCGATATCCTGACCTCATGATCCACCTGCCTCGGCCTCCCAAAGTGCTGGGATTACAGGCATGAGCCACCGCGCCCGGCCCAAAATATTTTAAATCAGACTTCTATGCCTCAAAATCTTGAAGAAACCCTAGGATATATACTATCAATTGTTTTTTGCTGCTCTGAATCCAAAATTAACAGATTCCAAAACAACATCAGTAGCTCTTTTTCCAAGTAACCTTGAACTAGTCAGTTAGTTGGAACAGTTTCCCAACCTGCAAAATGAACATACACATTATTGTCTTTCCTATTTGACACAGATAAAATAGAAACTGAGAGGAAAGTAGGGAAATGACTACAAATCTTCAGAAAAAGTGTACCATCCAATGCCAAAAAATTATTATTACACAGAAACTAAAAATAGCAAGAATGCTTTTCTGGCTCAATCCAAGACATATAAAAGATAAGCAAAACAATCAGGAGGTAAGCTGTGAAATCCCTAATCTTAGAAATTTACCATCCCATGAGGTATACAACAGACTTACCTTAATGAAATTCAAGATTCTATTCTGAATGTCTAATGGCAAGTTGTATCTAGGATTCAGTAGCTTAACTAAATTCTCTTTAACAAATTCCTTCTTCACAATCAGAGACTGGAAACTTGGACCACAGTTCTGCACGCACATGTCAATAAGCTAAATTAGAAAAATAAATTAAACATTATATTTATCTGGCAAAACCACCTCCTAAAAATGTAAGGGAGAAATTGCTAAATAATAATTTCCACCAGCATACTAATTAACAAACATAATTTAGTATCTACTAAAATATATGGCAAAATGTTAGGTTCTGGGGATATGTGGAAATATGAGCATAATGTAACAGTCTAGAGGACAGACTTATCGAGGAGCCCCAGCACATCCAAAAGGGAATTAACCAGCAATGCAGAGTACTAAATGCTAAATGCTGAATGGACGTGCAGGCCAAACATATGAGCTACAGATGGAATAATATCTGTCCCAGTTTACCCAGGGTAGCACAGGTATATTCCCAATGTCCTGTTTATTAATGATGACACACCCTTTCACTTTCAAAAATGTCCTGGTTTGGATGATGAATTACACAGTCACCCTAGCTATAGGTCCTTATAGGCAAGAGTGATTATTTAGGGCTAGGTGGTCTTACAAGACTTTTGGAAAAGGCTAATTGGAAGCTGGGCTTTGCAAAACGGCTAAGAACAGTAAAAATGAGTATAGAGCTATATTCCAGACAGAGAAATTGTATGAAAACTATATAAATGTGGAAAAGTGGGTAAGTTATGAAGGGGGAGATAAGTACTCTGGTCTGTCTCCAGCAGAGGCATCTTGATAAAGGTAAATTGGGGACACTGGAAAGATAGGGTAGATAAAGTCTGTCCAGGTTGTAGAGAAGTTTGTGTGGCAGTGCAAAGGGTGTGGATATTATCTTGAAGGCCCTAAGAAGTTACAGAGGGTCTCTGTTAGTTTGTCACCATCACACCTTTACCCTGAAATTGAGGAAAAGGTTAATGTGTGCAAAGTACTATTCTGGATAGGTTGTCAGGCAGCACTCTGCAAAGGCAAGCGGAGGGAGAAGAAACCTGGAATGACAGAAAGATCCACTAGCAACCCACTAGTTCAGGCATGATATACAAAAGGCCTAAACTAAGATGATGTGGGTACAAGAAAAGGAGTCACGACAGAATTATGAAGGAAGAACTTTGAATGACAATGCTGGTCAAAAAAGGAAGATGACTGAAAGTTAAGTGACTCTTATTCTGCATGAGGACCCCTGTGATGGAAATTTGGAAGAGGGGGTGGTATGGCTGGTCTAGGGGTAGAAATGATGGGCTGAAATTTAGATATTTTGAGTTCAAAAGATAAGGGACATTTAAGTAGGTGTTTAGCAGTGAGCTGGACACACACAGCTATAGTTCAAGAGAGTGAAGGACCAAAAGTGAGTTATCAAGGCTGCCTACAATGAGAAGAGAGGAGGAAGGGCTGAAACACTGGGGTTCACCTATTACACAGGCCAGCGAAAATCCAAGGAAGGCAATCAAAGAGTAACTGACAGAAAATGAAGCACAAAATCAGGAGTACATAAGGCACCCCTTTGGTAAAGTCAAAAGAAAAGTTTCCTGGAGGATGGGGTGTTATACAGTTAAGAATATGCACTAAGGAACATCAGTTCCCTTGAAAAACACATTTGCGATAAAGCAACATGAGCAGAAACTTGACTAAGAAAGAATGAGCCAATACTGAAGAACTGCATGCAGAAAGTAGATTTCTAAAAGTAATCTAAAAACAAAATTAAATCTTTAGTTTCCATGCTACAACCTCAAATTAGAAAGGTCATAGAAACCATTAACATGACCAGGATAATCATCTCTGCAGAATAGAAGCCCTAAAAATGGACTTCATGCCATGCTTTGTCTTTGTATTTTTAGTCTGTCTTTAATGGAAATACATAAAGTGGCAGCAGGTATGAACGCTATAGTTTTAAAGCACAGTGACCAAGAAGGTAATCAGAAAATACAGAAGGTGAGCACATGTAGCTGTGTGAAACACAGCGAAAACCTTTAAGGCAAAGGAAAATAAAAACAAAATCCAAAACATACTAAGATGAATCTATACTAGTGCAGGTTGTTAAGACAAAGTTGGAAAGTTGAATAATATGCCATTTAGCTTGATGGATTATTATAATGAGTATAATGAGTTTTTAATGGGTGAAATGCTGAAAGGAAACGTGCCTCTAGCTCAATGTGAGTTTACAGAAATATTTCACCTAACTAGTTGTACAGTCTTAGGCAAATACTTACGCTCCAAGTCTCATTCTCCCTAGGCATATATATATATATATTTTTTTTCTTTTTGACACAGGGTCTCACTCTCTCATCTAGGCTGGAGTGCAGTGGTGCAATCTCGACTCACTGCAACCTCTGCCTCTCAGGTTCAGGTGATTCTCATGCCTCAGCCTTCTAAGTAGCTGAGATTACAGGCATGCACCACCATGCCCAGCTAATGTTTGTATTTTTAGCAGAGATGGGGTTTTGCCACATTGGCCAGGCTGGTCTCGAACTCCTAGCCTCAGGTGATCCACCCACCTCAGCCTCCCGAAGTGCTGGGATTACAGGCATGAACCACCACACCTGGCCCTCACAAACTAATTTTTATCTTTGGTGCAACAAGATTTTATGATAATGAGTAACACTCCCAGGAGGAACATGCACAAAATCAAAGAGTCAACATGAAATGCTAAAAATGTGAACATCTGGAGATTAGCAGTCATGCCTTTTGTGTTTTCCCATAGAATCAAGAATGCCAGGACTAATTACTTCTACATCACCTCCTCTATTATATCACCAGAACCTCTTTCACCCTCCAACTCACTCAGATAAGTAATAAAACCTACTGTGGCAAATTAAATTAAAATTAAATATGTTGTTTTCACATATTCTGAAATTGAACTTGGTGCAAATGTGTTCAGATAACCTATATTTGGAAATAAGACAAATAAGAATCCATAATCTGAGGTGGGATTGAAAACTCTGGAGCCAAGGAACAAAGAGACTGAAGTGGGTGACTCCAGGCTTCACTGATCTCTCGGGCTTAGCTGGGCAAATCACTTATCCTAAGCCTCAGTGTCCTTATCTGCAAAATGGACATAATATCTCCCTCTAGAGACTTGTTGAAAGGCCCAAATGAAACATAACAAAGAGCGTGACACAAAGCAGGACCTCAATACATGGCAACTATTTAGATCATCTTCCACGGAGAACTTCCTAGCAGGACTGAATGTGACGATTAGCTGACCTAAGTATTTTAAGAGAGGGCTGGAATCAAAAGAGATTTTCTCACTGTAAATTTCCAAACCAGGCACAGTGACAACAACCAGGTTTCAGGGCCATCAGAGCTACACCTGGGCCATGAATAGTGCCTTCACCAAGGTGACTACCCCAGCCTAGAGGCCTCAGTCTTCTCAGTCCCTCCAATTGCAACAAGCTCCTGGGGGGACAACCACATGGTTTTGTTTTGCTTTGTTTTGTTTTGTTTCGACACAGAGTCTCGCTTTGTCACCCAGGATGGAGTGCAGTGGCACAATCTAGGCTCACTGCAACCTCCGCTTCCTGGGTTCAAGCAATTGTCCTGCCTCAGCCTCCCGAGTAGCTGGGATTACAGGCACATGCCACCATGCCCGGCTAATTTCTGTATTTTCAGTAAAGACAGGGTTTCACCATGTTGCCCAGGCTGGTCTCTAACTCCTGACCTCAAGTGATCCACCCTCGTCGGCCTCCCAAAGTGCTGGCATTACAGGCATGAGCCACTGCACCCAGCCTGATATTTTGTTTCACTGGTCAATTTGCCAAAGGAGAATACACTAAGCTTCTCCTTCATTATTATTTTCAACCACATAATTTTACACATCTTATGAAACCCCTGAAGCTCACTGCTTAGGGGGTGCTCCACAAAGGGCTATTAACTAATTGATTCTTAGGAACCTGTTCAACCACTTTCTATTTGACACTAATAGTAGCCTCTTGCTGAGATTTATCACAATTGACTCATTCAAGAAGAGAATACTTCCTGGCTCAGAGTAATAAAGCCTGGAAACGAAATTCTGCTGAAACACAAAACTGCTCTACCGACTGATGGTAGGAAATCATAGTACAGTCAGATTCCATTAAAGCCGAATCAAGGTTAACACGTCCATGGAGAACGCAACATGACAGATAACATAAAGAATATTTATAACTGAATTTGACAGGCTCTCATCACTTTACATTAATAAAATGGAAATGTCATATATAGGGATTACTTTTTAAAGAGTTTACTAGTAAACTTATAATTGCGTTTGACAGACATAGGTGACTCCTTCTGTGACTAATTCCCCTCATAATTAAATTTGGCTTATGTGAATATTAAAGTCAGTTTTGAGGCCCTAAGCACACCTCTGCAAGGCAGGGAGTAGTCTGAGGTGAGGTGACTGGACCATTAAATACACCACTTGGGGAAATCAGCATGAAGATATGAAGAGTCAAAGGCCTATTTAAAGAAAATCCAAGGAAAACCCAGGTGTTTTTCCTGACTTGAATGTACTGTGACCCCAAGGATGAAGGTGTATTCTGACTGGTGACTCTTGCCTGTTTTTAGGCACAGGCTTTAGATTCTCTTGTTCTCACACATTGGACAGAACCCATAAGGTAAGGTAGCTACAGATCTGAGGTGGAACAGATCATGGGAACGGCAGCGAGCTGGTAGTCAGGCTTGAGAGATGAGACTACCTGATGAGAAGGAAGAGTGGAAGCCCAAAGAGAAACAGAGGGCCAGAGGCACGACACTCTGGAATAACCTAGCTTCCTCAAGGAGGGTCCCTGGTCCATCGTCATAGCGAGGGAACCATGATGGAAGAAGATATGGAGGCGGGATTAAGAAGCAACCACTGACACATCAAGTAGGCTTGGGCACAATGGAGGAAGCGGCAAACTGTTATGAATGGTGAACTCCTGTAAAAAGCAAAATAATAATACCCCATGCTGAAATAGAGAAGGGGGCATAAATTAGTCTTCCGCCCTTCTCTTCCTTACTGAATTCTCCTAACCTTTGGCACCCTTGAGATATCCCAGATATACCACGAGAATGGCTTACGTGAATATTAAAGTCAGTTTTGAGGCCCTAAGCACACCTCTGCAAGGCAGTGAGTACTCTGAGGTGAGGTGACTGGACCCTTAAATACACAGCTTGGGGAAATCCGCATGAAGACACAAAGAGTCAAAGGCCTATTTAAAGAAAATCCAAGCAAAAGGGTACATCTACCCATCTTTCTACTCCCGTTCTACAGTACCTTCCATTAGCCCTTGAGTCTTCCCGGATACTAGGAGAGATGGGATTAGGTGTGTGTATGAGGGTGTGGTGCTTAATCATTAATCCAGTCAACATCTGATATACCTGGCCCTGTACTACACAGGAAGAAACTAAAGACACAAAGGAAACACAGTAGCCTGCTCTTTTAAGAGGCTTGATTCGTTCTGAGAAACAAAGAAGTATGAGGCAAGGGCATGGAATTTAGAATCTGAGGACTGGGATCAAATCTTGCCTATGCTATGTAATAGCCATTTTCATCTTGGAAATAAATCAGTTTCTCCTAGTCTCAATTTCTTCATCTGTGAAATGGAGTTAATAATAGAACTACTTCACAGGGTGGTCAAGAACATTGACAGGTGCCAGGCATTTCCATCAGTGACCCATCGTTCTGGGATTTCTACAGAAGTGCCTCACTCTTCTCTCCACAATCTCCTCCATTCTGTGACCTTCAAGAGTTAAGGATAGGTGAGAGGTTCCAAAAAAAAAAAAAAAAAAAAGGTGAAGGGGGAAAATGCCTCTAAAACTATATTCAGATCCCAACGTGAAGGGTTTCTTTAATGATCAAATCATGAAGACCGTTCATTGCATTTCTGCTCATTCAGTGAGCCTATGCAAGATGTCCATTTTCTTCTACATGTAACTAGAAACCAGGAGCTATGCTCACATATGCCCCAAAGTCCTCTTGATAAAGACTAATGCTCCTAAGGCAGTGTGATGCTGGCTGATTAGTGCCGTGACCATGCACAGTCTTGGGCTGGGCTGAGATAAACAAAGGCGTGCAGAATAAATCAGAAAGCTACACAGCTCACTCTCAGGCAGCAGGCAGGGCTTGCAACACATACTAAAGTAAAAAGGACAACTCACCAACGTGACTGAAGAGGTCATATGGCCAAGGATGGTGGGAAAATGGGAACACGTCAAATAAGAGTCCACACTTAAATAACAGACAATACAACACACAGGAGAATTGCTTAAACCAACATAGAACATTCTCCAAATCATGCCAGGCAGCAGAACTTGGTTGGAATTTAATGAGCTGAGAGCATCTCAGGATTCCACAAAGCTGTTCAAGTGAGGTAGAAAGCTAACAGGGAGGTATTTTTCAAAATTTCAATTCTCATCTTAAATTATGGTTAATTAATACATGCACAAACTTTATTATTATTATTCTTTTTTTTTAAGAAGGAGTCTTGCTCTGTTGCTCATGCTGGAGGGCAGTGGTGCGATCTTGACTCACTGCAACCTCCACCTCCTGGGTTCAAGCAATTCTCCTGTCTCAGCCTCCCGAGTAGCTGGGACTACAGGCACACGCCACCACGCCCGGCTACTTTTTGTATTTTTAGTAGAGACGGGGTTTCACCATATTGGTCAGGCTGGTCTCAAACTTCTGACCTCAGGGGATCCACCTGCCTCGGCCTCCCAAAGTGCTAGGATTATAGGCGTGAGCCACCATGCCCAGACACAAACTTTTTTTTTTTTTTTTTTTAAGAGTTGAGGTCTCTCTTTGTCACTCAGGCTGAGGTACAGGGGCATGATCATAGCTCACTGCCATCTTGAATTCCTGGGTTCAAGTGATTGTCCTGCCTCAGCCCCCTAAGTGGCTGGGGCTACAGATGCAGGCTACTATGTCTGGCTACTTTTTAAATATTTTGTAGAGACAGGGTCTCACCATCTTGCCCAGGCTATTCTCAAACTCCCGGGCTCAAGCAATCATCCCACCTCGATGCTGGGATTATAGGCATGAGCCATCACACCCAGCCAATACACAAAGTTCTTCATCAGTTCACCATGTATAATACATGTTAACCACTAATTCCCATCTCCTGACCAAGAACAATTGATTTTTCAGGAACAAGCTCTTCCCGTGAAATTAAATGCTATTACAAAGAACTAAACTTTCTTTATTCTGCAATTCTCATAAATGAAGAGTTTTAACTCATACTGTACACAACTCTTAGGTAATCTATTAGCTAACCTATTAGTTTTCTCAGAATACGTGCTTCTTATTTTTTACCCAGGATTAAAAACGTAACTATAGCTTGAGAAATTGAGTCTTACTTATAAAATTAAAGTACTTACTGACAAGGTAAGTTGGATTTCTTTATGATTGTAGTTTTTGGAAATCCTTTTCTTCAAAGCTTTCACTGCATCTTTTGGCCTATGGTAATAAATACACTGAAATCACCAATTTAGGCATTGCTGAAAACAAGCAGTCTCTCTGAAAAGCAACATGCATTTGGAGAGAGGAATGGCTAAGGAGAAAACCAAGGCCTTGGTCCTACTGTGGGACCCTACACAAATGACTTAACTTCTTGAACCTAAATTTCTTCACACATACAGGCAGAAAATACCACCTACCCCCTTATGAGAATCAAATAAAATATTTTTGTACAAGTCTATTACCTAGAAAGCACCACCCATGAAATGCGCTCATTCCTGTATCCCTCTATTAATGCACAGAACCAACTTATAGGAAATGCAACTTCTGAAACAACGAATGTTACCATTTTAATTAAAACTATTAGTATTTCCTGAGCACCCTACAGACAAGGGGATGTAAGAGGAATTACAACAAACTAGGTCAGCTGCCAATACACCACAATTTTACGTTACAAATAACTATTTATAAGGGTCCAAATTTAAGATTCTCTTTTTGTATTATCAATGAATTGGTATTATCAATGAAAATGTTCCCAGAGGAACTAAACGTGGTAAATAGAATTATAGGAAAAAACCCATACACACTTAAAAGTACTAACCAGCCTGTAATCCCAGCACTTTGGGAGACTGAGACAGGCGGATCACGAGGTCAGGAGATCGAGACCATCCTGGCTAACACGGTGAAACCCTGTCTCTACTAAAAAATACAAAAAACTAGCCGGGCGAGGTGGCGGGCACCTGTAGTCTCAGCTACTCGGGAGACTGAGGCAGGAGAATGGCATGAACCCGGGAGGTGGAGCTTGCAGTGAGCCGAGATTGCACCACTGCTCTCCAGCCTGGGCAACAGAGCGAGACTCCGTCTCAAAAAAAAAAAAAAAAAAAAAAAAAGTACTAACCATAAGCACTTTCCATTTATTTATAATCAATAATTTTGATGTTTTCTTTATCAATATAAGCTAGACTAAGTCTCTTTTACTGTCAGTTATCACTTTAATATGCACAGGAAAATTACCAGAATTGTGTTCCGAAGAATAACTTGTAATTGCCTACATGCAAACCAGTTTGTTCTTCTTAATGAGTTTTTTCTTACAACTTCGATTCTCTAAAGTTTAAGAAGTTTAAGGGCAAAAGATAGCACATGCTATAAGAATACAGCTTAAACATGGGTGAGTTGACATTCAGAAGGAAAAAAATTGTCCTGTGACAAGGAGGAAAAAAGACTGCTATATTGTTTCCTGGTTACTAAAGACAATTGCCCAGAAATAGGTCACCACCAGGAGTCAACCAGCTTCTTGATAATATTTGACGGTTTCATCAAATACTTGCCATGGGAGCTGGAGATATTCCTAAAGAAGGAAACAATCTCTCTTTTTCTATCTTTTTTTTTTTTTTTTTGAGACAGAGTCTTGCTCTGTTGCCCAGGCTGGAGTGCAGTGGTGCAATCTCAGCTCACTGCAAGCTCCACCTCCCGGGTTCACGCTGTTCTCCTGCCTCAGTCTCCCGAGTAACTGGGACTACAGGTGCCTGCCACCACGCCCGGCTAATTTTCTGTATTTTTAGTAGAGACGGGGTTTCACCGTGTTAGTCAGGATGGTCTCGATCTCCCGACCTCGTGATCCACCCGCCTCGGCCTCCCAAAGTGCTGGGATTACAGGCATGAGGCACCGCACCTGGCCTTTTTTAATCTTTTAAAAAGAAGCAATTTGAGCTTCACAGTGACAAAATTTGAAACTGTTAAAGAAATTGCCAAGAGGAAAAAAATGATAGTGGATTTATAGATACTCTACATGCTGAAGCAAGCAGCTGCCCCAATATTTCAATCTGACAAGTCTTCAAAAGGTAGAGGGCGCCTAATGAATGATGAAAACACTCTTTCAACAACAAAACTGAAACATTTGCAAGAGAAAACGTGCTGTAGTTCTGATGCTTCTTATCAGAGGCAAATACACGGAAACTATGCTGTACTCACCCATCCTGGGTAGTGTTAATTATGTCACAGATGTGCATGAACTGGCCCCAATCTTCAGTCTGAACTCCAGCAAATGTAGCCTTTTCTGCCAAGAAAAAGCTGTTGAGTCTGAGCTACGACAGAATAAAAAATGTCTGGTATTCCTGAAATAATCTGCCTAGGCTGCACTAGCAAGTGTCATTAAGTGTATATTGCCAAAGGGCAAAGTGATTTTTTTTGGAACCATTCTCAGTAATTCAGGAATCAATCAGAACCCAAGTTCAGAGTGCTGTTGCAGCAACAGTAATGAGTGATCTATTAATAAAGACTGCAAGCACAATACCTGGCCACAGGCCCAGGCCAGGCCAGCTAAATCTCCACCTGCCTGGCTTTCAGACAAGGGAACTAGGGCTTAGTGAGCAGCTATCTACAAGGTGAACTGCATAGTGCTACGTATTTTATCATACGCAATCTCATTTAACCCACTGTTAGAGATGATGAGACAGAAGTTGAGAGAGGTTAGGAAATTACCAAAGTCATACAGTCAGTATGAAGTAGAATTGGCATTCAAATCTAGGTTTTTTGGTCTCACTGTTTGTTTTTAAAAATAATTTATTCTCTGGGGGGACAGGAGGAAAGAATTTTTAAAGGAGAGAAGTAATCCGTTGGTCTTAGGAGCCAAAATATTGGCATAACTCCAAATAATAGTAACATATTTATTCTTCTATCATTTTAATCTCACGACTCCTTCTAATTTTACCAATTATTATAACTTCAACCAATACTTGCAAAGACACTGCTTATCTCGACTACGTAAAAACTTCCATTGCATACACTTTTACTATCAGTCTTAATTATTTCAAAATGGCACTGAGTAACTATCCAAACTAATAATAACAAGCATCTAAACTAACCACAGCTGCACCAGGCTGACCAGAATGCTTCTGCACTTGGAACCCTATCATTAGATAATCAGGCAATACAAGATGTTACCTGGAAAGGGTAATGGAACACTCAACATGAATGCGCTAACATCTTCCTAAGAGAAAGATAAGATCCCTAAGAATGAAAACACGGGGTTCTGGGGGAAATGGAGAAAAAACCAAAAAGGATAGAGAAGGGAAAGAAAGAATAAGGACTTGTTTCGGGGAACCCCAAAGTTTGGCTTGCTTTCAATCAAGGAAAAGAACCACTTGAGGCCGGGTGCGGTGGCTCACGCCTGTAATCCCAATCACTTTGGGAGGCCGAGGCGGGTGGATCACCTGAGGTCAGGAGGTCGAGACCAGCCCGGTCAGTATGGTGAAACTCCATCTCTACTAAAAATACAAAAATTAGCTGGGCGTGGTGACGTGCGCCTGTAGTCCCAGCTACTCGGGAGGCTGAGAAAGGAGAATTGCTTGAACCCGGGAGGCGGAGGTTGCAGTGAGCCGAGAGCTACTGCACTCTAGCCTGGGTGACAGAGCGACACTCAAAAAAAAAAAAAAAAAAAAAAAAAAACAAAGCAAAAAACAAAAAACAAACAAAACTTGAATTTGGCACCAAATGGACAAAGCTTATCTTCCTAGAAAACTCCCATTCACCCTTCAAAAGCCACAGTAGAATTCATTTCTCCCTTCAGGTAAGTTTTGTGTGTTTTGCATTTTCTTGCATTGCAAAGGTGCGGCACAAAACCGTGCCCTCTTCCCTACAAGAAAATGAGTTCCCTCAGGTTTGAGATCACGTCTCACCTTGGCCTCACCAGTGCCTGATCCAGGTCCAGACACATAGCTGACAGTTAGTCCATGTTTACAGAATTAAAAAATTAAGCAGATGAATTGCTGAAGTTTCTTTTGCCTATGAAGATACAGTCGGAACCCATTTCTGCTCAGGGTTCATTCTAATTTCCAACAAAGCACAGCCATCAATGGAAAGCATCTCTTCAATGGTAGCTACTCTGACCATTTTATAAAGATGTGTAAACTAAGGTTCTGTTTAAGTGGTGTGTTCGGTGTCACGGCAGTTAGTAGAGCTGTGAGCTAAATTTCCCAAATCTCGGCCTCTTTACTACAACTACTAGGTTCTCAAGATTTCATCACCCCACTAAGTTCCTGACATCATCACACTTTGCCTGGCATTAATATGCACTCGTGCCACACCCAATTCCCAAGGGAGGAATCAGGGAAAAGAGGGAGCAGTGAGCTGGTGCTTGTAAGAGTCCAATCACTGGCTTCTACATACATCATGCAAGGTACATTCGGAGGAGAGAGAAATCTTTTAGGTGGATGCCGGTGTAGTCCCTAGCGGCCTGCAAGAGACCTCCGTGCCCCCAGGTGGCTCCTCTGTTCCCCTCCTCTTCACTCCAATGCCAAGTATTTTCATTCTCTTTGTTTACCCAGAAAAGCAATCCAGGTTGTATAAGCTTGGCACTATTGAAAACTGGTTTGGGGAGACCTGCCCCTCACAGTAAGGTCACATCACTTAGTCTCCCAGAGCCTCCTCTTCTGATCTGTAAAACGGGCATAACAATACCGTGCCCTAGAGAGTGTGCGTTTAGGAATAACTTTCCCCTGGCCGAGAAGTTTCTGGTGTCTCCTCGTGGAGGCCCAAATACTCCATGCCTGACTCCCGCGGTTCACCTGTTTGGTTCCACTCCCCAGGAGACATCGAAAGGAAGGTACATTTTTGAGGACTGCGGGTTCTAGAGTGAGTTGGCCAAGAAGGAAACGGACGAAAGGGGGCCGGGTGGAATGCGGGTGCCCTGGGAAAGTTGCTGGGGGAGGGGAAGGATTTTCTCCAAGTTGGACTAACTCCGTCCTCTGCAGGCCGAGAATGGATCAAGCAGGAAAGGATCCCACGGTCCCCTGCCTGCCTGGGCGTCTCTCCCCGCGCCTCCTTACCTATGAGGTGGCCCACGGAGGTCGCGTAGGGATCCCGGTGACTCTTGCCAAACGCCATGGTAGCTCCAGAGGGCCGGGCCCAGGAAATCCGCCTCCACCGCTCTCTGGCTCCCGACTCCACCCGCTCGGTACCCTTGGCTCCTCCTCTTCGCCCGAGCGCTTCCCTGGCTCTGGCGGAGGCGGTGCGTTGTGCGCTGCCGCTGCGGGGCGCGGGTACCGAGCGTGAGGAGCGGGGCGCGGGGCAGGGACGCTAGGGCGGGGCTTCGGGACGCCCCGCGCACCTGCAGCGCGCCCTGCGGGACCGGCAAGGAGGCGTCGCTGCCCGCTGCAGGTGGTACAGGCGGGCAGCGGTGGGCGTATGGAGCCTGCGAGAGTGGCGCGGCCGCCCGCTCGGATCCCAGGTGGGCTTTTCGCCCCGCGCAGGAGGAGCAGGCAGCCCAAGATCTCCAGCTTGGGAAGTAGAGACCCAGGCTTTGATCCCGCCGCTTGCTAGCCAGATTGTCACTCATCTCTGCGCCTCTTTGGCTGCCCTTGGTAGACCAAAGATAATAAGGGGTTAATAACACAAATTCAGAATTGTGAGAATTAAGGGAAGGACGTAAACCGACTAGGTCGGTGTCTGGTACCCACAAAATAGTTAACCGCTGAATAAATTGAATAACTAGAAATGTTTACCCTCGACCTGCCTTCGCCCTACAGATGCGGGAGGGGAGGTGTGCGCCCTGCCCTTTGAAGCTGTAGGTGATGTCTAGGAGGAAGGATTGGGTTCGAAGTTAGGGCTTCCCAGGAGCAGGCCCTCTTTGTCTCTCTCCTGTTTCCTCGAGGGACCACAGGGCGCCGCCACGCAAGCTCTTGTTTTCTAACCCCACTTTCTGGGAGCCGTGTTTTCCAGCCTGATTCTAAAAATGGAGGAGGGGCTTTCCGTTTCCTCTGGCAAGGAGGATGCTTGGTTTTAGGCCTGAGTTTGAGAAGCCCAACACCTTTCCAGCTGCCCTTTCGGAACCAGAATTTATTTCTTATTCCTTTGCATTCAATTAACATTGAATTGGCGATGTTAACAATCTCCAGCTGCCAGAGAGTGATGCGTCCCCAGGCCATGTCAGATAGCCATAGATGAGCTCCTGGTGCTTGTAGATCCTGTTTCCTGTAGTCTAACTGGCACCCATTTCAAGTCTGTTTTTTAGCCCTGGATATGGTGACTAGGGAGACGAAGGGGACCTGTTTTGACTTATGTCCGTGGTCTTGTGAATTTTAATATAGAGATCAAAACCAATTGCCATGCACTCCAAGAGGCTAACATTTAATTATTTATCTCGAACTCAATTATTTATAGTTTTTCTTGACCGAAGTGAGCCAAAACCTGGGATTCTAAAATCTGGAATGAAATATTCTTGTTGTGATGATATTTCTCATAATGGGATTTGTCTCATCTGTAACTAATATTCTCCACCTGCCTATTCAGGGCGAGTAACTATTTCAGATGGTGCCATTTATCAACTTCCTTAGTCATCACTACAGCCTCTGCTGACACTGTTGAAACCCTCTTTTGTGACATCACCAACCTAATCTGTATTCCATGCTACAGCCTCTAGCAAAGTGTTTTGCCTTTTCTGCAACCTACAATCAACCTACAATCTCTGAAAAAGAAAGCCAATTTTAGCTTAGGACAATGTTGGTGTCAGTGGCCTTCCATCAGATAATGAGAACTAGGAAGGAACCAAGCATCCAGAGAGATAGATTTTTAACATACTTCTATGTGGGAGATTTTTCTTTTCTTCTTCTTTTTTTTTTTCTCCTATGTCTGCTTTCCTTACATGACAGGACTCAGGCACTGAGAAAGAGGAGAAACAGTAGCAAGAAGTATCTTCTGGACTTGATGCTTGGGTGAACAGAACCCAGGTTGATGAGTACTACCTGTGTTCTATCTCAGCAATGCCTGGCGCAAGTTTTTCTCTCTCCCTGTGCCCTCCAGGGTGTTATGGTGGTTGTTGCAGCTTTCTTGTGTACTCTGTTCCTTTCTCCATGACCCCTCTTCTCTCCAGGCATGAAAATCCACATGGTTAATATTAGTAAAGTCTAGCAGCGGGGACAATAGAATTCACAACTAAGTTGAGGTCAAAGAAGGAGCGGAATCCCACAGGGGTAAAATGACACCAGGAGTAAAATCTTACCACAATTTCAATTCCAAGAACACTTAGTAAACATTTATTTATGTAAACTGTGCTAAGTGTCTACAACTAGAAATCTATCTTAATCATCACAGTCCTGGGAGGTGGGTAGTATTAACCTCATTTTTACAAATATGTAATCTGAGATTCAGAAAGATCAAGCTCATAAATGGCTTGACTAAAGTTTGACTCATGGCTGCCTGGTTCCAAAGCCTATATTATTGTCACTAGGTGAATCTGTTTATTGAGCCTGATGTGTTACTTTTTTAAAGGATCTGCTTGATTCAGTGCGAGACCTCTTGAAGAATACAGGAATAGGGGAAGTCATATACTTTGCTGGCACAAAGTTCTACTTTTTTTCTGTTCTTGTTCAATAGTGAATATTTTCTGTGCTAGAACTATATGCCAGATATGTTCTAAACATATTACATGCATTATCTCATTTAATCACATAATAACGTTGAGACCAGTACCATTATTACTTTATATTTCATATTAGAAAACCGAAGTAATGGCTGGACACGGTGGCTCACACCTGTAATCCTAGCACTTTGGGAGGCTGAGGCGGGCAGATCACCAGAGATCAGGAGTTTGAGACCAGCCTGGCCAACATGGTGAAACCCTGTCTTTACTAAAAATACAAAAATTAGCTGGGCATGGTAGTGGGCAACTGTAATTCCAGCTACACGGGAGGCTGAGGCAGGAGAATCGCTTGAACTCAAGAGGCGGAGATTGCAGTGAGATGAGATCGTGCCACTGCTCTCCAGCCTGGGCAACAGAGTGACTCTGTCTCAAGAAAAAAAAGAGAAAAAAAAAAAGGAAATAATTTTTCACATAGTCACATTGCTAGGGAAGGACTGTCTAATTCCAGAACCTGTGACTTGAACAGCTGTGCTATCATCTTTCATGGTAGAGCTCTAGATGGTAGGTGGTGCCCTTCACTAGTTCACATTTTGAAAGAAGTGGGTTCTAGGGGGCAGTGTCTATAGAATGAAGTGACTGAATTTGGCAAGTACACCTGTGTAGAAGACAAAGGTAACCCACCATCACGATTCTTGCAGCTAAGAGATTTTTGCCTTCTCATTTGATTGTTGTGTGTGTGTGTTTGTGTTTGAGGTGGAGTTTCACTCTTCTTACCCAGGCTGGAGTGCAATGGCACAATCTCAGCTCACCACAACCTTTGCCTCCAGATTCAAGCAATTCTCCTGCCTCAGTCTCCCTAGTAGCTGGGATTACAGTCATGTGCCACCATGTCCGGCTAATTTTGTATTTTTAGTAGAGAAGGTGTTTCTCCATGTTGGTCAGGCTGGTCTCGAACTCCTGACCTCACGTGATCCACCCTCCTCAGCCTCCCAAACTGCTGGGATTACAGGCGTGGGCCACTGCACCAGGCCTGTTCCTTGTTTTAATATTTAAATGTGCTCCCTATAACCCTCCCCTTAGTATATCCACTAGCCTTCTCATTATCCTTCTCTTTTTCCATGGGTCTAGTTCCAAACACTACCTACTCTCTGCCCCAACTCTCCCACTATAAAAACGAACTTTCATAACTATGTGATCTTCAGCTTTAATAGTCATCCCCATCATCTTTGACCCTCTGCACCACTCATGTGATGGCCTTTCATTATTAGCCAGCCTTATCTTTCAGGGCACTTCTCTATCCCACTTTTTTTTTTTTTTTCTCGCTCTCTCTGACTGCTAATTCTCAGTGATCTTCATTTGATTCCATTTTTCTCTCCATTCTGCTAGACCTAAGTGAGTTTCCCCATACTTCCAAGGTCCGCCTTTTTCTCTTTCTGCATTTCTCTCATCCCACCTTCTCCTTGTCCCTTCTTTATGAAGTCTTTTCTGACAACTCCCAGAAGAATTGAACCCTTCTTTCCTGTCCCAGGTACAAATTTCTGTCTTATAGTCCACAACACATTATATCACTGATTTGTTTAAAAATCTGTTCCCTGCCTCCTAGATATAGGTCCCACAAAGGAAAAGGACCCATTTGTAGGACTTGGTGTCCTGACACTCAACAGCCCTTAAGGGATTTTTTTTTTTTTTTTTTCTGAGACAGAGTTTCACTTTGTCACCCAGGCTGGAGTGCTGTAGCACAATCTCAGCTCACTGCAACCTCTGCCTCCCAGGCTCAAGCGATTCTTCTGCCTCAGTCTCCCAAGTACCTGGGATTACAGGCACACGCCCCCACGCCTGGCTAATTTTTGTATTTTTATTAGAGACAGAGTTTCACCATGTTGGCCAGGCTGGTCTCGAACTCCTGACCTCAAGTGATCCTCCCACCTTGGTCCCCCAAAGTGCTGGGATTACAGGCATGAGCCAATATGCCCAGCCTAAGGTATGTTTATTGTACATATTAATGAATGGCTCTTCAAAATCTTAAGTTGTTCTGTCCTTCCTGATATCCAGCCCTTAATTCCCTCCTGGATGCCTTGTTGAAACTTGAACTCAGTATGTCTAGAATTATACTCATCCTCTTTCTCCATTATCTCAATATCCTACCTTACTTGTTTTGACTGTAGCAGTCATTCTCAACCATATGCATAGAAATTCCTGGGTTGCTGTAAAGACTGATGATATCTGGGTCCTACCTCAGAGATTCTGATTTAACTTGTCTTGGATGCCTCAAGGTCATAAAGAATTTTAAAGGTCCCTGGATGTGCTAATGGTACCATAAATTCCCAAACAGAAAATCTTGTAGTTATCCCCAACTTTCATTTCAGTCAGTTCTGGATTTCTCTATGTTCTTCTTTACCTCTCTTTCTCTTTGCTTTTTCTTTTCTGTGGACACTGTCTGTCCAGAAATTGTCAATGTCATAAGCTTTAATACTGTTTAGGGATGAAACTAGATTGAAGTTCAGGCTTTCCTGAACACGATCAAATATCCCTGTGCATTTCAAGACATATTATTTCTCCTTAAAATAGACCTTCTTTTGCACAATGTCTTGCCCATTGTTTTTGAAAACCACGTGTACACAAATATATGTTCATTTTATTTCCATATATATATATATAGAGAGAGAGAGAGAGAGAGAGATAAGTTCTTACTATGTTGCCCAGTCTGGTCTCGAACTTCTGAGCTCAAGCGATCCTCCAACCTCACAGCCTCCCAGAGTGTTGGGATTATAGGCCTGAGCCACATCCAGCCTATTTCCAGTCATTTCTTAATATACTATGTCTTTGCAACTCCTGATTGTGAAAATTAAAGAACAACCTTTCTTTTCCAGCTCTTAGGATAACCTTCCATCAGCTTCACACGAGAGGGTTTCTCTCAACCCCAACCCCAGCTCTGTTTTGTTCCATCTTTATGGGTTTTAGGCTGAACTCAGAGACCCAAGATGAGAGAGGACAAGGCACAGGAAGAGTGAAGAGGGGAACAGTTGTTGACTTCTACCTGTGCCAAGAACTGTACAAAGTGCTTTGGTATCTCCAATAAACTTCAGAATTATTTTTTAAAAAATAATTACTCCCATTTCATTAACTAACTTGCCTAAAGTCACTCTCAATATGGAGGTGAATTTGGGTTTTTCTCATTTCCAAGCTTAAGCCTTTTTCCATTGCATCACACTGCCAGCCCCTGCCTTCCCCACCAGCAGGGGTCCATTGCTGATCTTGGAGAGCATCTGAAGCAACGAGCCCAGTGCTCCTTATGCAGCAATGCCAACCAGAAGTTTGTTGATTGATTTTAAACCACAAGCATCCTCCAAACATTAATCTTTAAATCATAAAGAAAGTTTCCTTGGTTTCTCTCATCATCCGTACAATTAAGAAGCTCCATTGAGAGGGGTAACTAAAGGGCACCTGTTGGTTAAATTTGTCATCTCAGTGGATTCCTGTGAGACTAAAACCAAAGTTTTATCTGGAAAATAAACCAAAGGAATCAATATTTTCAAAACCTGAGCCAACCAGCTTTCTGTGAGTTTTATAATATCATCGGTGCACACAACTCATTTGGGGTTTGTCATTTAATTCCTGTGTGTTCCTTTGGGATCCTAGTTTTAGTTTGCAAATCAGATTAGCTGGGCTCAAATCAACTCTCAGGTGATACAAATAATTTTGAAATAATAGGGTTGTTTTGAAAAATAAGAAGATACTATGTTTATAGCACTTGGAATGATTCTGGGCATATAATAAAGCTCAGTAAATATTAACTAGTTATCATGATCATTTATCCTTCCAATCTACCAGGTGGCCTAAAATTTCCACTATTAGAAAATGGCCTTTGAGGTTGGGCAATGTCTCTCTAAAAGCCACTACTTAAAAGATGCTGTTTGGGATCTTTATCTATCAGTGCCTACTAGCATCAGTATAATTACACATTTGGTTTCTGTTAGCATGTTATGAATAATGTGCAACTTGGTGATCCATTCCATTGAAAAAGATCTCATAGGAATGGGGCTCTAAAAAGAGACCATGAGCTGGGATTTTTGTGGCAGGGGTTGTGAAAGGCTGGCTGCTTTGAGGTTTGTTTTGCAGGAAAGCCTTGAATAAAGGGGTGTAGAGCAAGGGAAACACATTTAATTTCAATGTCAAATTTGGTTCTAATCCCAGGGCTACCATTTGCTAATTGATCTTTGACAGGCAAATCACTATTTCAGAACATTTGTTTCTTTATCTGTAACAATGGAACTAATCGAACATATCTCAAAAAGTAGGTCTCAAGATTAAATGAGTTGACATTTGAATGCTTTTAATAAATGCCTGGCATGTCCTTGGTGTTCAATACCTGTTAAAACCCAAAGCTTAAAGTAGACTTCTCTTCCCTATTTTCCATCATATCATCTTGGTTATGTCCTTTATAACACTGTTAATAATCTGAAATTGTTTTGTGCAATTATTTGTTTACCGGCCTTGCAAGACTTCGTATTGCTCCCTTGATCCACAAAATATACTGTTGTGATTCTATATTGCGCTGCAGCCACAGCCCTCCAGGCCAACTCTTTCCCTCAGGTCCTAAAGCAGATCTACCCAAAAAATGCAGATTTGGTGGTCCATCGTCCTATAACCTACTTTAGTCCACCTATAATACCGTTTTTAAAAGCCATCGTCTTGCCGATATTAAGAACAGTCCTCTCACCTCACCTTCTTTTCTCTTCTAACACCATTTGTCACTGTTGACCTCTGCCTGCTCCTTGAAAGCATTTCTTCTCCTACCTACTATGGTGTGATGTGCAACTGCCATGTACTTCTCCTGATTCTACCTTCAGTGCTGATTTAAAGCCTCCTTGCCCCCCGCCCCACCTCTCTTTATCCTCTTCTTCTGGGTGATTGTCTTCATAGCATTTACTGCTATTTGAAATGCTCTCATTTCTTCATCTGTTTGCATATTTATAGATGTCTTCTTATCTGGCTTGGGGAGGGCACAGAAAGTTCTGTTTTGCTCATCACTGCATTACTCAGTGACTGTAACACCGCCTCGTATGTTCTATAGTTCATTACATCTAAAACTCTTTCTGTGATAAGATGCACTGTTTTTTTTAGGGACAACCAAAAGGAAAAAAAAGCTGCCAGTTAAACTATGAGATACTGCTTTCTTATTACTTATAATTTTTATTTTGTGTTTATTTAAATAACGTTTTGAGAATTATTGGACCTGATGTTTTGTATATATGACTCTTTTGCATATGTGAAAAAGAAAATGTAAGCAAAATAAATTCACATCTGTAATCCTACCCTTTGGGAGGTTGAGGCCGGTGGATCACCTGAGGTCACAAGTTTGAGATCAGCCTGGTCAACATGGTGAAACCATGTCTCTACTGAAAACACAAAAATTAGCCAGGCATAGTGGTGGGTGCCTGTAATCCCAGCTATTTGGGAGACTGAGGCAGGAGAATCGCTTGAACCTGGGAGGCAGAGGTTGCAGTGAGCCAAGATCATGCCAAGATATTCCAGCCTGGGAAACAAGAGCAAAACTCCATCTCATAATTAATTAATTAATTAGCAAAGAGATTTCTTCTTCCCATACAGAATCCAACTCTCCAAACTCACTCCTTGACTCAGAGACATCAGTGTGTTTTTCCCCCACCCTGTCATTTTTTATGCCACCATCAGCACTGGTGACCCTGCTTTTCTTTAGAGAGCTCTGCTATTGTGTCTCCCAATACTTTATTCTAAGCTATTGACACTCATTTTAAGTTTTGATGGTGGTGCTTTTTTTTATCTTACTACAAAGTATCAATGAAAGCTTTTCCAGACAACAAACAGGACTCGTTTTTCTTCCCCAAATGGTCCTTAAATAGATTTGGGACTGAAATATCAAGGGCGACAGTGTCCCATAAGCCACCAGAAATGACAAGCAGATTGCACATACCCACACAATGACAACTGTGTATGCATTTCTGACGTTGCCTAGCTGACAGAGATTATAACATACCACAGGTTGTGCGATGCATTAGAGAGGTTTTTATTTTTATTTTTATTTTTATTTTGGAGACAGAGTTTTCCTTTGTCGCCCAGGCTGGAGTGCAGTGGTGCCATCTTGGCTCGCTACAAACTCCTCCTTCCAGGTTCAAGCAATTCTCCTGCCTCAGCCTCCCGAGTAACAGGGATTACAGGCGCCCACCAGAATGACTGGCTAATTTTTTTTGTGTGTGTTTTTAATAGAGACGGAGTTTCGCTGTGTTGGCCAGACTGGTCTCTAACTCCTGACCTCAGGTGATCTGCCCAACTCGGCGTCACAAAGTGTTGGGATTACAGGTGTGAGCCACCATGCCTGGCTGCATTAGAGATGTTTAAAATATGGAGGAAAAATGTACATCTTATAGTAGTTGAGATTCTGTAGTATGTTCCCTGCAGATATTTACTAAATGAATTAATATATAAACAGAACCAGTGTTACTGCTGTGTAAGCCAACTAAAGTCTAAAATAAATCACCTAAGACAGAAATCCCATGTATTAAGCAATTTTTTGTTTTTTTGTTTTTTTATTATTGGCTCATCAGGGTTGGGCAATTATTTCATCTACTTAAATTCTAGAATCAGTAATGAATTCTTTTTTTGTTTTTGTTTTTTTTTTTTAGTAGAGACAGGGTTTCACCTTTTTGGTCAGGCTGATCTTGAACTCCTGACCTCAGGTGATCTACCCTCCTTGGCCTCCCAAAGTGCTGGGATTACAGGCATGAGCCACCGCACCCGGCCAATGAATTCTTGTTGATGATAATTCAATCTAGAACAAGTTTTAACATTTTGAATATACTTTTTCACTTCTAATTTTACTTCTCATTCATTGTTTCTTAGAAGTTGAATGCAGCATACTTTAAATTATCTGCTTTAAAAAGATAAGTATTACACAGGTATTTCAGTGAGGTGCCCTCGATTTCTCGTGTTTGAAAAATAGAAAACATTTTATAACAGGTAGTTTTTTTAACCATGAGAGGGCAGCCTTGTTTAACTTATCAAATTCTCGCAAAGGCCTATCTGGGCAGCCACATTCTACAGAGTGATTCACTGGAGGGGGAGGAGGGCTCCGGGAACCCCAGCCAGCTGTTTTCAGGGTGTTTTATTTGCTGAAGTCTAGTTGTGCTGCCAGGAAGCACATTGATGCTGCTGTTTTTACTTCCTGAGTGTCTTACATTGGCAGTGAAACCTGGTATTACTTATTTAGCAGGCAGATGGGGGATCCAGGGGAAGGAGCTGTCTGGGAAGGCTGACGTGTATCAGAAATTAGGTGGCTGCAGGAGAGGATGCTTTCACAAAGGCCATGTCTGAGATTTGAATCTCTGATAACACATACATACCTATAGTTATGCAAACTTTGTGTGTGTGTGTGTGTGTGACTTATTTATTTTTGTTTGAGATGGAGTCTTGTTCTGTTACCCAGGCTGAAGTGCAGTGGCACAATCTTGGCTCACTACAACCTCTGCCTCTGAGTTCAAGAGATTCTCCTGCCCCAGCCTCCCAAGTAGCTGGGATTACAGGCACGCACCACCACACCCGGCTGATTTTTTTTTTTTTTTTTTTTTTTTTAGTTTTAGTGGAGACGGGGTTTCATCATGTTTGCCAGGCTGCTCTCAAACTCCTGACCTCCAGTGATCCACCCTCCTCGGCCCCCCAAAGTGCTGGGATTACAGGCGTGAGCCACTGCACCTGGCCCAAAGTTTGAAATATTGTTAGAGACTGTTTGGAGAGGCAAAACCATTAAGAAAGGGGAGAGGTTGAAGGTAAGTCTAATGAGGATGGATGTCACGATCAATCAGCATAGATGGTCAAGGAGACAAAAGGGGATAGTGACTTATATTTTACATCCTTATTAGATCATTTATTCCTTCCTTTCTTTATCACACATTATTGAATTTTATACAGAGGCACAACATGAACTCCTAAGCCAGTGAGGGAAACTTCCTAGTAAGCAGATCATTGCAGTTCAGTCTAAGTGGTAAATAAAAATATGGACACAGTATCATGGGAGTACAAACTAGGAACTAACTTTGCATGGAGGATTGAGTCCTGGATTAAAGATCTGGGCAGCATAGGGTTAGACCCAGGCCTGTTGGTGTAGGCCTGAGCACAAATAATGTAATGACCAAATAATGTAATGACCATTGTAATGTAGGAGAAGAGAGCTCTAGTCAGTCTGAATCTCATTCTGTGCCTCACTCTTTTATAGAGAGAACTTTTACTTTTCAGTGCTAGCCCATCTCTATAGTGATGAGAGCAGTTACTAAGGTGTTCCTAATGTCTTTACAGTTAAAAGTCCCTCTATGTTAGCTTTACCAACTGAGCAATGAGAACATATGGCAGCATGCACTCATTCATTCCACAGACATATAATGAAGTCCCCAAATGCGCCAGTCACGATGCTAGGAATTAGTGGTATATGAACAAGCACAAATCCAATCTGCATCCCAAGTGCTCACAATCAACTAAGGAAGAAGTTATAAATCACTGGACAAAGTTAATTCTTCATGCAGATGGGCAGAAATTTTACTTTTCCTCAAGTTCTCGAGCCTAGTAATCATACAATATTTCCTCATTAAGTTTCTTAATCATAAAAAGATCAGGATGAGCTTCAAAAGTAGTAGGGATGAAAGTGGTAGAAATCATCGTATTTTGTATTAGTCTTAGCCCCAAGTTATAAAGTGAATGTCCTACCATGTTCCTTACAAAAACATAAGAACAACAACAATAGCATTGGTTGCATTCCAGGGCTAAATAGGAATGCAAAACAGGTCATGTACAGTTTTGATATTGCTGTATCAGAGGTTTGCATCGTGATTAGAGGTGCATTCTGAATCATGTAAAAAAAAGTTATTAAAGAGATAGTACAGAATCAGTTTCACTTTTAAATTAATTAATTTATATCTTATTCACTTAAAGTCATCTTATTCACTTAAAATCATACTTACATACAAGTATATACTTGTATGTGTACCTGTTTATTTAGTGTATGGCATGTATATGGACCCAAGAAGGCCACCCTGCAGTTTCCCTGAGATCTTTGGCCTCAGAATATCTTCTATACTCTTGAGCCCTTCCTAAGAAAACCTGTTAACAGTTCCTTTCCTGTGCACTTTCTTACACTGAACACTTGTCTGTATTCTCAACCAGGAATCAGCAAATATTGTCTGTAAGAGGCCAGGTAGTAAATATTTTAAGCTCTGCTGGCATCTAGTCAACTCTGCCTGCCATCGTAGCACAAAAGCAGTCATAGACAATACATAAGCTAATGAATGTGCAAACATAGATGGCAGGTCAGATTTGCCCTGCAGGTCATACTTCGAAAATCCCTGTGCTGAATCATTCAACCCCAGCATTTTGGCTGATTCGATTAGGAGGGGGCATCCAAAATAAGGGTGACAAATCTGTTAGCCAGTCCCAATATGTTGCCCTGGCAAGAACCTTGTATGAGATCTTTGTAACAATTGGTGTCTCTAGATAGGCAGAGAGATGGACAGACAGAGCAGTTGTTAGTAGGATCAGCAGCATCAGGAGCCAAGGGTAATCGGAAGCGATCAGTAAAGTAAAATGAAAATATTTTAAAAAGATAACCAACTAGAGGGTGGGGTAGTTAGTTAATAGGATTGAGACTAGAGAATTTGAGAAAATTCACATTGGTGGGGGTTGTGGGTCTTGAGAATTGTGTGTCCTAAAAAAATCTTACCACAATTAATCTGCATTCCAGCTTCAGTCTAGCCATCCCTGGGTTCCTGGAGGAGTTATGTTGTTCTTATTTCCACATGTAGCCTAATAGCTGATTTCCCATTGCTAGTGTAACCTCAATGAATATCTATTTCCAACAACTCCAAAGAGCCTAGGTGGCATTCTTTCTGTAGGTTGGGAACTGGAGGTGTGTATCAAATATTTATCAGCAAATATTGGCTATGTTGGGAGATTTCTGAATCATTTGTTTTATACATTCTGCCTAGTCTCTGAATGGATTGAGCAAGCCTAAGTCATTTTTTTCTTGAAAATGCACAGCCACTTTCTCTGGGGGCATTTGATGAGTAGGAAGCATGGCTGTGTATCCACCTCAGGCCTGACCGTCCTGCTCAGTGAGGCATCAGGGCCCCATACGGTAAAAATCGTTCCATGACAAGTCTGGTTTATTCCAGTTGTTGCTTCTATTGAAAATCTTGAGGAAAACCTTTTCATGTTTCTCACCTGAGTGCAGTGAAGGTTTCTGGACTGCCTGGGAAAAGGTTTAAAGGAAGGTTACATTATTAATCAATATGCTTTTATGCCCAGTTATCCCTGACCAGAGATGAGTCCTTCACATTGCTCTTAGCAGTCCCTGGAACTTAATTCAACCCTTGTCATCTCTGACAGTGTTTTATGGTCTCCTGCTCTGGCTGCCAATCTTAAGACAACTTCGATTTTGGAGGAAATTTCCATTCTCTTCTTCTACCGTACGAGAAAAAAAGGTACAATTTTGTAGCTATTCAGGGTAGAAAGATGTTTTATCACTGAAGGAGTGAATTCTTGGATGTGTTAATACATCTCCTTTCACAGGTATGTTGAAGGACATTTTACTTCTGGCTCTGTTTTTTTAGATGGTGTCTAACTCTGTTACCCAGTCTGGAACGCGGTGGTGCAATCTCGGCTCACTGCAACCTCCGCATCCGAGGTTGAAGCGATTCTCCTGCCTCAGCCTCCTGAGTAGCTGGGATTACAGGCTGCACCACCACGCCCAGCTAAGTTTTAGTAGAGATAAGGTTTCGCCATGTTGGCCAGGCTGGTCTTGAACTTCTGACCTCAGGTGATCCACCAGCCTCAGCCTCCCAAAGTGCTGGGATTGCAGGTGTGAGCCACTGCACCTCGCCTCATTATTAAAAAACAAACAAACAAACAACAACAACAATTAGAAAAACAGTTAATTGCCAAATGTTGCATAAAACATGGCAACTTGCTTTCAGAAACCATTTTTTATAAATCTGGATGTACATTAAAGTTAATATGGATCCCCTAGGTATAACCCCTTGAGAACAGGAGAAAATAGACATCACTACCGTTATCTTTCTGTTAGAGGCCAATCAGCGTTAATAATACACCTGGCATTTGCGCTCTTGCCATGTGCTAGTCACTGAGGCACAGAGTATTGATAACTTGCCCAAGGTCTCACAGTAAGAAGCAGATACATATGCAGCACTATCCTGCTTTCATGACATTATGTCCATAAGCTCAGACTCCAGAAAACTTAAAGGAAGCCTTCATCCACAGAGCATGGAGATCTGAAGGGAAAACCTAGGTGTGAGCAATGAGATATTTGATCTCTCTAAAGTTTCCTTTTTTCTGTAAGTAGAAGAAATAGGCTCCCCTGAGGATTATATTTCAAGTAAAAAGTCAAGCAGTCACTGCGTTGTATTGCTACCCACTGTGTGGCTGGCCTCTATTAGGCACTTTCACAATGAGGTTACAGATCAGAAACAGGCAGTTCAGGGGCCAGCTGATGAGAGACGGACAGAGGCCTGCCTGGGGTATACACTTGTTTTACATGAAGCTTGTCTTTTCTTTATACAGAGCTGTGCTCCATGCTGCTTACATGGCTGTTTCATGTCCTAATTAATTTTGGGGGCTCTCTGTTGGATTTTAATTACAGATCTATTAATCCATTGGAAGAGTTGACAGGTGTTGTAGGTTGGTCATAGCAAATTAAAAGGCAAGTGCTGGGTAGGAAGTCCTGAAGACTCTTAGTAATTCACTCACAAAAAAACTTGCCACTTGAAAGTGGGGAGCACAACCAGAATATGTTTAGCTACCTAGAACGCATTTTTAAAAGGAAAGACACCGAGGCTGCAAACACTGACTCAGTTTGGGCTTGCATTTTCTATTGAGGTGGGAAGGGATGTCATTAATAGAATGAATGAGGATGGGATTGGGCTGGATCACCTGGAAAAACTTGAGCAAAGTCCCATGGGATGATATAAACACAAGGCAGGCAAAAACGAATAAACAGTTTATTTCTAGCAGGGTTTGTCCTCAAACCTCATTATAGTCATGCAACACATAAGAACGCTAAGGTCAATAACAGGTGGCATATCCGATGGTGGTCCCATAAGATTATAATGGAGCTGAAAAATTCGTATCACCTAGTGACATGATAGCTGTCCTGACATTGTAATGCAAAGCGTAATTCATGTGTTTGTGGTGACACTGGTGTAAACAAACTTACTGCTCTGCTATGTGTATAAAAATATAGCAATACAATTATGCACAGTTCATACTACTGATAATACTAAATAATTATGTTACTGGTTTATGTATTTACTATGCTTTTTATCATTATTTTAGAGTATATTTCTTCTACCTATTAAAAAAAGTTAACTGTAAAACAGCCTCAGGCAAGTCCTTCAGGAGAAGGCATTGTTATCACAGGAGATGACAGCTCCATGTATGCTACTGTCCCTGAAGACAGTGGGATAAGATGTAGAGGTGGAAGACAGTGACACTGATGATCCTGACCCTGTGTAGGCCTAGGATAATGTATATGTTTGTGTCTTAGTTTTTAACAAAAAAAGTTTAAAAGTAAAATAATAATAATTTTTTAAAAAAGGATATATAGCCTGAATAAGGATATAAAGAAAGAAAAGAAAATATTTTTGTTTGGCTGCACGATGTGTTTGTGTTTTAAGCTAAATGTTATTATAAAGGAGTCAAAATGTTTAAAAATTATAACATATATAAAGTGTATTAGGGTTCTCTAGAGGAACAGAACTAATAGGATGTGTGTGTGTGTGTTTATATATATAATATATATTATACATACATATTATAAAATATATATATTATACATATATAAATATATATTATATATATTTATATATAATATATATGTATATAATACATATATAATATAAATACATATATATTATAAATTTATATATTATACATATATATATTTTTTATATATATATATATATATAAAGGGGAGTTTATTAAGTATTAACTTACATGATCACAAGGTCCCACAAGGCAAGCTCGAGGAGCAAGGAGAGCCAGTCCCAGTCTCAAAACTGAAGAACTTGGAGTCTGATGTTTGAGGCCAGGAAGCATCCAGAAAAAGATGGGAAAAAGATGTAGGCTGGAAGGCGAGGCCAGTCTCGCCTTTTCACATTTTTCTGCCTCCTTTATATTGGCTAGCAGCTGATTAGATGGTGTCCACCAGAATAACTGGATCTGCCTTCCCCAGCCCACTAACTCAGATGTTAATCTCCTTTGGCAACACGCTCACAGACACACCCAGGATCAACACTTTGCATCCTGCAATCCCGTAAAGTTGACACTCAGTATTAACCGTCACATAAAGTAAAAACATTATAGTAAGCTAAAGTTAATTTATTATTAAATATTTAAAATACATTCAGTGTAGCCTAAGTGTACAGTGTTTCCATAGTCTACAGTGGTGTACAGTAATGTCCTAGGCTTTAACATTCACTCACCACTCACTCCCTAACTCACCCAGAGCAACTTCCAGTCCTGCAAGCTCCATTCATGGTAGGTGCCCCATACGGGTGTAGCATTTTTTAATATCTTATACCGCATTTTTACTGTACCTTTTCTATGTTTAAATATGTTTAGGTATACAAATACTTACCATTGTGTTCCAATTGCCTATAGTATTCAGTAGAGTAACATGTTGTGTAGGTTTGTAGCCAAGGAGCAACAGGCTATACCATCTAGCCTAGGTATATAGTAGCCTAAACTGTTTAGGTTTGTGTTAAGTACACTGTGTGGTGTTTGCACGATGATGATGAAATCACCTAATGATACATTTCTCAGAACTTTTCCTTGTCATTAATTGATACATGCCTCTGCAAAACTTTAGAAAGAATTTGAATTATGGAGAATTCTTTTTAGCCTTAATTAAGAGGCTAGAACCAAAGCTGGGGAAAATGACCACTTTTTCCTCCTAAGTGCACTTCCAATTTTGGAACTTTGTCCCATTGTTCAGAGAAGCAGCCATTCCAAGAGAGCTGGAGTGCAAAAAAGCCCCTTTACCCCAGTTCAAAGATATCCGTGCCCTGGCTGTGCCCTGGCCTAGCCCTGGGAAAGGGGACATCGGAAGTGACAGAGCTGGTCAGCCTCTTCTCATTTGGAAGCAGCCCTAGCTGTATCTGGTGGTTGAAGGAACCCTACAGAAAGAGGAGAAAAATCCGTGCAAATAAGATGGCATTTTATCACATGTTAAAACTTCTACCCTTCACAGCACAACCTGCCAACTAGGTCTGTCATCCAGCACTCCTGCCCCTTGAAGGCTGAAGCATTTTCCTCCTCACCCTGACTCATCCCTGGGCAGGAGCAAAAGCAGGATGGGGAGAAGAAAGGAGCCTTGAGTTGCCCATAGGGGTCAATACCTGCCTCTGTTTGGAAATCAAACAACCCAAATGTTGAGATTATAAGGCAGGATTTCTTTCTGTCAACAAAAGCATCCTCTTAGGAATGAATTGGAATTACAGAGAAAACAACTTAGAGCCTTTGAGAACTTCCTAATTAGCAGAGTGGTGAGACTGTAGAATAAACAAAGAGAATGGAAGATCTCTTTAACACCTAAAAGGAAAAGGTAAACAAACGTAGTAAGTAGTGTCATTACAGTAAGTTATTACAAACATAATAAGTAGTAGGAAGAAGTTAAGTAGGCCTCCTACCTTTTCAGCATAATTCTTCCCTGTCTTTTAAGACCCTCCAATTAGGTGCCCCTTGTGTTTACTTCCAGCACACACTTGCGTATTTACTATGATATCTATTCATGGACAGAGAATGTAGTCTATTCTACTTCTAAATATTGCTTTGCATTACAGAAACATGGCGTTATTTTTAAGAAGAGTTACCAAAACAACTAAATTCTAAATTTTGCTTTTCCTTACAGAAACATGGTGTTATTTTTTAAAAGAGTTACCAAAACAACTACAGTCGAGCGTCACTTGACAATGGAAATATGTTCTGAGAAATGTGTCATTGGGAGATTATGTTCTTGGTTATCTGAACATCATAGAGTGTACTTACACAAACCTACATGGTCCAGCCGATGACACACCCAGTCTATTTGATAGCCTATTGCTCCCAGGTTGCAAATCTGCATGGCATGTTACTGTACTGTAGGCTATTAGAACACGATGGTATTTGCATATCTAAACATATTTAAACATGGAAAAGGTACAGTAAAAATACAATATAAAAGATAAAAACTGCTACACCTGCATAGGACACTAACTATGAATAGAGCTTGCAGGACTGGAAGTTGCGCTGAGTGAGACAGAGAGAGTGGTGAGTCAATGTGAAAGTCTAGGGCATTATTGTGCACTACTGTAAACTATAAAAACACTTAGGCTACACTAAATGTATTTTAATTTTTTATTCAGTAGTAAAATAACTTCAGCTTATGATAACTTTTTTACTTCATAAACTTTAAAATTTGTTTTAACATTTTGTCTCCTTTGTAATAACATTTAGCTTTAAACACAAGCATATTGAACATCTGTACAAAAATATTTCTTTATATTCTTCTTCTATAAGCTTTTTTCTTTTTGAACAGCCCTTCCCTTCCCTTCCCTTCCCTTCCCTTCCCTCCCCTCCCCTCCCCTCCCCCTTCCTTCTTTCCTTTTTCTCTCTCTCTCTCTCTGTCTCAAGACAGAGTCTTGCTTGGTTGCTTATGCTGGAGTGCAGTGGCACAATCTTGCCTCACTGCAGCCTTGACCTCTCAGGCTCAATTGTTCCTCCCACCTCAGCCTCCCCAAGTAGCTGGGACTACAGGCACACACCACTATGGCTAACTTTGTATTTTATTTATAGAGACAGGGTTTCATCATGTTGCTCAGGCTAACCTAGAACTCCTGGCCTCAAGCGATCTGCCCCCCTCAGCCTCCCAAAGTACTGGGATGATAGGCTTGAGCCATCATACCCAGACTGTAAGGTCTTTTCTATTCTTAACATTTTTCCTTATTTTACTTTTTAAATGTTTTTGTTAAAAACAAAGACACAAACAAATACTTCAGCCTAGGCCTACACAGGGTTAGGATCATCAATATCGGTGTTTTCCACCTCCACATCTTGTCCCCTGGAAGGTCTTCAGGGAAAATAACATACATGGAGTTGTCATCTCCTATAACAATGCCTTTTTCTGGAATAACTCATAAGGACCTGCCAGAGGCTGTTTAACAGTTAATTTTTTTTTAAATAAGTAAGAGTACACTGTAAAGTAATGATATAAAGCATAGTATAGCAAATACATAAACCAGTAACATAGTTGTGTATTATCATTATCAAGTGTTATGGGCTGTATATAATTGTCATTAGGTGATAGGAATTTTCAGCTCCATTATAATCTTATGGGACCACTGCTCTGTATGTGGTCATTCATTGACCAAAACATCATTATGTAGCATATGACTGTCTTCAAATTGTATAAAATCAGCTGAGTGTGGTGGCTTACACCTGTAATCCCGGCACTTTGGGTGACCGAGGCAAGTGGATCACTTGAGGTCAGGAATTTGAGACCAGCCTGGCCAACATGGCAAAACCCCATATCTACAAAAATTACAAAAATTAGCCAGGCGTGGTGGCGCACACCTGTAGTCCCAGCTACTCAGGAGGCTGAGGCACAAGAATCACTTCATCCTGGGAGGCAGAGGTTGCAGTGAGCCGAGATCACGCCAGTGCACTCCAGCCTGGGTGACAGAGCAAGACTCTGTCTCAAAAATAAATAAATAAAACGGATGTTATTTTCCCTAAAAATTTTTTAATAATGAGAGTGTTTCTATAGGCTAAACACGTAGTTATAATCTTCAAACATCACTGAGCTGACCCAGCATTTAATTGTCTGAAGTGAAGTGGCTTTTTTCTCCTTTAACCACCAGCACCCTCATTATTGGAACATCTTGTACACTCTTTTTTGTTGACTTGTTATATCTCTTGTTATTGCAAAATGAAGCTCAGAGCCTCTCAAAGTAGCTACAATCGGCCAGCAAAAGCATTCTTACTACACTATGTGGATGACAGAAATTTTTCTCTTTACTCACATTGCTAGTTGTTGGCCATCCCTTTACAACCAATACTTGTCCTTGCAATACAAATAGTGTTCCCTAATTTCTCAATTTTATAATAGTCATGTTATGAAAACATAAATTACAAGAGAACTGCCTGTTTCAGAGTTGTGCTTTCCACAACTGGCTGCATACCAGAATCACCTGAGGATCTATTAAACACCACAGCCACAGCTTTTTTTTTTTTTTTTTTTTTTGAGACGGAGTCTTGCTCTGTTGCCCAGGTTGGAGTACAATGGCTCAATCTCGGCTCACTGCAACCTCGCTTCCCAGGCTCAAGTGATTCTCCTGCCTCAGCCTCACGTGTAGCTGGGATTACAGGCACGTGCCACCACACCCAACCAATTTTTGTATTGTTAGTAGAGATGGGGTTTCACCATGTTGCTCAGGCTGGTCTTGAACTCTTGACCTCAGGTGATCCACTCGCCTCAGCCTCCCAAGCACCACAGCTTCTTACCTGCACATCAGATGAGCAGAATCAGAATTTCTGGGAGTAAAGTCTGGGAATCTGTGTTTTCAAAAAGCTTTCCCCAGGATTTAATTGTACAGCCAGATTTGGAAACCACGATACAAGATGACCTTCTGTAGTCTCTCTCTCATTGTTTGGAAATCCTTTGAGTGGAAAAAAAACAAAAACAAAAACAAACAAACAAAAAAACCTCTTTTTTCTTCCAATTAAGATTCTTGCAAATAATAGTTGCCCAATTAATGCCCAATTAATTAATATAGAGAGAAGGAAAATAATTTATTACTCATTTGTTTGAGGAGGAGATAAATTTTTGAGACATCCTTAGAAGAAACTAAATGTAATTTTCTCTACAATGACCATGCAAGGACTGAATGTTTCCCAATAAAATGAAAGTGTCCAGTCGAGGTTGACCAAGGGCTTGATGAGACAATAGGGGTGAAACTATCACAACAAAGATTGACATGTAATAGATTAATAAGTGCTTAATAAGTTTATTCTTCCTTGTAGACTTAATCTCATATTTTCTCAGTGTCTGTCTCTCTATGTAGGTCTTCAAACCTTCTATTTTCCATTAATATGGAGAATAAAACATACAACATTATTTTAAAAGTCAGAGATTATACAGTATTAGGCATTATTCTCTGGAATGTAATTGGAATGAAATATGATATTTCCAGTTTTACTGATTCACTGTTCCCTTAATTAGTCTCTAGTGAACTAGCCCCTCTATATTAGAAGCTAGTTTTTCTCTATTCGATTTCTTGAAGATTTAAGTTCAAACAAGAGTAGATCCCTTTCTTCTGTTTGATTGCAAAGCACTTTGTACCTAAGCTATAGAGTTAACACACACTGGCTTTTATTTTAATTACCTAAATGCGCATTCATTTTTTCCATTTTGATTACTCTTTGTAAATCTCCATAGTTGCTTACCCATTGTAGATGCTCATTGAATGCTACTCTGTCCTATATATTTACTAAAATTGTGATTGGTTGGATTTGGGGGTATTATTTGCTCCCTTCCTGCCTTCTCTCTTGTATGATAAAGCTCTCTGAGTCTGTATTGTCTCTCTTATACAGTGACTGGAAAGTGCCTTAACCCCAAATGGACTTCCAATTTCTTCTCATTTCTTTGTCATCCTTTACAAGTTGTTTATTTTATTTATTTATTTATTTATTTTTTGCTTTTTCTACTTCCTTAAGCCTTACATTTTCTCCTGAACATGTTCTAAGTGGTTTATTTCACTGCATCTCTCATCATGATCTTCTCTCATCACAATCACCAATGATCCAGGAGGGCCCATTGCTTTGTCTTGTGTTACTGATTCCTCTGCAGCATTCAACAAAGCCGATGCTTCCTTTTTGAAAGATTCTTTCCACTTGATTCCATGACCCCAAACGCTTAGTTGCTTTAGTGTCCTCCTAATCTCACACATTGCACTTTCTTCAACGGTTCTGCCCCTCAGTCAGATCAGTAAATATTGGATGCCCCAGGGCTCTGTTCTGGGTGCTCTTTTCTTCTTTATTCACATCCTCTCCTCAGGTGATCTCATCTCTTCCCATGGGTTTGGATAAGATATACAGTCTATGTACAGGTGAATCCAAAAACATACTTTTGTTGGTACATTTTCTTGGAACTCCTGACTTTTCCATCAAACTGCCTGACACAGCCATATAAATCTATTAGCCATGTCAAACACAACATGATTGAAAGAGAACTCCTGATTTCACCCCCAAATATCCTCCTTCTCCAATCTTCTTCACTTCTCCTAATGACATCACAGTGTACCTTGTTGCCTGGGACCCAAACCTGGGCCTTGATCTCTCACTCTCTTTTGCCTGCCACTCAGTGAATCTTGTGGATTCCCGAGATGTATCCTAACCTATTCATTTCACTTTGTCTCCATCCCCGGTACCCTAATCTAAGATACCCTAATTTCTAGCCTGAAAAAGTCTTTCAACTCATTGCCCTGCTCCGGTTCTTGCTTCTCTACATTCCACTTTCTCCAAAGTAGAGTAAACTTTTAAAAACACAAATCTAGTGATGTCATACATCCTCTCCCCATGACTTAAACCTATCAATGGCTTTGACTCCACAGTTTAGACTAAAATTCAAAATATCTGTCTTGATCTATGAAATTTTATACTAGTGGTTCTTAAGCTTGCGCATGCACTGTAGTCACTGGAAGGCCTATTAAAACTTTTGTTGGTACATTTTCTTGCTGGGCCCTACCCCAGAGTTTCTGATTTGGTAAACATGGAGTGTAGGTAGAGAATTTACATTTCTAACAAGTTCCCAGGTGATGTGAGTGCTGCTGGTTTGGGGACCAAACTTTGTAAAGCAGTACTCCATACAACCTGCCCTTGCCTACTTCTTATCTAAGCCCCTATTAACTTTCTTTTCTTTTTCTATGCTCCATCCACTCTGGGCCTTCTTTCCCTATAATTAGGACTCTTTTTTTAATTTTAATTTTTTAATTTTTTTAGAGACAGGGTATCACTCTGTTGCTCAGGTTGGAGTGCAGTAGCGTGATCATAGCTCACTGTAACTTCAACCTCCTAGGTTCAAGCCATACTCCTGCTTCAGCCTCCTGTGTAGTTAGGACTACAGATGCATGCCACTACCAGGTTAAATTAGAACTTTTATATTAACATTCAGTCTTTCTGGAATACTCTTTTTCCAATCTTGATTTTGGGACTGATGGTTCTTTCTTGTTATTGAAATCTCAATTTAAGTCACTAACACAGAGAGGCCCTCCCTCACCACCCAATCTGAAGGACTCCCCAAACTGTCTGTATTAGTCATTTTGGTGCTGATAAAGACATACCTGAGGCTGGGCAATTTACAAAAGAAAGAGGTTTAATTGGACCTACAGTTCCATGGGGTGGGTGATAGGGGAAGCCTCACAATCATGGTGGAAGGCAAGGAGGCACAAGTCACATCTTCTGTTGATGGTGGCAGGAAAAGAGAGAGCTTGTGCAGGAAAATTCCCTCATAATAACCATCAGATTTCGTGAGACTTACTATCACAAGAACAGCATGGGAATGACCTGCCCCCATGATTCAGTTACCTCCCACTGGGTTCCTCCCACAACATATGGGAATTCAAGATGAGATTTGCGTGGAGACAGAGCCAAATCATATCATTCTGCTCCTGGCCCTCCCAAATCTCATGTCCTCACATTTCAAAACCAACCATACTTTCCTAGCTCTCCCCCAAAGTCTTAACTCATTTCTGCATTAACTCAAAAGTCCACAGTCCAAACTCTCATCAGAGACAAGACAAGTCCCTTCCGCCTATGAGCCTGTAAAATCAAAATCAAGTTAGTTACTTCCTAGATACAATTGGGGTACAGGCATTGGGTTAATACAGCCATTCCAAATGGGAGACATTGGCCAAAAGAAAAGGACTGCAGGCCCCATGCAAGTCCAAAATCCAGCAGGGCAGTCAAATCTTAAAGTTCCAAATGATCTTCTTTGCAGGTCTCACATCCAGGTCACACTGATGCAGGAGGTGGGTTCCCATGGTCTTGGGCAGCTCTGCTCCTGTGGCTTTGCAGGGTACAGCCTTCCTCCTGGCTGCTGTCATGGGCTGGCATTGAATGTCTGTGGCTTTTCCAGGTGCACAGTGCATGCTGTCAGTAGATCTACCATTCTGGGGTCTGGAGGATGGTGGCCCTCTTCTCACAGCTCCGCTAGGCAGTGCCCCAGTAGGGACTCTGTGTGGAGGCTCCAACCTCACATTTCCCTTCCACACTGCCCTAGCAGAGGTTCTCCATGAGAGCCCCGCCCCTGAAGAAAACTTTTGCCTGGGCATCCAGGCGTTGCCGTATATATTCTGAAATCTAGGCAGAGGTTCCCAAATCACAGTTTGTGACTTCTGTGCACACTCATGCTCAACACCACATGGAAGCTGCCAAGGCTTGGGGCTTCCACGCTCTGAAGCAACAGCCTGAGCTGTACCTTGGCCCCTTTTAGTCATTGCTGGAGTGGGTGGGACACAGGGCACCAAGTCCATATACTACACACAGCACGGAGACTCTGGCCCTGGCCCACGAAACCATTTTCTCGTAGGCCTTAGGGCCTGTGATGGGAGAGGCTGCCTTGAAGACCTCTGACATGACCTAGAGACATTTCCCCATTGTGCTGGAGATTAATATTCGGCTCCTTGTTACTTATGCAAATTTCTGCAGGTGGCTTCAATTTCTCCTCAGAAAACCGGTTTTTTTTTTTTTTGAGACTGTGTCTCCCTCTGGAGTGCAGTGGCATGATCTCGGCTCACTGCAAGCTCCGCTTCCCAGGTTCATGACATTCTCCTGCCTCAGCCTCCGGAGTAGCTGGGACTACAGGCGCCTGCCACCACGCCCGGCTAATTTCTTTTTTTTCTTTTTTTTTTTGTATTTTTAGTAGAAACAGGGTTTCACCATGTTAGCCAGGATGGTCTCGATCTCCTGACTTCGTGATCTGCCCGCTTTGGCCTCCCAAAGTGCTGGGATTACAGGCTTGAGCCACCGCGCTCGGCCGGGTTTTCCTTTTCTATCACATTGTCAGGCTATAAATTTCCCAAACTTTTATGTTCTGCTTCCTTTATAAAACTGAATGCCTTTAATAGCACCCAAGTCACCTCTTTAATGCTTTGCTGCTTAGAAATTTCTTCCACTAGATACCCTAAATCATCTCTCTCCAGTTCACAAATCTCCACAAATCTCTAGGGCATGAGCAAAATGCTTCCAGTCTCTTTGCTAAAACATAACAAGAGTCACCTTTGCTCCAGTTCCCAACAAGTTTCTCATCTCCATCTGAGACCACCTCAGCCTGGACCTATTTGTCCATATCACTATCAGGCTTTTGATCAAAGCCTTTAACAAGTCTCCAGGAAGTTCCAAACTTTCTTACATTTCCCTGTCTTCTTCTGAGCCCTCTAAACTGTTCCAGCCTCTGCGTGTGACCCAGTTCCAAAGTCGCTTCCATATTTTCGGGTAGCTTTTCAGCAGCGCTCCACTCTACTGGTACCAATTTACTGTATTAGTCCGTTTTCACACTGCTGATAAAGACATACTCAAGACTGGATAATTTAAGAAAGAAAGAGGTTTAATTGTACTTAACAGTTTTACATGGCTGGGGAGGTCTCACAATCATAGCAAAGGCAAGGAGGAGCAAGTCACATTTTATGTGGATGGCGACAGGCAGAGAGCTTGTGGAGGAAAACTCCCCCTTATAATAAGATCTCACCATCAGATCCCGTGAGACTTACTATCCCAAGAACAGCACAGGGAAAACCTACCCCCATGATTTAATTACCTCCCACTGGGCCCCTCGTACAACACCATGGGAATTCAAGATGAGAATTGGGTGGGTACATAGCCAAACCATATCACTGTCTTTATCAAATCACTCTATTATAATATTCTGCACAGCACTTATCACCGTCTTATTTTTCTTCATTATTTGGTCATTTTAAGTAAGCTCCATGAGACAATGGGTTTTATCTGTTTGACTCACCACTGTAGCCTCACCTGAGAAAAATGCCTGACACAGAGCAAATGCTCAATAAATAAACACTGAATGATTGAGGAAGGGCTCCTAAATATTTAATACATGAATGAAGCAAAGACAACATTGAGCACACTTAAACTCAACTGCTGGTGAGCTTTTTCAACTACTGGTGAGGGCCAAGAGTCCTCCTTTTACCTCTCTTGCATTGCTTAGCTCAATTTCCTTCTTTTGAGAGCTAAGTTTGATTGGATCCAGTTCATTGCTCCTCTGGATTAATGGTTCTTGTATTTGGGCATTAGAAACAAGTCCTTTAAAGAGATGAGAGAAGTAATTGTGTAAAATTGACAGTGCAGCAGAAGAGCTGTGCTTTTACTTAAAATAAGTAAAAATAATAATGAATAATTATACATATAATAATAAAAGTAATTTATAGATGGATTTCAGGGTAGGCATAGTGGCTAATGCCTGTAATCCCAACACTTTGAGAAGGTGAAGCAAACAGATCACTTGAACCCAAGGAGTTTGTGTGTGTATGTGTGTGTGTGTTTTATCGAGATGGAGTCTTGCTCTGTTGCCCAGGCTGGTGTGCAGTGGGGCAGTCTCGGCTCACTGCAACCTCCACCTCCCAGGTTCAAGCAATTCTCCTGTCTCAGCCTCCTGAGTAGCTAGGACTTCAGGTGCATACCACCACGCCTGGTTAATTTTTGTGTTTTTAGTAGAGATGGGGTTTCACCGTATTCGTCAGGCTGGGCTCAAACTCCTCAGCTCAGGTGAATCCACCCACCTCAGCCTCCCAAAGTGCTGGTATTACAGGCATGAGCCACCATGCCCGGCTGAGCCCAAAGAGTTTGAGACCAGCTCTGACAACATGGTGAAACCCCATCTCTACAAAAAAATACAAAAAATTAGCTGGGTGTTGTGGTGCATGCCTGTAGTCGCAGCTACTTGGGAGGCTGAGGTGGGAGGATCACCTGAGCCTGGGAAGTCAAGGCTGCAGTGATGACATCACCGTACTCCAGCCTGGGTGACAGAGTGAGGCCCTGTCTCAAGAACAAAAATAAATAAATAATTAAAAATAAATGGATTGCAAATTAAAATTTTAAAACAATTAAATTAATAACAAATCAGTAACACATTTCAAGTTTGGGAAATGTACTTACTTTAAAAGTTTATCTCTCATTGTCTATTTGAGTCCTCTTTGTTTCTTTCACAGCATTTATCATAACTCAATTTTATTTTTGTTTGTTTTTTGTCGTTTTCTCAATTAAACTTAGTATGAGATCTATAAACAATTGTGAAACAATGAATTAATGTTTCTATTATAGTACATCTCACATTATCTTCACTCTTGAGTTGCTCTATCTTCCTTAACGTCTCGAGGATGGGAAAATATCTTTTTATTATCATATTGACAACCCCAATACCTGTCATTTAGTAGGCACTAAATAAATGCTTGCTGAATTGAATTGTTTCCCCTTTCCAGAGGTGGAAAGATACATCTGCCAGTGAACTGGTGGCTTCTATGAATTTATTGATCTGTTTTGGTCAGAGTATGGTTAATCAGTGCTACATGCCATGGTGTGCTGAGACTGATTCCTGCTGGTCCACAAGATCTAATTGCTATGTTTTTAGGAATCTTGTGAGCTGATTGATGTCACGTTGGTACCTTGAAAGCAGCCTTGGTGGGTGTATTAGTAAATGCAAATTTCATTTATTAGAAATCAGCAAATGCTGGGAGGCTGAGGTGGGAGGATTACTTGAGCCCAGGAGTTCGAGGGGGCAGTGAGGCAAGATCACTCTAAACTGCACTCTAAACTGGGGCACAGAGTGAGACCCTGTCTCATAAAAAAAAAAGAAAGAAAAGAAAAGGAAAAATAAAGAGAAAGAAATCAAAGCTGTGTGCAGTGCCTCACGCCTGTAATCCCAGCACTTTGGGAGGCCGAGGCTGGCGGATCACCAGGTCAGGAAATCGAGACCATCCTGGCTAACACGGTGAAACCCCGTCTCTACTGAAAAATACAAAAAATTACTCGGGCGTGGTGCCGGGTACCTGTATCCCAGCTACTAGGGAGGCTGAGTCAGAAGAATGGCGTGAACCGGGGAGGCGGAGCTTGCAGTGAGCCGAGATGGCGCCGCTGCACTCTAGCCTGGGCGACAGAGCGAGACTCCATCTCAAAAAAAAAAAAAAAAAAAAGAAATCAGCAAATGCAAATGCAACAAACCAGATATTTTATTTCTTCAGTTTGTTTTATATCCAGTTGTTCCATTGCTGTCTGAACATCAGAATAGTAAACAAGTACTGACTTTCTTTCTGCCTAGTTTCCATCTCTCAATTTTTTGATGCTAGACTCTGGCTGAAATGACTGGTCTAAGACTTTAAGAAATAACTGAAGCTTTGTACCCTTTGACCATCACCTGCCTGTTGGCAAGATAAATAAGTTTTAGAAATCTGCTATATAGCATAGTGCCTATAGCTAATGATACTGTATTGTAGACTTAAAATTTGCTAAGGTAGAGCTTATGTAAGTGTTTTTACCACATGCACACACACACATAAAATAATAATGAAGGAAATGGCAGAAAACTTTGGGAGGTGATGGATGTCTATGACCTTGTTGGTGGTGATAATTTCATGGTGCATACTTATCCCGAAACTCACTGAGTTGTTACACATTAAATATATACAGGTTTTTAACCTGTCAATCATACCTCCATAAAGTGGTTTAACAAAGATAAACATAGGATACAAGTTGACCCCTAATCTCTATCACAATTTTTCCTTATGATTTCCAAACAGAACTAGGAAAGAAAGTCCTCTTTGTCCTGGTGATAAAGCTGCAAAGATTAGAATTAGGACAGTTCTTCAGGCTGTTCTATCTTTGCCTTCTCTGTGGTTTAGTGATCTTAAGCCAGTGAGTTCTGCATTCTTCCAATCCTCCCTAGCCCTTGCCTTTTTTTTTTTTTTAATTTTAAATTTAAACTTGTTTGAACTGGGTTTTAGTCATTTATACACTAAAGAATCTGAGCAGTACAGTACAGATAATCATAGTTAATAGTTGATGAAAAGTGTACCTGTAAATGCAATGCAGTATAGAACAGTGGAAGTATATTGGATTATTAAACCAGAAAACCCAAGTTCGTCTGAATGCCAGTTCCATCAATTAGTAGCTGTGTGTAGCTGGAAAAATTATTTAGCCTCTCTGGACTTTCATTTCTTTAACTGTAAAATGGGAATAAGACTGCCTACTCTGATTTTTCTGCAAGGTTTCTAAACTAATCAAATATGACAATAGGTGTGAAAATGTTTTCTAAAGCATAAAGATACCTGTATCTATGATAATATTAATAACCTCATGAAGAAAGAATGGGATTTATCAAACAGATTGATCACTAGAAAATATTTCTGCTATTTCTGAATAAAACAATTTATAAAGGTTGAAAGTTTTCAGTGTCCTTGGTCATTAGGTTGCCCAAATGTGTACTGAATTTTAGGAAGAAACAACAATAGCAGCAAAAGTGGTTCTTGTCCTCAAATGCTTATTTTTAGAATAGTTTGGGGTGAGAATATGGGAGAAGAAAGCATTGACTAGGAAGTCAAGAGAACTGGATCCTAATACTGACTCAGTCACTGATGAATATATGACTTGAGACATGCCATTGCACTTCCCTGGACCTCAATATTCCCACTTATCCAATGAAGAGTTTGGCCTAATTCTCTAAAATGCCTTCTGGCTCAATAAGTCAATAATCCTAATTGAGTAGACAGGGCATGCACTCATGAACAGATATAAGAATCCTTACAAAGTAATTTACCAGTAAGTACACACAAGCGAAGGGAGTGTATATTAAGTATTTAAGTGGGTCAACTGAAAGAGTGACCCCCCCCCGCCAGAGTGGTCCTACTCAGGAAAAGTATTGACATCTTGACTGATGGACCCTATCGCAATGAACTGCTTATGATAGTAAATGAAAAAATAAATGTCCATCACATGAAACTGAACTGCATGCATTGACGTCTCCACAATAGATGCACAAATCAAGTGAAGTTCTACTTGGTGTTTGCTAGTGCCAGACACTCATATACATTGTTTTACTTCATTCCAGAGAAGTTCAGCAACTTGCCAAAGGTCACCCAGCTAGCAAGTGGTATAATAAAAATCAAATGTAAATTTCTTTTTTTTAAATTTATTTCTTGAGACAGAGTCTCACTCTGTTGCCCAGGCTGGAGTGCAGTGGTGCTATCTCAGTTCACTGCAAGCTGCGCCTCTTGGGTTCATGCCATTCTCCTGACTCAGCCTCCTGAGTAGCTGGGACTACAGGTGCCCGCCACCATGCCTGGCCAAACTTTTTTCGTATTTTTTAGTAGAGACGGGGTTTCACCGTGTTAGCCAGGATCTCCTGACCTGGTGATCCACCAGCCTCGGCCTCCCAAAGTGCTGGGATTACAGGCATGAGCCACCACGCCTGACCGAAATGTAAATTTTTTGATGCTAAGTTCAGCATTCCCACTGCAGTACCATTATTAACTACGACCCACTTGACCTTATCCCATTGCTTGTAAACAGATTTGACTCTAGACCTCAAAGAACCTGGTCAAGCAGCTGCATTTGTCTCTCCCCCAAACTGACTTGCATAATACTTTTATGTTTTACAAAATTAAGTAATTCTTATTTTTGTATTTGCATCTCCATTATTTTTTCTGTTGCTGAAATTCCAGGAGTTGGCAGTTGCAGTTCCTACTGATTCTCTGTATATCAGTGAAGACTAGTAACCTCAATACACATGTGACTTGCTTGCGCAGCTTCCTTCAATTCCCACCATACCCAGATGACTCTTCCAACAATAATTCCTTTGCAGTAAAGCATTCTTCTCAATTTTGAAGATAGATAATTCTTTGTGAGTAGGAGAGAAAACATTATTACTAAGTTTCTTTGTAATACTTCTTTCTCTTCCATCTTGTTAGTCTTTACCACAGCCTCACTCTGCTTTGGCCACTGGAGTATTTCCTTGAGTTCCTACTAATAGATTAATGCATGGTGCTTTATTAAGACATATGGATGTGTCACTCTAGTGCCATGCTAAGCATCAGCTGCTCTAGGGGGCAGTTGCAGTTCTTCCCTTGACATGAATCCTTTCATGATTCCTTCCATGACTGCAAAAAATTAAATGATTAGGCCATTCTGCTAGTGCCTAAAGCAACTTCCTACATTCCCCCTTGTGCGTCCTCTATGGGAAATATTCCATACAATGAGATGAAAATAAACAGAGAGAAGTAAGTATATCTATCATGTGCCAGGCCAGAGACTCTGTTTCAGAAAGCTCAGAAACAATAATGAGAAGTTATATTCTTTCTCAGTCAGAGCCAATTGCTTAGTTTCAGATTGCACACAGTGAGCCGGAATCAGTTCGGGGATGTCAGTCTTCATGAGTGTGAATTTGCTGCGGTTATTCAGTAGGTTTGCCCTTGAAAGCATGACTCTTCTTTCAGTACTGCTCATTAGAGAGTGTTCTATAGACCAGAGGTAACATGTCATGCATGTAGGTTAAAATAATCCTTAAAATTAGAATTATATAAAGGGTGCTCCTACTAATTGCTGTATTTTGTTCACTCTGAAAAGGCAGAAATGTAACTGGTGGAATCCACTTGGTTCACATTGCTGTGTTTTACAATTCCTAAGAGAGGTGTTTAACTGGGGCTTTCTGAAGGTGACAAAAGATTAGCTGAGAATGATCAACTCCAAAGTGTATAATGGGAAAACCTCCGTTCGGCTTAGTATACTTTCTTTTACAGGGGAGAAATGGAGATTTAGCAGCTCATCATTAATTATTTTTAAAAATATAAAACCATTTACTGGTAAGTTTAGGTAGCAATTTTGTTTTTACTGTTGAATAAATGATAATATTTGATTTACTACATATGGCAATTCTATTTGGAATCCAGGTTGTATAAAATGCTTTTCTATTATTAAAGTTTAAAGGTAAGTCACATAAATATAATATGTCTTTTATTTTATTAAAGTCAAGCTGATTGATATTTAATTTGTATAGAGTAAGAGGCTGGGCGTGGTGGCTTATGCCTGTAATCCCAGACTTTGGGAGATCAAGGCAGGCGGATCACTTGAGCTCATGAGTTATAGGCCAGCCTGGCTATCATGGCAAAGCCGCATCTCTACTAAAAAAAAAAAAAATACAAAAATTAGCATGATGGTGCATGCCTGTAGTCCCAGCTACTCAGTAGGCTGAGGCACGAGAATCACTTGAACCCAGAGGCAGAGTTTGCAGTGAGTTGAGATCACGCCACTGCACTCCAGCCTAGGTGACAGAGCAAGACTCCATCTCAAAAAAAAAAAAAAAAGAACAATAATTTGTATACTGTAAGATTTATCCTTTTTTGATAAACCGTTTTATGATTTTTGACAAAAATATACAGCTGCATAATTGCCTCCACAATCAAGATATACAGTATTTCCATCACCCGCAAAATTTCATTCATGTTCCTTGTAGTTAATCTTCTGTACCTCCTCCAACTCTTGAGCCTTTGGCAACTATTTGTTCATTTCTTTAACTGTAGTTTTGTCTTTTCTAAAATATCACATAAATGAAATGAACAGCATATACTTTTAAAATCTGGCATCTTTCATGTAGCATACAGCTTTTGAGCTTCATCCTTGGTGCCTACATCAATAATTTGTTCCTTTTTGCTTTTAAGTAATATTCTATTGTATAGATATACCACACTTTCTTTATTCATTTATAAGTTAATGAACATTTTCCCACCAGTTTTGGCTAATACCAATAAAGCTCCTATGAACATCCATGAAGAAGTTTTGGTATAGACATATGCTTTCATTTCCCTTAGGTAACTACCTAGAAGTGGAATGGCTGGGTCATGTACTGAGTGTATATTTAACTTTTTAAGAAGTTGCCAACTGTTTTCCAAAGTGGTTGTATGATTTTACATTCTTATTAGCAGTGTGTCAGAGATACAGTTGCTTTACATCCTCACCAACATGTAGCATGGTCAGTCTTTCTAAGGTGGCTGTTCTAACAGATGTGTGGTAATATCTCATTGTGGTTTTAATTTGCACTTTCCTACCAAGTAATGAAGTTATTAGGTATGAGTAGGTAGTCAACAAATCACAAGATATAGAGCATCTTTCCATGTAGGTATTTGCCATTCATTATCTTAATTGATAAAGTGTCTAAATCTTTTCCATTTTTAATTGAGTCATTTCTAATTATTAAGTTGTGAGTGTTCTTTATATATTCTGGATATTAGTCCATTTTCTGATATGTATATTACAAATATTTTCCCCTTGTTTGTGGCTTTTATTTTTACTTTGTTAACAGTGTTGTTCAAAAAGAAATTTTCAATTTTTATTAAATAAAAGTTTTCTTTTATCAATTTTTTTTGATACTTTATGCTTTTTGTACCTATCCAATAATTCTTTGGCTAGCCTTCATATATACTCTTTAATAAGGAAAATAATTCTTTATAAAATCTGGAGAAAATTCTCTACAGCTACAAAACTTTGCAGAAATTTACATCTCTGCAGATGTCTTTAGGTAAATCTCTCCTATAGATATAATAAATCTTTCTAACTGAATTATTTTAGTTTACCGTGCTGTTTTCCTAATAAGACTTTCTCTGTGTTGGTAGAGCTACTCGTAGATATTTTTGTTTTTCTTTTAACATGAGGTCTCTCTCTGTAACCCAGGCTGGAGTACAGTGGTGCAGTCTCAGCTCACTGCAGCCTCAGCCTCCCAGGTTCAAGCCATCTGCCCACCTCGGCCTCCCAAGTGGCTGGGACCACAGGGGTGCTTCATGACGCGTGGCTAGTTTTTGTATATTTGTAGTGACAGGGTTTCTCTGTTTGGCAAAACTAGTATCGAACTCCTGGACTCACCTTGGACTCCCAAAATGCTGGGATTGCAGGTGTGACCCACCATGCCTGGCCGATATTTTTCTCATTATGCATGTGAGTCACTATCAGATACTAAGATATACATAGAGTTCTTTTGCCTAGTCACTATCATGAACATATTTTCTGTTGCAATAAGTTATTCAGTGTTCTTTGACCTATTTTTGCTTTTTAATTACTTATGTGTAAATACATTAGCCTACAGTTTAATGACATGTTGAAAATCACTTTCTTTTTTATTTTATGTAAAGACTGAATCAACTCTATAATAAAGAATGCTGTGTTTATTTCCTGAAGTGTTGATTTAGTTAGGCAAAATAGTGAAATTTCACTGTTGGCAATAATTATCATTGTGTTATTAAATGTATTCTTGCTTTTTTGCTTCAGTATTTTAAGAAGTCTTTTCTTACAGTTTAATTTTTGATATGACATAATATATTTCATAAAACAGTTGATACTTGTATAAGATTCTGCACGGAAACAAATCATAACAATAGAATTAGAAATTTACCTCATTGGGCAAATTTGTGTTTGCCTTAGTACTTAATATTGATTACGTCAGTTAAGAATATTCATGGTTCTTTAGTGAAAAAAAATTCATTTTAATTTCTTCTCTACCTAGGCAGTTACTTCCTCATTCAGTTGTATCACCAGGACAGCCACTGGGCCTCTGTGCTACATTTCGTGATGCCAATATCTATTTCTTGTTTTGGATTATGAGTTTCTTGAGGACAAGAACTATGCTTTATTTGCCTTCATATCCCGAGTATCCCTTACAGGACCTTCACACAGACACTGGAGATCTGAAGGTGTGTTACTAAAATGATGTCTGGATTAGTGCAAAGTAACAAAACATTAATTTTCTGTATTTATATGTTCTCCTAGAAACAAAGGGCAGTATTCATGGAGATCAAAAGCTGAGTTTGGCATCAGACTTGGGTTCAAATCCCAACTCTGTCACACAATGGCTCTGCTACCTTGGACAACTAGTTTACCTTTTGTGCATCCGTTTTCTCATTTATAATACGGAGATGGTGACACTCAGCTTCAGGTTGTTTTGAGTGTTTAATGAGTCACACAAAGTGCATAGCACAGGGAATTCAATACATGGGAGCTGTTTGTAATGGAAGCATAAAAATGTATTTCCATATTTGCATTCCCATCATCGCAGTACTCTGTCTTACAAAAATTTAAGATGTTGAGCATTACAGGCCACCATCAAAATGCAGTATTTGTTTTAGAGCAAATATGTTTTTCTATATCCTTTGAACCATCTAGAATATTCCCTACCTGTCCAAATTCCACTCTCGGTATCACAGATCCTATTGCATCTGTTGATGTCTGTTTCACTTGCATTTTCTTAATGGTGTGTGATAGTTCAGTCTCATATCAGCTGGAAGGGTTATGACTTCCCAAATGAAAAGTTCACAAAGTCATTTCTGTATTCCACTCACAAATATAGGGTTTTCTTCTGGTTTCTGCTTTATTCAGAGACAGGTAAATTCACTACCAAACACTGGAAAATGGTCAGAAACATTTAAAATATGTTTGTAAAAATGTTCTTATAATTTTAAAATATTTTAAAGTATTATCTGCCTACACCCACATACATATAGAATGCTGTAGCTGAATGCATATTATCCCTTTCATTCATTCACTCATCTATTTTTCCATTTAAACATTTCTTAAGCACCTACTGTACGCTAGCTCACTGTGTGAGTTCAGTCCTAGGAATTCTTAATAATAAGCAAACTTGCTTCTCACAAGTGTCTTAAATCATAAAATTATGGATTAAGTTCACCTAGAAAGTCTGTATTTTCTGAAAAGTAACCCATCCAGTAACATTTTTACGTGCAAATAACTGCAAGGGCACAATATGTGTTTTAAAAGTTTTAAAAATCAATCTTTGGAGAGTGATGGATTTAAACTAGCTTTACACGCATGCAATTACCCTTCAGCCGGCTTTCAAGAGTACCCCCAACCCATTTCAATTTAACATCCTCTAACCCCCCATGGATATTAAGACATTGTATCTGTGCCATCAATTTTCGAGTTTCTTGTGAACTGAAGAATTCAAGCATGGCAGAGACAATCTTCCCTAGGACACCCTGTTACTCATCATTTCTCCAGTGTATGTTCATGCCGATCCTTAGTTTGGCTCAATAGAGCTAAATACATATCTTGTTGCATCTGATAATTTGACACAAGAAAGCCAAGATTCCTGGAATCATCTGGGTATTGTTTTACAAGAATTTTTGTTGTTATGATCAGATGTCCTCCATACAAAATAGGCAGGTCATTGTGGCCTCAGGTGATGTGATTTTGCCTCTCATTTCCCCTCTTTTTTTTTCTGAACCCCTTTCCTTGCCTCTCTCCTCTTTGACGGCTCACTCCTCACCAACACACACACACTTATAAAACACACACACCTAGATATTCAATTCTGCAATTTTCCTGAAGTCCTAGGCTAATGTTTCTATTAGTTTGTCTTTGCTTCTCAGGAGCAGGATAATTGATTTGCCTATATCCAGATCTATACATTATGTATTAGTAGATGTGAAATCACACGCAAACGGTAGGACTTGGCAGGAGGCATCAACACAGATTAGCTCAAGCTGATCAAATAATAACCACAAGTCAGCTCTGCTCTCTGCTCGATGAGTCTCCAGAGGAACATCACGGGAATCTTTTCTATTTTTCAGAATGGCTTTCCCTCTCTTGTACTCTTAATAAAAACATTTATTCCCTGGGCATCCTAGGGTAAAATTTAGTCCTGATCAGCAACAGTCATCATCGCATTAAACATTAAAGGGGAGAAATGCAATGGGGCTGTCAGAGTTCAGGGAATAATGGAGAGAGAATTAAACTGGCATTAAAGCAGCAATTAAGCACTTGCTAGGCAAAGTGTGGAATCCAAGGAAAACCAGAGGGAGTTAGGTAACTGACAGCTTGGCCCTGCGAAGAGGAAAGGTATTGGTGCATCCGTTGAATCTACAAATAGAACCTGAGAAGGAGGAGTTGCCAGAATTTTCTGGCTGAGAGAAAATGTTTTATCAGCAATGGGCTGGAGGCCAGCAGTGTAAATTTCCACTTAAGTCTGAATATCTGAAAAGGGTCCTTGCTCTTTTTATCTGTCATTTAACAGAATCTGGATAGGTGTTTGACCAGGCTGAGTCATGGCTTCTTTCAGAACCAAAGAAAAAGAGATGAGGGGTTTGTGAGTTCCTTGTCATTAGAATGTCTCATTAGAATTGAAATTTTTGCCTAGCCTCCAGTTTTACAGTGTTTAGGAATGCTGTGACCTCCTGCATGTGTCTTAACCTTGTCCCAGTGGCTGGAGGGATGAAGCTAAGGGGCAGCAGGAGAAAGGAAGTCAGAGAAGTTGGAGGCTACTCTGTAGGCTAGTTTCCAACTAGGGTTGGTGGAGTGGATATGTCTTATATGAACTGCCAAATACACTGAGACCAAGAGAACTTGCAGGGTGGAGATTAACATTCCAGATAAGGGGATTTAGAAGGCTCCCTGGACCAGCCAGGGGAGGCAGAAACATGTACTATAAACCAGGGAATGTGGATCCAGGGAAAGGAGCATGAGGAAGCATGGAAAAATCAATGCAAATGGTCAGATTCCACCTTTTAACTTGCTGCTGTTGCATGAAAGGCCAAATGATAAATGGGTGGATTCCACTCTTGATTTTGACCTTCTTGACCCCTCCTAGTGTCTTTAACTCCACTGTCTCTGACCTCCTGTGGGTCAGGGCTATATGGTGATGAGTACTTGGGTTTAAGCACTTTACAAAGGAATTTCAAATCTCAACCACCTCTGCCACTTAACAAGCTATGTCACTACAGGCCAATTTACTTACCCTTCTGAGCCTCCATCTCTTTGTGAAATATAGAAAATAATTCCTACCTTGCAGAAGTGTTATGAGGGTTAAATGGTAAGAGGTATGTAAAGCCACTATTTTAGAATCCGACATGGTGAATATATGATACTATAGTTATTAACCTGGCTTCTTACCAAGAGTCGGACAGCATCTGACCTGGGTTTGTGTCCTGTAGAAACCCACTGGTTTGTTGGCTTCTACCTGGAAAGGATTATTCCTAGAAGATACCAGTTCCCTGGATATTCCTAACCCAGCACCATAGCACTCCTGGAGATAAGGGTTATTTGTCATTTTAGGGGTTCCACCAAGGAGTGCTCTTTAGTTATCTCAGTCATCCTAACTTGCGGGTTGTCCCTTAGCCTTTTGTTACTTTATTAAAAGATCTAAACTCTTCAGGAGAACAACCTGAGCAGCGTTTCTCCCCCACCATTCAGTGATTCCTCTACAACTCAGGGAAAATTTTAGGCTTGATTCACATGCTGGATGACCAAGAGTTAACTCAAGAGCTAGTAAAAAAATTCTGACATTACCTATTTTTAAACCACTGCTGTTAAGGTCCAACATAGTTTTTCTAGGCATTAGGCATTTGGCTAAGTGTTTCAACATCAACTGATGTATGGGATAATGCACTTTGAATTCAGTCCAAACAGCATATTTAAATAGCCAAGTACCATTTAATATTCCCAGGCATGGAATAGAAAAATGATTTTTCTGCTTTTTCTTTTTCTTTAGTAGTCTCCCTACATAAGACAGACCAGGATCTGTAAACACAAACAATAAGAAACTCGCTTTAAAACAAATAGTTGGTTGCAATAACTGTGATCTAGGAGGAATAACTGACCTTTACTGGCATACAGTTTGCTTTGCCTGAGGAAATTCGATTTTTCAATGTGATATTCTTGGGTAAATCTCCTTTGTTGAGAGCATTTTTTTTTTAACATGCGAGGCTGTCAACTCCTGCCTTGCTCTACCTGCCCTTATTTCTCTTTCATTGCAAATTGAAAATATCCTACTCTAAGCACTTCATTTCTAGTGTTATTCCAGATCAGTCTGATGGAAGCCAGACCTGCCCTGTGAGTGAGATGGCCACAGGCTAAACTTGAGCCTACCCTTTGACCAGGGACTCAACTGGCCAGCCAGTGAGGGGCTTGTATATTTTCTGGGCCATTGTGAAGGGATCAGTGGAAACACACTGTTTTCACCATTATGACTCTAAATTTCCCATTTGTTAAAAGGAAGAATCTGTGGTTATTCCAATATTACCACCTTGAAATGAGGTGTTTAAAGCCATGAGAGAATTAAAGATGAGGTCAGGAATATCAAAGACTTGGTAATGTAAAAATGTAAGGACAGTCACTTGAGGTGAATACCTTTTAAGTTATTTCTTTCAACAATTCCTTTTTACTTAGAAACGAAGAGAGTGTTGTCATGATTATAGGTAAAGTCAGCCCATTGAAGGGAGATGGATTAGAGAGTAGGACCTTTTGCCAAAGCAGTTTTGTGGGCTTGGAATGTTAGCACCAGATATTGGTCAATGATTCCATTAGGTTGGGTCCATATGCAGACAGACACCTGTGATTATCAGGTGGCAGACATTGAGTTGTTTGAAAATTCCTAATTCTACCAGATTCCTTCTTAAAATTATTTCTATTCAACAACTCTCTGATTCTGTTTCTGTTTAACTTGAGAAGTTGGTTGTAGGAGCTTGGGTTAATCACTTCCCTCTTGAAAAAAGAGACCAGATCTCTTACGGAAAAAACTTGGGTAGGAGCAAATAGGGAGGTTGTGAAGATGAAGTCATCTTTACAAAATGGAGTTGGGTGAAGGAGGCAAATAGTAACTTTCTTTTTTAAAAAAATATCACCTGTGTCAGGTGCTTTTCACTCGTTATCTGATTTGCTGCTCAAGCAAACTTGGAAACATTTAGGTATTTTATCTATTAGTGAACAGATCAGAGAGGTTAACTGACTTCACGAAGAACCCTTTGTAAGTGGCAGAGATAAGATTTGAATCAGGTCTGTCTAACTCTAGAGCACATGCTCTTTCGGTTGAAACCCACTACATGCAGCAGGTATTGCAGTGGAGGAGGAAACAAAGTCAAATTCATAGTAGGACCTGGAAATGTAAGTGCTTCCGTGGGCATGTGCGAACTCTTCTTGGAGGAAAGAAAATGCTAGTGAAGCCTTGAGGATGAGTAGGACTCTGAGAGAAAGAGATGAGGATTGGAGAGAAGAGGTCAAGAGAGGGTTAGGCAATAGGCTGCAAAATGAGCACATGAATGAAATGAAGGAAAATGGGTTGTTCCAAAATGGCAGAAAATTCAGTGTAACTCAAATGTAGGCTGTGGGAGATGAAAAAGTCTGTGCCAGGAATGATAAGACTGACAAGATGGGCAGAGGGCTTTACTTCCACAGCGCAGTGTGTGATTCAATTCCAAGTGGCTTACACTGTCAGTGATGTGAGTTCACAGGAAGGAAAACGTCGCATGAGCATTTGTTCCTTGAATCATTTTGTAGAGGAAATTCTATGCTGCCAATGCCTTTCCCTGGCTCTGTTTCTCATGAGATCTTTGAAAACACAGACCCTGGATCTGTATGTAGAACAGCGCTTAGTAAATCAGCTAGTGGATCAAGAAAAATTCTGTCATTCCTCAAACCCAGGGTTATCTGTTCCTTCAGCCAGCATAGCTGCCAGAGACCCTGGAGAAGTCTGAAAGAGCTTACCCCTTCATAGGCTTATCAGGTAAGCTAGCTCAGACGCTGGTTGTGAGAAGATAGCAGGCTTCCAAAGGGAGCAGGGGAAATGACAGAGCAAAACAAAACAAACATATGTATGTATATGTATACATATATGTGTATGTATTATGTATGTATATGCATATTATATATAGGGGTGTGTGTGTGTACGTGTGTGTGTGTGTGTGTGTATTTTCTTCTTGGTTGGGCCTTATCATTCTGTTAAGGAAAATAATTCTTCACTAAAAGAAAATCAACATTAGAATTGAGCTGGGGAATTTTACTCAATCAGGGCTGTTTTCAAAGAATAGGGCACATAGTCTCAGGTGAGTTTGCAGGGTTCAGGTCTGAGTACACAGCCAGATGTCTGCACTGGGGATTCAGAGCAAGGCCAAGTAAGCAGACACCCAGTTTTGCAGACAGCTATCTGTCTGCTGTCCCTGAAGCAGTGAAGCACTTATGGCACACAGACGGGTTATTATTATATTAGCTGCTGAGAACTCGTGTAGGCTCTACTTTGGCCTATCTGTGTGCCTGTGTGGCAGTGGAATAGAATGGAACATAGTGGACTGATTTAGCAGTCAGATTTACATTAAAATTAATTTATTTAGCACATGTTTATTAAGCACTTATTATATGCTAAGACCTGTGTTAGAGAATTATCTAAACTAGAAAATAAGACAGAAAATATTTCTTCTTCAAGGAAGTTGCATTCCCTTTTGAGCTACAGATTTCATGCCATCTATTCAATACCATGCACAGAAAACCTTTTCCAGAGGATTCTATTGCAGGGGTTGACATACTATGGCCCACAGTTTGAACCTGGCTTACTACCTATATTTGTACAACCCAAGGAATAAGAATGGTTTTTACATTTGTTGGGGAAAAATTTTAAAAAATATTTTGTTATGTGAAAATTACATGAAATTCAAATTTTATTGTCCATCATAAAGTGTTATTGGGACACAGATATGCCTGTTTTCTTATATTAAATATATACAGTTGGCCCTTGAACAACATGAGTTTGGACTAACTGAACAGGCCCACTTATATGTAGATTTTTTACAATAAATCTCTCTTGCTTCCCTTTTGACCTCCTCCACCTCTGCCATGCATGAGAGACAGCAAGACTAGCCCCTCCTCCTCTTCAGCCTACTCAATGTGAAGACAATGAGGATGATGACCTTTAGGATGATTCACTTCCACTTTAATACATTGAAAATATATTTTCCCTTCCCTATGATTTTCTTACTACTTACTTACATTTTCTTTTCTCTAGCTTACTTTATTGTAAGAATACAGTATATAATACATATAACATATGAAATGCATGTGAATTGACTATGTTACTGGTAATGTTTCCCGTCAACAGTAGGCTTTTAGTAGTTAAGTTTTTGGGGAGTCACAAGTTATAGGCAGATTTTTGACTGCCCAGGGGATCAGTACTCCTAACCTCTCCATTGTTCAAAGGCCAGCTGTAGCCTTTGGCTGCTTTCACACAGCAGAGCTGGGTAGTTGTGAGAGAGACTGCAAGGCTTGCAAAGTTTAAAATGTTTGCTATCTGGGCCTTTACAGATCCCCGGTCTAAAGTCTCTGCATGTCCTCACAACATTCTCCTCCTCGTTCGCTCCTCTCAGGCTGTTTGCATCCTTCCACAGTGGCTGCTTTTGATTAGCAAAACAATGTTTTTCATGTTGCCAGATCCAGGGATTTCCTGTTACTTGACCTTTCAACAACATTAAAGACAGTTGGTGTTTCTTTTTCTTTGAGATGGAGTTTGGCTCTTGTTGCCCAGGCTGTAGTGCAGTGGCCCAATCTCGGCTTACCACAACCTCTGCCACCTGGGTTCAAGCGATCCTCCTACCTCAACCTCCCAAGTAGCTGGGATTACAGGCATGTGCCATCATGCCCGGCTAATTTTGTATTTTTAGTAGAGACGGGGTTTCTCCATGTTAGTCAGGCTGGTCTCGAACTCCCGACCTCAGGTGATCTGCCCATCTTGGCCTCCCAAAGTGCTGGGATTACAGGCGTGAGCCACCGTGCCTGGCTGGTGTTTCTTTTAACACTTTTTTCTCCAGGCTTCCATGACACTATATCCTTATCTTACCTTACTACCCACTGTGCCACCCTCATTCTCAGTAAAACCAAAGATGTGAAAAGTTCATTGTACTTGGACAGCCCGTACTTGCTTTGCATGAGGCATTCTGAAGTTATAAAACCCCTCCGTGGAGCTACATGCACATCTGCCCACATCCACCTTCAGGCTGGTTCCCCACCAGTTTGGCTCTTACCTTGCTACCGGCTATTTAAAAAGGGAAATGTCAGTGCATTTTAGGATCACTGTTTGTGTCTTGTGGTTCGGTGATATACCCACATCTCCACTCTCTGCTCCACTCAAGAATGTAACTGGATTAGAGAAGAGATAAGGAACACAAAGTTGGGGAGTTCTCCTATGCAACACAATTCTCTGTAGCGTGAATACTAGAATGGCGAAAGAACTATAACCTTCAGTAGGAAAGAAGAAACCCTCCGCTGTCTGAAACACAAGCAGAAGGTTTTATAACCCTATATGAAGAAAATGAAACACAATTGGGAGGCTGAGGTGGGCGGATCATGAAGTCAAGAGTTCGAGATCAGTCTGGCCAGCATAGTGAAACCCCACCTCTACTAAAAATACAAAAAATTAGGCAGGTGTGGTGGTGGGTGCCTGCAATCCCAGCTACTCAGGAGAATGGCTTGAACCCGGGAGGCGGGGGTTGCAGTGAGCTGAGATCACACCATTGCACTCCAGCCTGGGCGAGAGAGCAAGACTCCGTCTCAAAAAAAAAAAAGCAAAGAAAAGAAACACAAGCATCTGTACCCAGGTGTTTCTCCCCAGAGTGGGACTTCCCTAGCATTCGGCAGGTTGCACTTCCTCCTGTGTGCATGATTCTAGTTCCACCAGCATTGTCTCACACCTCCTGGATGGATTTCCACTCCTGGGATGGAGGGCAGTTTAGTATTACCTAGGGCATTCTCCAGTCCCTCTGAGCTGCCTGTTTGGATTGTCCAAGTATCTCCCAAGATTCCAATTATTGTTATCAATAGCTCCCCAGTTATAAATTTCCATAGGCATTAAGTGGGTTGCCCTAACTCCATATTCCACTTAAGCCTTGTTGTTGTTAAGCGTCATTTTGTAAAACTTGAGGTTATTCGGAAATGCATATGTCATGTTATCTCAGCAACACCTATACTGTGCACAGGGTAGGATTGGCTGATGGTATGAAACTAGAATTTTGGGTCTTGGGGTCTCAGTGAAGACTCTATAATACCCCTAGCACAAGAGGGTGTATTGCTTCAATGACATATTGCTTTTTAAACCTAAGTCTTAAAATGATTAAGCAATGCTAGAAGCTCTGAACCTGATTACCTTGGGTTGATAAATATGAATGCTTTAATTCGTGGAGCTGAGATGAGCCTTGGATTCCTGTGGCCCACCAAGCACTACTGCCCTCTGAGGCCCAAGGTGACACCAGGCATGGCTTGGACTCTTTCAAGGGAGCAGCAGCGTTCTCCGCTTGCCTGCGGACTTGTCCCTCATTATGTTCTCAAATCAGAGCCCTTGGGATTCACTGGAGGCTTTGTCCTTTATTTGCTCGCCTTTTCTGGGAACAACCAGGTCATTTTGAATTTTATTGTTTTCCTGTTTGGTTTGGTTATTTCATTTAGAAGGATTTCATAGAGTAAATACCTCCCTCATCTCCTCCTGTCATTCTCAGGAGCATATTTCCCCTCATCCTGCAGTGCCGTGGTGGAAGGCAGCTGCTGTCATAGGCATCATAAAACTTGACAAATAGTTGATCTTTTTGAATCTGGCATAGGATGACTTTCTTTACTTTCTATTCTATTGTTCAGGAAATAAACATTCTCTATGAAATCACATTACTCCGGAAAAGCATCCAGCAGCTTTCAGTCACTCAATGCACTTGTGGTGACCAAGTGATGCAATGTTGGGAGGACTAATAATTGATGGGGCTTGAAGGAGGGAGGGAAGAAGTAGAGGCATCATCTCAAGGCCCAGAGACTTATCTCAAGTTGCAGTATCGAGTGAATGGCTTAACTCTGAGGTTTGTTCTAAAAGAATCCTTGAAGAATCATGTATAATTTTTAACATATTTAAAAGTATACATTGAGCTCTCCCCAAAGAACAATTTCATTAATTGCTGGTGTTATAAGCTAGAATCATAATCCCTTTCTTATATTACAGAGCATACTTCCAAAGTATCTTCTTTAGGTACTCTCAAATTAAGGAATAATTTTAAAAAACAATAAAACTGAAATATCTTCAAGGATGCTGCTGACATAATTCTCTTCTTCAGATATCATAGGGTTTCCAAATGAGATCTGTTTATAATAATATTATCATTCACAAGTTTCCAAAGGCTTTCACTTAATCTTTTTTAAATAGTCAAAATATTAGTGAACAATTTCTCATACCATAGGCCACTATTATTCCAAAAGAGGATACCTAGAATGGGGAAATGACAATCATACTGATATTTTGTATAATCAAACTAAGATTATAGGAATTTGTCTCAATTAGGAAATGAGTTTAGGAAGGAACACAGAGATCATGTTGAGCTATTGTCAGCAGTGTCCTTGAGTTGGCAATAGTGTAGGAAGCATGTAGTTCCTGGGTTCCACTTTTTCCTTTTTTATAATAACTTCTTTGACGCTTTCAAAGACTACCTCCCCCCACAATCTGCCATTGGCTCCTCAGCACCTCAAGAACAGTTAAAACTTTCTAACATGATATTCAAAATACCAGGTGTTCTATCTCCCCATCTCCATTTCCCTCTGTGGCCCCATATGCATTGTATATATATGCAACACATACAGAATTCTCATGATTCAGCCATGTTACTTTTATGTCTGTGGTTTTGGACATGCCTCTTACTTCTTAGAATGTCCTTGTACCCTTTTGCCTGCCTGGACAATTCCTTCTCAATGCTCAAGCTTTAGTTCAATGGTTACTTCTACGATTTGAATGATGGTGTCCCCACCAAAACTTGAAATCTAACCTCAATCCAACAGTATAGAGAGGTGTGGCCTTTGGGAGGTGATTAAGACATGAGAGCGCTACCTTCATGAATGGGATTAGCACCCTTACAAAAGGGTGTGAGGTTGAAGGGAGCACTCTTGCCTTTCCATCCCTTCTGCCATGTGAGGACACAGCATTCCTCCCTTCTGGAGGATGCCACAAGGTGCCATCTTGGAAGCAAAGAGTAGCCCTCAGCAGACCCCAGTCATGCCAATGCCTTGATCTTGGACCCTCAGCTTTCAGACCCATCAGAAATAAGTGTCTATTTTTTATAAATTACCCAGGCTATGATATCTTGTTTCAACAGCATACAAACAGATTCAGATAGCCACCTTCTAAACGAAGCCTTCTCCAACCGTCCCTCTCCACTTTGTGCCCTGGCTATGAACTTATTATATCCTTTTTTGTGTCACCCCAAGACCTTACTAACATGTATATATATATATCCATATATCCATACATATATGTATATCCATATATGCAATATGTAAACATTGTCAATGAACAATATTGCAATTATTTACATACTTATTCGTTATTGAACTGTGTGTTTCTTGAGGGAAAAGACTATATTTAATTAATTTTGGTTTTCCTAGTACCTAGGGTAATATCTGAAACATAGCAGGCACTCCAAACATAGAAAATATATGCTGATTAAGGAATTAAAATAATTTAGATAATTTTATCAATTGATACATATTTCCTGAGCTGCTCTATTTTCACACTGTGCAGGTTCTATGGGAATATGAAAGAGGCGATTATTTCTTTACTCTTGGGGACTTTATCGTTTAACTTGGAAGGCAAGTCTAACACACTTGAAACAATTAGAGCACTGTCTGCCAGAGTGTTCAGAACACTCCTTGTGGAAGTGCTACTTCAGAAAGGGTTTGTGGTCAATTAAATGTGAAATGTTGCATATTATATCTTCCTTTCAGAGATTTCAACGTACATAAGCACATAAACACTCTGAGAAATCTTGTGATAAAGTAGCCTGTGTAAATCCCTAATCTCATGTGACAAGGAGGCTTTATTTGCCTGGGTGACACCTATTGATATCCTGTGGTTCTAAGGAATACACTGATTTAAAGAATAGAAATAAGTGTTAAACTGTGCAGATGCAATTATGTGCAAAGCAATGCAAAGAAAAGAATCATCATGGTCAGTTTAAATAGGTAGAAAAATATCCTAGCATGAGTCTGGCTTTGGGAATTTAAGGACTATTTTATAATTCTGATTTTTTATGTGTGTGTGTGTGTGTGTGTTTTTTTTTTTTTTCCTGTTCTACATAATGAAAATTGTTGCCTTCACCATGACCTGGGCAAGGCTGGAGGACTTCTACTATTACTGAACATTGGGTAGACATTTCATGTGCCAGTGAGCCAAGAGCTCTACTTCAATTACTTTGTTGCAACTGTAGGGGTTGGAGATATTTCAGTCCTATTCTACAGATGAGAAACTTTTGGGTAGAGTGAATGTGACCTTCCTGAAGTTACAACAATAGTAACAGGCAGAGCTGGGACTCAAAAACCAGGTTGAAACCAAAACTCATGCATTTAATCATTAGTCTCTGTTGTACTGCATCCCAAAGAAGACAGGGACATTTCCAGGGAAGAATCAACATGAAAAAGTTGAGAGGTTGTGAGGCCACAGGTAATTTTCTTCTTTTTTTTAAATTAATTAATTTATTTTTAAATTTTACTTTAAGTTCTAGGGTACATGTGCACAACGTGCAGGGTTGTTATATATGTATACATGTGCCATGTTGGTGTGCTGCACCCATTAACTGGTTGTTTACATTAGGTATATCTCCTAATGCTATCCCTCCCTCCTCCCCCGACCCCACGACAGGCCCTGGTGTGTGATGTTCACCTTCCTGTGTCCAAGTGTTCTCATTGTTCAATTCCCACCTAGGAGTGAGCATATGCGATGTTTGGTTTTCTGTTCTTGCCATAGTTTGCTGAGAATGATGGTTTCCAGCTGCATACATGTCCCTACAAAGGACATGAACTCATCCTTTTTTATGCTTGCATAGTATTCCATGGTGTATATGTGCCACATTTTCTTAATCCAGTCTGTTATTGATGGACATTTGGGTTGGTTCCAAGTCTTTGCTATTGTGAATAGTGCCACAATAAACATACGTGTGCATGTGTCTTTATAACAGCATGATTTATAATCCTTTGGGTATATAGCCAGTAATGGGATGGCTGGGTCAAATTGCATTTCTAGTTCTAGATCCTTGAGGAATCACCACACTGTCTTCCACAATGGCTGAAGTAATTTACAGTCCCACCAACAGTGTAAAAGTGTTCCTATTTCTCCACATCCTCTCCAGCACCTGTTTTTTCCTGACTTTTAAATGATCGCCATTCTAACTGGTGTGAGATGGTCCATGGTTCCCCAGATATACGGTTGAACATTATTCTGGATGTTTTTATGAGGGTGTTTTTTGATGATATTTACGTGTAACATGGTGGACTTTGAGTAAAATGGATTGCTCACCATCCTGTGGGTGAGTGTTATCCAATCAGTTGAAGGCATGAATAGAATAAAAGACTGGCCTCTCTCAAGTAAGAAGAGATTCTGCCCATGGATGGTGTTTGGACACTAACTGCAACACTGGTCCTTCCTGGGCCTCTTTGGCAGTCTTTGGATTTGAACTGCAGCATCAGTTCTTCCTGGGTCTCTCTTCCTGGGTCTCTCTAGTTTGCTGGTCCACTCTGCAGATTTTGGACTTACCAGCCTCCATAATCGTGTGATCCAGTTTTTAAAAATAAATTTCTTTCTCTTTTTCTCTGTCTCTGTCTCTGTCTCTGTCTCTCTCTCTCTCTCTCTCTGTGTGTGTGTGTGTGTGCGTTTATATGTATATGTGTGTGTGTGTATACTTCTAAGTGAGTTTCTACAGAATTTCTTGATTCACCTGCAGTGAATGTCAAGAACATCAGGAATGTCAAGAATGTCAGTGGTTTAGAGTCAAAGCTTGATGGTCAGTGTGGGTTCTAATTCTGGCTCTGCCACGTGCTAGCCACGTGATTTTGGGCAATTTGTTTGACACCTATTGTCTTAGTTTCCTCATCTGTAAAATGAGGATAGCAGGATCTACTCCATAGGTTTTTGTGAAGATTATGTAAAACAATACATATAAGGTATCTTAAAACTGACACAAGGTAATCACTAGTCATTGTAATGATATTATTAATAAACTTAAACCAAAGAATCTCTCACTGTAGTGATATTATTAGTAAACTTAAAACAAAGAATCCTGCACTGTAATGATATTATTAATAAACTTAAAGAATCCTGCACTGAGAGAAGATGCTGTGGAAATTTTGCTTATACAGATGGTGTGATATTCATGAATGGCTTTACTTTGATCTGATAAGCAATTGAAACTAAATAGAAATTTTGATTATCCAATTAATCAAGCTGAGGGTGGGTCCCAATAAAACTAAATTTAACTATGTTTTTCTCCCTGTCCCTAGGCTTTCTCTTCTGATATTTTTTTTTTTTTCATCTTCTATAAAGACAGTTTTACTGGCAAATTCTTTTTATCTGAATTTGCCTTTAAGCACTTGCATGGTAACCTTTGATCTCCCCTCTTGAAAAAAGTGGATGGAATCATGAAATGCTGAAGTGATGTTGATTCCTAAAACATACACGTGCTTTTCTTTATGTTGCCAATGACATCATGGATGTATCTGCCCTTCTTTTCTTCTTCCTCCCAAATAGATTCTCTCCAAAATTTTCCGAAGTGAGGAGAAAGTAGTTTAATCTCTCTTTCTTTCAGCATCCATTAGTTATAGAATAAAGAATTACTGGCCAGGTGCGGGGGCTCACGCCTGTAATCCCAGCACTTTGGGAGGCTGAGGCGGGCAGAATGCTTGAGCCCAGGAGTTTGAGACCAACCTACTGAAATACTACCTCTACAAAAAAATGAAAAACAGAAAAATTAGCCAGGCATGGTGGCGTGCACTTATAGTCCCAGCTACTTGGGAGGCTGAGGTGGGAGAATCACCTGAGCCCTGGAGGTTGAGGCTGCAGTGAGCGACAGTTGCTCCACGGCACTCCAGCCTGGATGCCAGAGTGAGACCCTGTCTAAATAAATAAATAAATAAATAAATAAATAAATAAAACAAAGAATTACCTAATTAACTATATATATTTCTTTTGGATTCAAAACAGATGTGGTTAAGTTTTTACCACACACCCTAGTCTATGTTCCCTTCCATTACTCACCTACCTGGGTTACACTGTTGCTGGCTAACCAGTGTATCTGCCTCACTCTTTCTCTGCTGTCACCCAATTTGATATAAAAACTTAGATGGCATGCTTTTCACTTGAAAACACTTCATGGTCTTCCCACCAATTCCAATGGTCCTGGCCCATTCTGTCCCTTGGACTTGGTCACTCGTCTCCAGCCACACAGGGCTCTGAAGTCCTGGACCATCCACAAGATCGTTCATACCTTCAGGTTTTTACTGTTGAACGCACTTTGTTTTATATCTGTCTCCTTCTTATTGTTCATGTCTCATCTCAGACATCATCCCTTCAGAGAGGTCTTCCCTGCCCACCCTACTCAAAGTGAATCTACTCCACTGATTGCTCCTATCACCTCACCCTGTTTAGTCTTCATCGTGGTACTTACATCAATCTGAAATCGGCTAGTTTATATTATAGTATTTGATTTTCTGGTATATTCTCTTGGTCTTCTCAGTAACACTATAAACTCTCAAGCATGACGATCTTATCTGTTTGGTTTGCAACTGTATCTCAAGCACCTAGAATAGTCCCTGGAACATAAGTAAATATTTGTTAAATAAATGATTAGTTTCCTAGGCATACTTTCTACTTGTATTCCTGTCATAAACATATGTGCACCTCTTGATTGAGGAGTTTGACCCCAATGATTGGTTTACCGGAATATACTGAAACAAATGATGCCTACTATTGCTTAGGTGCTTATATTTTTATGCCATGGATTGAATTTGAATTTATCTTAGGCCTGGACTGTCATAATGTATTAGGTGGTGACTAACTCTGACAGCATCAAAGTACAAATTCTTTTGTAGACATCGTAGGAAATGCAGGAATGATGGCAGGACCCAGCAGGTATGCCATTGGCTAAAGCCCATCGATGTGGTGGCATCTAAAAATCAGGGAAGCATCCTTCCTTGCCACCCCTCACCCTTTCATCAGTCACATCAAAAGTTTTCATTAAACATTCTTCAATGCAATCCATCCTTCAGGTTATGGACCTTTATAGCCTAAGAAAACAAAGGCAACAAGTGACAGATTCTGTCTAGTGGCTGTCTCCAGTGTGGCTGGAATTTCATTTCAATGAAGCAGATGACTTGTTAGGGAGGCTGAGTTGAGATATTAATTTATGTGAAGGAAAAGGGGAGGTTAAATGTGGGGCTGTCATTCTGAGCAATGCCCTTGCAAGACAGATGATACCATCTTCCCTTTTCAATAGCCTTCCTGGCATCTAATTTGCATGAGTTGTGAGATAATGCTCAGCCCTGTCTTATTTGCAAATCCAGAAACATAAGGGACAGCCACTAAAGCCTCAATCAGTAAATCCAGAGAGTGTAGCAAGGTTAATTCTTCTCATTTTTAGTGACAGAAATAATGCATTGGTAACCTCATGGATGGGAAAAAAGAACTTATGAAATTATAGCAATATTTACTTAAGTAAATACTTTCACAGCTCTCGAAACCAGTCAGATAAAGAAATTTATTCTCCCCAAATTGAAGATGTCTGCAGAAGACTACTCCTTAACAAATGAACAAAATTCTCAATAAGCAAAGACCAATCAACAGGACTGACAGTCATGGCTTCATGAAGTTGTTTTAAAAAAATTTTTTTTTTTAAATTTCCTGTTCCTCATTGGAATCTAGCTCTGTGGCATTCATAGCCTTAAGTTAAGGGGAATGAAAAAGAAAGCCAAACAAACCAACAAACAAAAAAAGACTTTGAAATTTGTTTCAAAAGAACAACCTAGCCTTCAAGAATACTTAGGGAATAAATGGTAGAGCTGGAAGAATACAAGGTGAGCCAGAGCCAGGAATCAGGTCAGGAGACTATATGGGATTCCACACATTGGGAGGTGGAAGCAAGTCTAAGGAGAAACAACATGATGTGGCTTAGATATTACTGTTCCTGAAAAAGCAGGAGTGAGGGATGTGTCCACCTTGACCTAGCTCCTTGGCTAATTTGGGATAAGGAGGGCAATAAAAGAATAATAGGGGTCGTTAGCAGCAGAATGTATCTGAGCTACGCAGCACCAGATTATGTTCACAGCAACAAATCTGTAAGGATTTGAAGCAACCGCAATTCTTGCCTGCTCAGAAAAAATGAATTCAACTGAGGGGCATAAGGCTGGAGAGACTGAGGCAAATTTTAGAGCAGGAGTGAAATGAAAGGAAGTATACTTGGAAGAGGGCCAACTGGGCAACTTGCGAGATCAGGTACACTGTTGGCATGCTTCATGGGGGGTTGCACCCCTTCGCCCTTGATTCTTCCCTTGGGGTGGGTTGTCTGCATGTGGAGTGGCCTGTCAGCGCCCGGGAGGGGTCGCATGTGCAGTGTGTTTACTGGAGTTGTGCGCATGCTCAACTCTTCCCTTACCAGTCGAGTGTTCCTGCAAGGTCATATACCAGTTAAACTCTGCCACTTTCCCTCTTAATGCACATGCTTGAGCCCATTCACCACGTGACATCTTATCGGGATAAGATGTCAACTCCTGACATCTTATCGGGAAGCTGATCACTGGTTTCAGGTTTTTCTATGTATTGGGAGACTGCCTTTCTCTGGCACTGGCTGCAACCAATTATTACTTTGGAGAGAGTCGTGGAGAGAATCAGTGAGTTGTGATGGTGCCAATGCATTTCAGCCTGGGTGACAGAGTGAGATCCTGTCTCAAAACACACACACACACACACACACACACACACACAGAGCTTATGAATTGTTTATTTCTGAAATTTTCCATTTAATATTTTTGGACAATAGTGAACCATCAGGAAGACAAGAACTGAAGGGTAGAAGTTCCCTTGCAGGCTTTTGTTATCAGTGACATGTAAATGAGCAATTCACAGATGACCACAGGCAGAGCTTTGTGTGCTTTGTACATATGGACCATGCTATGATGTGTCTCACATTTGATGATATTCCACTTCCAGAATTTTAGTATATTTGTTTATCTGTATTTAGTATATTTTAGTATAATGGTTTATCTATATTTGTATATAGAAAATGGGTTTGCTAACTCACTGTGGTTTTGATTTGTCTTATATTCATCATTTCTTAAAACTCTTTTATGTATTTTTTATAATAAAAAATAAAAGTAAGACATGGGAAAAAAAACTGAACTTAACTGAAACCAAGGAATAAGGGGCATTACTGCATACCATGTTCATAGAGGCATTATTCAAAATAGTCAAGAAGTTGAAGCAAACCAAGTGTCCATCAATGGATGAGTGGATAAAAAAATGTGATTTATATATATGTATATACAATGGAATATTATTATACCTTAAAAAGGAAGGTAATTCTGACATATGCTACAACTAGGATGGACAATATACTAAGTGAAATAAGTCAGTTACCAAAAGATAAATACTATATGATTCCATTTATATGAGGTACTTAGAGTAGTCAAATTCATACAGACAGAAGGCAAAATGGTGTATTTCAGGGGCTGAGGAGGGAGGGAATGGGGAGTTATTGTTTAATGAGCAAAGTTTTCATTTTGCAAGATTAAAAGAGTTGTAGAGATGATATGGTTGGTTGATATGGTGGATATGGTTGCATAGCAATATAAATGTGGATATGGTTGCATAGCAGTATAAATGTACTTACCACTACTAAACTGTACACTTAAAAATGGTTAAGATGGTAAATTCTACCTTACGTATATTTTACTACAATTTTAAAAAGACCATGTAAGGAGGAGGCTATAGAATTTTGCATGTTTTCCAGTCCAGCTCACTGGGATAATGGATCAGAAAGGTATTTGGGCCTGCAAAGTCAAGTCGAGAGTAAAGAGTGGGAAGTTTTACTAAGGTTTCCTTGAATCAAATAATCCCCAGGGACTTGTCAGTAGAGAAGTCGCTGTGTGTGGTAACAGAATTAACCCTGAAATCTCAGTGGCTCGTTACAGGATAAAGATTTATTTAACAATTATGCTGCCAATTCAGCATGGATATGCAGAGGACCTCTACTTCTCATAGTTGCTCAGGGACCCAGGCTGATGAAGGCTGCTCTACTTTTCTACCTTATGATGTTGCTCTTATTACAGCTTCTAGGGTTGCAGAAGCAGGGAAGATAATGCAAGGAGATAATGTGGAATGCTTTTAAGTATCATAATTACAGTGACATACATTTGTTCCATCTAAATTTTATTGGCCAGAGCCTACAGATATAGTGCCAATTTAACTGTAGGTTGGGCAGGAAGTATACTTTTTTTTGGATGTCCAAGGAGAGGAAAATGAAATAGAAGATAATAAATGCATAGTATTGTTTCTGCCCCAGTGAACTTTCCTAAATACCAGAAATTAATAGATGGATCGAATCATGGGTCATATACATTCATGAAAAAATCAAATCAATTGTGAAGCTGTAATTATTATTCCACTTTATAATGATCCTTCCACATACTGGACATATACTTGTAATATCTATTAATCTATATACTTCCTCTTTCCACAAATGACTTCAAGAGGGTTTTCAATAAGACAAGAGTAGAAGAATACAAAGTAAATAACAGACAAGGTGAGAAAAATGTTAGTTTTGAGCTTTTGGGAGATCATGGTGGAAAACTTCAATGCTTACAGTTTTCTAATAAGGGTAACAGGGTGGTTCTGTTTAACATGGGACGTAACACTTTTCTTGCACTGATTTTGCTTATGATATGTTTTATATAGAGGACATTGCGTAACATATTAGATCATTTTTTCAATAGCAATTTTGCAAGAGATGACACATTTTTGGTCTCCTCAATAAGAAGACATACTACTAAAGTGGCCTGTAAAAGCATTTCTACAGGGAACTAATATAATAGTCCTTGCACGTAGCTTTTCTGGATGTTTGACTTGATTCAGGGATAGAACTTAGAGGATTGAGGGAAATGAATATTTATCAAGTCTCTTAGCCTATTTCTCTAAATATCAGTTGTCTCAGTGAGAATTTGGACATTAGATGAATAGAATATAGTATTAAGTGAAAGTACAACTATCCTGTGCTATTGATTCAGGGAGATTCGTATACTTTTGATGGAGACAGATAAGTGGAAGAGTTAACATGTTGATAAGAAAATTAAGGAAACTTACTTGCATCGTTATCCTGAATATAAATTTTAAAGTAGAGGGTTTAGAACATAGCCTTTTAAGTGTTAAAAAATATTGGTTAGGTTCTCAATTAACCATGCCATGAGCCCATTCCTGTGTGATCTATTTTTCACAGGGGTGATTTGACAAAGGCTTGGAAGAATCATTTAAAGTTCATGACCTGTTTTCAAGGTGATTGACCCCATGCACTGTTTCCATCTGTGTGTTCAAAGGCTTCTGTGGCCTACTGCTGATGCCTTAAGCCAGCTGGTTATGTTCTTCCTACTTGTCCAAGTGGAAAAGCACGCACAGACACCTGAATGTTTGTTCTCAGCCCTTTGAATCTTCCTTGCTGCTTCTTGATGTAGTCTTCATCTGATCTGACCTTCTGACTTTAAAGTTTTGACGTCTTCTCTAAAATCTCCTCCTATTGCTGACACTTTGGATTTTGCTTTTAAAAAATTGCTTCTGTGGTCTTTTACTTTCAGCTCTTTTCAATAGATTTTGGCTCATATGCATCCTTCTACTTCCTTTTATACTGCCTTGAATAGGTTGTCACCCTTCAATTTAAGGTTTTAGGAATTCCTAGCTTATCAGATATACCAATCCTATCTCCCAAAGGAGGTGTTACAGCCACGCTAGGTGTAAATCAATTCTTACTTGTAAAAAAATCTTTAATTAATATTCTCCATCAGATAAATTTGAAGATACAAATATACAAGGATATACCAGTTGAACCTGGAAGTGGCCAATTCTTTATGAAGACAATGAGTAGAGGGATGCTGTCATGAAAAGCATGGTTTATTGTACTTTGAACCCATTCCCAAGAGATGTATACCTGAGCCACTAATTAAATTAAATTGTTTTGCAAGGATTTAAAAATCCTTTTTTCAGGAATATTCTTTGATGACAGTGCTTAATCAGGTAATCAGTAACGAGTGGATGTAACATTTCCCAATTAGGTAGTGTTTAAATTTTACATACATGGGGTGCAGTTATAAAGTTAGGGCATTTAGAGTTCAAAATGTTTACAACTTTATTGAATTAGGAAATCACTAAAGCTCTATGCATTTGTGTTTCTAAGCAGATTCAGTAATATCTAGTATTTTGATCTGTGTAAAATACTGTATTCATGCATTTTTAAAAAATATACAAATGTAAATTTTTAGTATCTTTGACATCAAATTAGAAACACATATTTGGAATTTACTGCTGCAGTCTCAACTGTGCTTATCATGGTAGTGGCGGAAACTGGAAGACATTTTTTTAAAACCCTGAAGTCATCCATACTTGCTACTTCTTTAGTTTTCTTGCTTGGAATGAAAAGTATTCACAAATACCACCACCTAAGCACCTGTTTCAAATGAAACTCAGCCTTCAGCTTGCAAAATGATGTCTTTATAATTAAGCAAACAGCAGAAGACCCATGCGAGTTGCTTCTTTCTTCCTGGAGATGTTGGCAGGATAACTGGAATCCTAGGAGCTCCTCTGTGTTGAATTTGAGAGGCAGAACAAAAAGAAAAGTGGCCTTTTCCATTACAAATCATGGAGGTAAGGTGTAGAGAAGTGATAGCCACATTTCAAGAATAGGGAAAGTAACTGGGTAAAAGAAGCAGGACTACCCACTCTAGGAGACAACATAGAGACACTTGCCAAGTCCTGAGTTCAGAATTTTGTTTTTGAGATGAATATAAAACCACCTAAAGGTCAAGGAAAATTTTCTTCCTGTGATAAAGAACACAAAGCCTGTTTGGTGGTCTCTTCACACAGATGCGCGTGACCCTTTGCTTTAGTGTAGATGACCACTCCCCTCTGTAAGGTAGGGGGGAAGAATATTTGTTTAGTTCCTTTCCTCTGGCCGATCTCTTTTTTTTCCTTCTCCTCTCACGGTCCAACAGATACACTCGGCCTCCTGGGGGCTGCCCGTCCCCGGCCCAAAGGCCAGTTTACAGTGGCACGCTTTACTCCGCCATCTTTGCAGCTTCCTGTATTCGTGCATTTTTAACTTGGATCATCAAGTTGACCAGATAACTTCTAGGCATCTAGATTGCTTTGATGTCTCTTTGAGCAGCTTGACTATCTGGGACTGGCTGAATAGGGCTAGATGGCTGAAAGGAAGGAACCATTCTATCCACTGGATTGTACCTTCTGCTTTAATAGTCTGATCCTCTCCTTTTCCGTTGGGTGTCATGGGCAAAGCTTTGGGGTTATTACTTACCTGGTGGGAAGAAATGCTGTGAAAAAATGGAGTGTCAGAACAAGGCCATACTTCCACAGAATGTTCTTGTATGGCCAGGTTCCAAATGCTTCACATTCTTTGAGTTCCAGTTTAACTTCCAGACTTAAACTTTTCAGAGTTTCCACTGCTGTAGCTCTTTACCTGAGGTGAGAAATGTGTCCCGAATTCTCTGTCGTTCCATAGAACCAAAGTAAAGCTGACATTAAACCAGTCTGCAAAGGTTCACAGAGATTAATATGCTGCTAAATTATTTAAAAGGATTGACAATTCTTTATCTTATCCATATGCATTGCTTGGTTATCCAGCTAGCTTTGTGCAGTTATGATGAGAAGAGATTTTAAAGAGAAAGTTAATCTGAATCTCCTTCTTCGTTAAAAATCAGTTCAGGGGACAGATAAAAATGTGTACTCTGTGGGATGAGAATCAGCCTCCCAAATATATTTCCACTCTTTTGTGCTAATGTGTCTCTTCAATAATCCCTCAAAATAACTTTGTTTAAACTGCATCTCCTTCAGGAGTGCTACTATTTGTCCTTGGCATTAGTCACCAGGGAAGAAATAGTAGGAATGAAAAGAAGAATGAAAGGTGGTAAAAAAATTCTCAGGATAAACAACCAATTTGACTGGATTGGCTTAGTAGTCCTGGGTTCTAGAATGCCACTGGGCTTTCTTTGCTCTCCTTGCTCATACATTAGATAAGTTGCATCCATATAGTATTACATTCTCTTCTAAAATAAATGCTTATGAAAACCTGCGGCTGTGTGATGCAAATTAAGCTGTTTTTCTGAAACTTCCAGAGGTAACCAGCATAGGCAAAGTCTTGCTGATTATTTCCATATCCTAGTCATAGCTCTACCCTTTATTACTGTCATAATCTGGTATAGATTTGGAAACGTTAGTGGGCAGTAAATACCTAAATTGGTGGGAGAGAAAATCAACATGCTTTCCTTCTGGGAATAGTTTAGGGTAGGCTTTACTTCTGGACTCACAGAAGGATAGCTGTAAAAAAAAATGGTGAGTGGATTTAGTACTTGGCCAAGGTAAATGCTTGAGAATTTGGTTGGGGAGAGAGGCTGAGAGGCATCTGCAATGAGGCTGTTGCTGAGCTGAGCTATTGACTTGACATATGCTGCTCCTTAGCTGCAAGGTGTATTGGGAGCAGAGCTGCACTGTCTCAAAACATACTGAATCTGTGGAGGAAAGCAAGAAGTCTCTGGAGACATTCATACCCCCAGCTACTGGCAGTACTGCAGGGCTGCTGAGGACTCACAGCTAAGTACCCCTGGAAAGACTATGAAGAAGAGCATTCCAGAAAGAACCCAGAGCATAACCAGAACCACAAGCATAAGAGTACTCATTTTGTGGGAGGGGTTGGGGAGGAGGAGCATCTAATGAGGTTGGAAAAGTAAGCGGGATTTAGGCCATAAGGAGCCAATTATGATCTGAATGCATGTCATATGGTCTTATTAGCATGTCATACTAAATAAGGAACTTGAATTTTAATTTGTGGGTGTGTTTGATAAAAAAAAAGCAATCTGATTGGATATGGGATACATTTGACAGCAGCCCTGAGAGCCCATGCACTTCTCCTGTGGGGTAGGGGGCTTTTGGGAAAGGTGGCAGATTTGCCCAAGGTATGGCTGGTAAAATCTAAGATGCTGGCAATCCAACAAGGTCCTCTGCTAAGATCAGAAGTAAACATTTTTAAAAAACTTTGAAATAACTATAGATTCACAGGAAACTGTAAAAATAATACAGAGAAATTTTGTGTATGCTTCACCCAGTTTCAATGGTAAGGTCTTACGTAACTATAGTACAATATCAAAACCAGGAAATTGGCAGAGGTACAACCCATAGAGCTTATTCAGAGTTTACCAGTTCACATGTACTCATGTGTGTATGTGTGTGTGTGTGTGTGTGTATGTGTAGCTCTATGCAATTTTGTCACATGTAGATTTTGTTACCACCACCGCAACCAAGATACAAGACTGCTCTGTCACCTCAAAAATTCCTCATGCAGACTGGGCACAGTGGCTCATGTCTGTAATCCCAGCTCTTTGGGAGGCTGAAGCAGGCTGATCGCTTGAGCCCACGAGTTTCAGTCTCTAGAAAAAATACAAAAATTAGCCAGGCATGGTGTCATGCACCTGTCGTCTCAGCTACTCAGGTGGCTGAGGTGGGAGGATGACCTAAGGTCAGGAGGTTGAAGCGAGACTGCAGGAAGCCTTGATTGTGCCACTGCACTCCAGCCTGGGCAACAGGGCAAGATCCTGTCTCAAAAAACAAAAACAAAAACAAAAATCTTCATGCTCCCCCTTTATAGTCACATCTATTACTACCTCCCTTCCCCATCACTCTCCACTTGCATCCCTAATCCTTGGCACACACTAATCTGTTTTCTAGTTCTATAATTTTGTCATTTGAACATGTTACATCAATGAAATCATATCATGTGTAACCTTTTGAAATTGGCTTTTTTCCTTACTCAGCCTAATACCCTTGAAATTCATCCAAGCATCCAAGTTTTCCTGTGTATCAATAATCAGGGGATTTTAAAAGTTTACAAATCTATTCTATTCTTACAGTGTGTGTGTTGGTAACAATTTAGATATTTACTGCCTTGAAACAGAGGCCCAAGAAAGTACAATGGTGGCTTAATGCTATAAAAATTTTGCATTAGATTAAGAATAATTGTTAAACATGATATGTCAGAGTCTAGGGAACTGGGTGACTTTTTCTCAACCATAATAGTCATAGGTAAATTTACCACTGTTTCTTTTACCTGTGACTTGCAATTTCTCTGGGCCTCTGTCCACATGTAAAATGTGAACTAAGTAACGTGCCTCTGTGCAGCATGTTGGGAATCATGAATGATGATGAAAATCAGAAAACCTGGGTTTGTGCCCAGGCTCTGTTCTACACACATTTCAACTTCACTGAGTCTCAGATTCTGCAGCTGGAATTTGGGGGGTTTGAAATCTGCCTTCGCTACCAGAAAACCATTAGTAGAATCAAATGAGATTATGTATGTTAAAGCAATATTTAAATTGTCAGGGACTACTTGAATGAAAGAATTGGTTTTGAATATAGACATGTCCTACTAAAGGAATAAAAAAAATAACTTTCCTATTCTAAAGCCTAGGTTTACAACATAAGAGGGAGTTTTGTCGTAAGAAAAAGCAGGGTGATCAGATTCCAGCTATTAAAGCTCTGTCACTTTGAAAATTTACCTAACCTTTCTCACAGTCAGTTTTATTTTTCATCAAGAATGTATTTAATACCTTTTTTTGAAGGGTGTTGTGTTGACAGGAAATAATATGAATAATATTATCACAGTATATAATATGGAGATAATATGACTAACATAACATTAATAATATGGGCTTAGTCCATTGTAGGTGTTTAAAAATGGTAGTTCTACCAATTGTTGCTATTTTTTTTTTAGGACCTGTGCATTGATTCCTTTTGGAAAATGCATGGTTATCAATGTGAGTTGATTCTTTTTGGAAAATGCGTGGTTACTCAACTCTGTCAGGCCCAACACAATAGTTAAAGATTCTGTTACTTGCCATATGTGTTACTCTTGTCACATGAAGTGACACATCCCTGTCATGCCAGATTGGAAGCATAACATAATGAGGAGAACATAGGCTTTGGCAGAGAGAGATCTGAGAACAGACTCCAGCTTTGTTTTGCCTGCCTTGGGCAGATGAAATAATTTTCTTATCTATAAAATAGGAGTGAATAACATAATTAGTGCCTAATGCAATGACAGGTGCTTGGTAATGACATGAGCCCCCAGATCATACCCAGTTTGAAATAAACACAAGAACCACAATTCTAGGGTGGACTGGATAAATTATTTCTTCCGAGACTCTCATTCTCTCTTGTTATATTAAGGATGGTTGAGGTTAGGAGTTGAAAACTAGTGGCTTAAGAGCTGAATATTCTCCGTAGTTGTGCTTCAGTTGACTAAAAGATTTGTTTACTGGTCTCTCTCTCTCTCTCTTTGTCTCTTTCTCTCTCTCAATCTATCATTTGCTTTCAGTGCTTTGGACTTGAAAGCCTTTGGGAGTGCAAAGTTTCCCCACTAGTTCCACATCCCTCATTCCCTCTTGTCTTATACCAGACTGCTTTCCGCATTTTTTTTACACACCTGGACATTGAAGGCATTTGAACTTGCTCAGCTGAAATAGACCGTCCTTTCCCACAGTGTGATCTATGGAATGTTAATAAATATTTAAAATAAAGTTTATAGCTAAATAATTTTGGGAAATGGTGGGTAAACAAACACATTTCTTTACTATTGCAGTTCACAGGCACTGATGAAGAGAGTGGTATAGAATCCAGAATTTCCTAAGTGTATAACAGTATTTGATAAGACAATTTCTGTCTTAAACTTAGAGCATCTCACAGGATTAGTGAACCATGTAGTAATCTACTTTGGGAAATAATACAGTAATCTATGATTATGCCAAGTGATAACTTATTCCGAAATGATTGGGTCTAGAGATTTGAAGTAAGTACTTATTTGAAATATCTGCAGAATATACGAAGGAAATACACAAACACATGAACATACCAAATAGAAATTATGAAAATGCTGAATGGAGTCATCACCAAAGATTATAGTTTCAAAATGTATTGCATAATGCAGCATTAATTAAAAATTTTTGAGTCCTTTGAAGACAGTGATCTTTCCAACTACTTGTTTTATTTATACTTTGAGAGTCTGAAGTTTAGTATGACAATTCTTGAAATATTAAAGAGCAGGAGTTGCAGCGAGTCATTGGTTATTTTTCATTTTTCTGTTTGTTTTCATCACATTTCTGGAGAGTGCAGAATGAGCTGTACTGTCTCTACCACAGGGGACAATAAGCTTCTGCAATACATTAAACTCTATTCTTTGAGACTAGATCAGCTTTCTACATATTGATTTGGATGTTGTAACTCCCTTTTCAAGTCCCACAAAACAAGAATCTGGGAACCTGGCTGAATGTGGCCACAGGATGAGTCTACCCTGAGGGCCACAGGTCATAAAAATAAAGTGGACACAAAGACAATGCTTAGGAGTGAAGCTCAGACACTAAACAAAACCTTAATCTGAAAGGACTTGGCAGAGGCATAAATCAGGTAGATGTCAAAGAGGCAGATTTGGGGAAAAGAAAAGCAGAACAGATTGATTTGGTCTGGGACATAAGCAATAGATCCCCAAAAGAGAGACTCTGAAACCTTATCCATAATCCTAGAGGTTTTCATGAAGGTTCTGTGGTGGCTGGAAGAGGAGCTTATTAGTGTGCTCACAATACAACTTGTTTTGCATGCAACTTCTCCCCAACCCTATCCATACCCACAACCTGCCAAAGATAAACAAACTGTCACTGGAACTGCCCTGGATACACCTAGTAGTGCACTCTAAGGTCTCAGCAGCAAGGAAAAATATGGGAAATGTATTTTCAAAATCAGTCCTCTGAGAATTAAGCTTTTAATATTTAATGTCAAAACTTATTAAAAGTTATATTCCTAAGAAGCAAAAACAAAAAAGTGACTAATGGATATGGAAGCTGCTTCTCTAACTTGGGCTCAGAGCTGTTTTATTTTATTTCAGTGATAAAAAAATGCATGAAAATGCATGAAAATAATCTGAATTAAAGAGCAACCTATTGTTTTTTGGAAAATCAAATGAAGACGTTGTTATTATTTAGAACACAATTTTAATTGTCAGTGATAAAAAATTTAGATATTTCACTTGTCGGTAGTGTAATTTGAGTTGACAATTGAAGATCTAATAACTATTGGGTATTAGTCTTGATAGCTGGGTGATAAAATAACCAGTACAACAAACCCACATTACGTTTGTTTACCTGTATAACAAACCTGTGATGGTAGCAGTGGCCTGTTTGAAGTGGCCACTGTGAAGACACCAACAGCGTGTTCCATGGACTGGTGGGAGCTGGGAACAGGAGGAAACCCCACTGCCTTCCTGAGTTTGTGGGGTGGCAGTCCCACCCTTCTGGGCACAGCTGCTGCTTCCTAGCCATGGCTGTGGACCCAGGCATCCCTGTACTCCCTGAGACCCAGGAAGCCTCCCTGCCCCTGCAAGCTAGAAAGTGCCTGCTCCTGCTGCCTGGCCTCTCGCCATACCTGCTCTGATTTAGGAGCAAAGTTGAGACCAAGCCCAGGTGCTGTTGTAACCCAGCCCCCTGCTGCCTTGGCCCCCTCCAGACTTTGGGCACTGACAAGCATGAGAGGGAAGCTGAGGTGGGGCTGAGGGTGGCTGGGTGTGGGCCTGCAGGTGCCCCTCTGCACAAACAGCCTGGGTACTGGAAAAGGGATGACATGATTGATGGTAGCAGGATAAAGAGAAGCTTCTGGGTGGAAAGGGGCAGGTCTCTGATGAAGCCCCACCTTCAAGCCAGGAAGGGCCTGAAACATAGTCTGTGGCCCGAAGTGAGAACTGTGGTGCTTTTTCCAGTGCCCATGGCCACCTATGGACCAATCAGCATGCACTTTCCCTCTTCCTAAGTCCATAAAAGCCCAGGACTCAGCCAGCCTCACAGAGATGTCCATACTACCAGCTGCAGAAAGGAGCCACCAACTCCAGGTCTCTTGAGAGCTGTTCTGTTGCTCCATGAAGCCCCTCTCTGCTTTGCTGACCCTCCAGTTGTCTGCCTACCTCATTCTTTCTGGACGGGGGACAAGAACTCAGGACCCGCTGAATGGTGGGACTGAAAGTCCACCAAGTAACACAAATAGGGTGAGAACATGCCCCCTGCTTGTCGCATTGTGGGCAATGGGAAGGAGAGAAGAGCTGCAGCCCTTTAGGGAACCCAGACCTAGAGTCTTCCTGAGCCAAGGCTATGACACCTTCTTTGGAGCTCTGTAGTTTCCTGAAAGCTCTGATCTTCTGGGTGCTACTGTGTTCCCTGGTGCCCACAGTGGGAGCTGCTATTGGTATGCCTGATCCAGCCACTGCCTTACACAAAGCCATGGCCTGTGCTGGAGCCTGGAACTGCCTGCCCCTCTGCAGCTGGCATGCCTTGCTGTGTGTAGTGGCTGGACCCCATGCTCACTCACACACCCCTCACTGCTCCACACCTGGCTTGCCCTTGGCAGGCATGAGATCTGGGCCAGTAGCACAAGCTGAGCACAGCCTGCTGGGTCAAGTGAGTGGAACAAGCCCAGTGGGCCCAAGCAAAATTTGGGCAAAGGTGTCACTGGCCACAAAGGTTTCTGGCTGGAAAAACAGCACCCTAAGGATCCTGGGACACCTGCACATGGACTCCTTAACCTAAAATAAAAGTTTAACCAACAAACCAAAACCAATCATATTGCTGTATGTCCATGATGGAATATAGCCTAAGAATGAAATGACGTGCAAAAAAAAAAATAAATAAAATAAAAATAAATGCAAGTGAAATCTGATTTATGCTGCTAACCTAAATGTGAGAAAGACATTTGATTCTGCCTTTGAGATGTCCCTGCAATTTGCAGAATATTGTGCTAAACCTTTAATCCTCTGATCCAAGGTGATGAATTGTTCCTTCTGGAAGTCTGGTGTGGAATTCCTGTCAATGAAGGAATTCCAGTAAAAAGTAATCCTGCTGAAACAGGATTGATAGCATCATTAGAAACAAATATGCCTACAGAATGAGAAAACCTACAAATAACAGCCTTTGAGACAAAATGTTAATGTTTCTTGGGAATTTTTTTAGTGCTTATTTTGTGTGAGGCATTCTTCTAGATCTAGGATCCAGAAACTTTTTCTGTAAAAGACTAGATAGCAACTACTTTAGACTTTGTGGGACATCTAGTCTCTGTTGCAACTATTCTGCTGTGTCCTTGTAGCACAAAGGCAGCCATATACGATATGGTAACTAATACACATAGCCATGTTTGAATGAAATTTTATTTACAAAACTGGCAGCTGGCTGGATTTAGCTGCAGCCTGTGGTTTGCTGACCCCTGTTCTAGGGGTTGCAGAGGTAGTCAAAACACAATGATTTCTTACAGTTTGCTTATATTTTAGCAGTGGGGTGGAGGTGCAGGAGTAAGCAACAACAAAAAGGAATCAATAAGCAAGAAAAATATGATATCATAAGTACTCTGCAGAGAATTAAAAAGGATGCTATGATGGATTGCATTTGTGTGATTGAAGGGAAAGGCCATTTTGAGGAAGGGGCATTTAGTTTGAGATCTCAGTGACAGGAAACAGCCAGTTTAGCACTGATCTGGAGAAAAAATATTCTGCTAATGAAGATTTACTAAAATGAAATGAGCTTGGTGTGTTCCAGAAAAGAGTAGAAGTCACTGGGAGAACAGTGGGTGGATGGGGCGAGAGTATTTTTTCTTATGTAAATAACCCCAAAGAAACTGTATGCATAATGATTTTCAGCTTGGAATTTTTTTTTTTTTTAAAAAGAGCAAGATTGAAAACACTGTCAGTTCCTTCATGGGAAGGAATGTGTCTTATTTATTCAGTAACCCAGATAACTGATACATAGAAGACTATATGTAAATGTTTGCAGAACTAAACAATGTACATTTCTGGCAAAAAGTAAATGACTAATTTCATTATATGAAGTCGACGAACTTTTCCAAAGACATTGACACCATTATATTAGTTTAGAATGTTTTCAACTGCAATCACAGAAACCTTAACAATGGCTTCTAGAAACTTGAATTTATTTTTCTGACATAACAAGAAGTCTAGAGGTAGGTGGCCACAGGTGCATCGAGGGCTGATGTCTCTGAAATTCTTAAGCATTTCTCTTGCATACACAAGATGGCTTCCACAGTTCTAAATGGTGCATCTGGGTTTAAGACAGAAAGAAGTGGGAGAAAGGGAGGGACAGCATGGTTTGTTCCTTTTGCCAGTAAAAGGAATGCCTTTATCAGAAGCACCTCTTTCTCCCCCAGTGCATTTCCCCTTAGGTTTCAGTGCCAGAATTTAGTCACATGACCCCACGCCCTGCTGCAAGGAAGGCTGGGAAAGTAGGAAACAGATTTGCCATCATTGGTGTAGATCAATCATGATTTATCACTAGGCTGGGCACAGTGCCAATCTCAAATAAAACTGAGTTCCTGTTGGTAAAATGAGGAGGGAATGGAAATTAGGCCACTATGTAGATTATGTACTATTGTGGAAATGCTAATTACAGAGGAAATGAGAAGAGCAGAATGAAGAATTGTATCCACACTGCGATCACCAATATTAATGTAAATTACCAATAATTTGAGCAGTGTTTATAAATACACATTATCTAATTTAATTCTCACAACAATTCTGTGAGGTAGAGAACATTTTTCTTCCCTTTTATAAGTGAGCAAACTGTGATTTAGAGAGATTAGGTAATTTGGCTGAGATCACACAACTAATAAATAGCCCAGCAAGGATTCAAATTAGATTCTCCGATTGCAAATCCTGATTTCTTCTATATAGAATTTGTGTCCAGGATGACTTCTTATATAATGTTGTATACAGATCAGTGGAAAAGGATATGCAAGGGAATATGAATAAATAAAAACAGTTCACATTTTAGGGTTGAGTTATAAGTGGGGATATATGTGATTAAAAATCTTATTTTATAAAATTTTAATAATTACATGGCCAACATAAAAATGTAAAGGGAGGCATTAATGCTTTATGGGAAAATAAATAATTCATTTACCCTCTTTTGCCAGACCTGCGCTTTTTCATTCACTTCTCTTAATATTTTTTGTTTTGGTTGCTACAGTCTTTAAATTTATTTTTCTTGAGGTATAACTAAAGTAAGTTATAAATATTAAGTGTACAGCCCAGTACGTTTTTGCATGTGTGTAAACCTATGCAACTACCACTTAGATCAAGATATAGAACGTGTGTAGGGGCCCAGAATGATTCATTGTGCCTTCGCCTGGGTAGGTTTTCTCCCACCAAAGCTAAGCACTGTTCTGACTTCTGTGGCTGCAGACAAGTTTTTGTTTTTAAACATCAAATACATGGAAATGAAATCCTGTTTTATGAACGTATATCATATGTAAATATATACCCTTTAAGTAAAGTCTGACTTCTTTCATTTAACATTTTATCTGTGAGATTCATTTATATAGTTATATAATCAGTAACTTGTTCTTTTTTGTTGCTCTACAGTATTTCATTATATGACTATACTATCATTTATTTGCTCTTTTTTACTGTGGATGAACAATTTGGGTCATTTCCAGTGTTTGGCTATTTGAATAAAATTGCTGTCAACATTCCTGTGCAAGTCTTTCGTGGGCATGGAACTAATTTCTGTTGAATGTATATCCAGGAGCAGGACTGCAGGGTCATAGGACATATGTTTAGCTTTGGTAGATGCTACCAAACATTTTTCAAAGTTATTCCAATTTACAGGACTACCAGAAAAGTGAGTGAGGAGAGCAAAGATCACCAAGTGGCTACCAAGCAGACCATCCAGAGGCAAAACTCCTTATCTGAGTAATTTAGAAGTAATTACACTTCCTTATTGTCTGATGCCAACACCCGGTACCAGGTTTCTTTCTCCAAGATTTATAAGTGACTGGAATTTCTATACATCTCTGAAATGCATACATGTCAAAACTCAATGTGCAACCCTTGCTGATGTCAAGGCACCAAAAATGTCTACAAATGTAATCATTTATCATGACTTATGTAGCCAACATAGTTCATGTTACCCTGAAGCTCCCGTTTAAGATCCATAAATATCCCTAAGGAAAAGTCCATCGAGACACGCTCAGTCCTCTCTTGCTTAGGCGCCCTGCTGCACTCTTCTGCAGTGTCTATCTAACAAAACTTTCCTTTTCAACCCTACACTGTCATCAGTAAATTCTTATTTCTTCCTGTGAGTCAACCACTCTCTGATGCCGGGGCTCTGACACCTCGCTTGGCAGTGAGAAAGTTCCATTTGTTCCATGTCCTTTCCCGTACATGGGATTGTTGATTTTTTTTCATTTTAGTCAATTTGATGGGTGTATGGTGGGAACTCAGTTTAGCTCTGTTTTTTTTTTTTTTTTTTGCTAACTAATTAAGGTGGGCATGTTTTAATATGCTTATTGGCTTTTTGAAATCTTCTTTTGTGAAAAATCTATTCCAGTCTTTGTGTTTTTTTTTTTTTTTTTTTTTTTTTCGAGACAGAGATTTGCTCTTGTTGACCAGGCTGGAGTGCAATGGCGTGATCTTGACTCACCACAACCTCCACCTCCTGGGTTCAAGCAATTCTCCTGCCTTAGCCTCCCAAATAGCTGGGATTACAGGCATGTGCCACCACTCCTGGTTAATTTTGTATTTTTAGTAGAGATGGGGTTTCTCTATGTTGGTCAGGCTGGTCTCGAACTCATAACCTCAGGTGATCTGCCTGCCTGGGCCTCCTAAAGTGCTAGGATTACAGGTGTGAGCCACCATGCCCAGCCAGTCTCTGTATTTTAAGATTAAGGATGTTTGTCTTTTTCTTACTAATTTTTCTTTCTTTCTTTCTTTTTTTTTTGAGATAAGATCTTGTTGTGTCTCCCAGGCTGGTGTGTAGGGGCGTCAGCTTGGCTAACCACAGCCTCAAACTCCTGGGCTCAAGGGATCCTCCCATTTCAGTCTCCGAGTAGCTAGGACTGCAGGTGTGTGCCACTATGCCCAGCATTTTTTTTTTTTTTTTTTAGTGGAGATGGGGTCCACTCTGTTGCTCAGGCTGGTTTTGAACCCCCAGCCTCAAGTGATCCTCCTTCCTCAGCCTCCCAGAGTGTTTGGATTACAGGCATGAGCCACCACGTCCAGCCTCTTAATTTTTCAAGGGGTCTCTATGCACACACACACACACACACACAACCTCACTCGATTCTCTTTGATACTATTTATATCACAAATATCACTTTATACTATACCTACTCTACTCCAGCCAAGTCAATATTCCATGCTCAATCTTGGCTGACACTAACTCCTGTTAGATCTGTGTCATACTTCTCCATGGTGAATGCCCCTTTACTTTCTTTGTCAAGGCGTACCTGTTCTTTAAAATTTAGATGAAAACTTACCTCTTGGAGGTCTTTGTGTATAAGCACTCATCACATACAATCACCTTAGTACTGATTTTTTTCCCTATGTAGAGAAGGGAAAAGGCTGATGTATTACTTATATTGCTCATAAATTTCTGTGTGCATTAGTGTGTTTCTGTCTTGGCACATATGTGGCATTCAATAAATGTGAATTCTGTTGTTTAATCTACATATAGTCTTACATGTAGATTTATTTTCTAGTTCAAATAATTTCAGAAACTGTTTTATTTGGTAGTCCTCATGTTTATCTTATTCTCATCTGCAATATTAACCTTCTCAGCACCTGAATAACTAAAGTGAGAGGTCAGGTGAGGAACTGAGATGTTAGAGTTTACTATACGGTAGAGTGAAATGACTTCCCAAGAATTTTAGTTTTTGAATGTTTAATTTTGTAAACATTTTGCAATTATGAAATAAAACACACATATGGAAAAGTGCATAATAATTGTAGAAGTAAATACATGTATAATCATAACCCAAGTTAAGTAATAAGCCATTTTTGTGAGGCCTTGCCCCATTAGACTACCTTCTCTCCCTTCAGGATATCTCCTTTAATTAATGTTATGGTAATTAATCCCTTGGTTTAAAAAGTTGTTTAACCACATATGCAAGCATTCCTGAATGATATAGTTTAGTTTTGCATGTTTTTGAACTTTATGTAATACGAAGCGTACTGTAAGAATTCCTTTATGTCTTTTTTTTTTTTTTTTTGCTTAACATTAGGACTGAAAGATGAATTTATGCTGTGTGCCTAATTAATTTTTATTCTTGCATAGTGTTCCTGAATGGAGTTGTATGAATTGCTATGATTTATTTACCTATCCTACTGTCAATGGACATTTGGGCTATCTTCAGTTTGGAGCTATGGCAAACAGTAGTGTTATCAACATTCTTAAGCAAGGATCTTGGTGAATATTTGTCTGCATTTCTCTGAAGTACATACCAAAAATGGAATTACTGGTCATATAGTATGTGTCAATGTTTCTAGATAATGTCAAATTGATTTCTCCAAATAATATGAGGAAGACAATCACAGTAGACAGCTTTGAACGATTTCTAGTCAAAGCTGAATTTAGAAGTTTGTTCTGAAGGCAAATAATCTGATGCAGGGCAAAAGATTACTATTTCACCTGCCTAGTGATAGCAAATGTTATCTTTGTGGCCGAATAAGAGAGGAGCATAGTGTAACAGATACATGGGCTCTGTTGTAAGACATAAAGGTTTGGGGATGTGGGGGAATGGAAGTCAAACCCTACCTCTGCTACTAAATTGCTGTGTTGACTTACAGCTCAGGTTCAGTGTGGTCATCTGGAAAATATATTCAACACGGACACATAGGGATAAGTCTGTAATGGAGAATAAATGAGGTATTGAATATAAAGTGCCCTAATGCAGTGCTTTGCACATGATAAGTTCTTCGATGTTATTTTCCCTTCTTTTTAAAAAGGAAAGTATCAACCTATCTTAATGTTCACCTTCTATTTCCTGCAATATGTGGATAAGACTTTAAGATGCGTCTGTTCTCAGAGTCATTTTCTAATCTGCCAAGATTTTTGGGCTCTCGTAGTCACTTCTTCTGGGAAAAGCAATTCACAATTTTATGGAGTGAATACTGAGAGTTGTCACACTTTTCCAGGGTTGCCAGTGTCTAGGAGACACTGAAGAAGGACTCTTAAAGGAGAAAAAGATTAAACATTGCAAAATAAAGTGTAATGCTTATGTTGATCCTTCTGTGCGAACATGTGTGCTAGCATGGACCTACCTCTGCTTCCACAATTCAGAGAAATCCCAGTTTCATCAGATTATTGTGTTGCATGTTGTGTGTGTGTGTGTGTTGTGTGTTTATAACACAATTTTTCCTGCTTATTACATTGGAGTATGTGTGCTTGGAGGAAATAATCCAAAGAGCTAAAGGATAAACAGTACTTATATTTAGCAAACTTGGGGAATTTCCTAGAAATGGGTGATTTTTGTTTTGCGGAAATTTTTATTTGGATATTAAAGCAATCACTGGTAAATTATGAAGCAGAGTTCAAATTTTGCTTGGATTTTAAAAATAACAATGTTTTCAGGAAACTCTGTACTTCTGCAGTGTACTTTGGGCTGTGCCCTAACCTCTCTAGGAATACACATTTACTTCTGTCCTCCATTAGAGAGATCAGAAAAAGTTGAAAATTATTATTATCAAGAGGGTCTTCTCATATGCTCTTAGGTCATCTGCCATTCTCCTTCTGTGACTTTATTTCCTGGGATGCCACAAAAACCTTGTCTCATTGGTGCAGACAGTACTAGGCCTGGGATGGGAGTATGAGGGTGTAGGGTTCGGGTGGGGTTTGTTGTCCTTTGCATGTTTGCAGAGAACATCATCCTGAGTTCTACGCCAACTACAGAACCAGAAGTGATTATAAAATGCTCCAACAAAGTCCACACATTTTTAAAGCAAAATCAGTAGATTAATAGATTTTAAGATTATTTCGCCCGGTTCTTCTTCTCTGCCTATTTCATATGCAGATGTTTCAAGTTTCATATTCTAGTCTGAAACCATCTGTAATTATCGTAAGAGCTCAAGCTCTGTATCCCACATTTTACAAGGTAAGACAGTTTTGTACTCTTTTATGAGATGGTCAGTCAAATGTGGCCCCAAGAGGAGACACAAGAGAGGTTCAGAAGAAAGCAGAGTTTATTATACTCAAGTCCTAAAGACAGGAGGCACAGCACACCATGCAGGGCCACATGGGAAAGATACCAAAGCTGTCAGGAGGCTAAAGACTAGAACAAAGGGAGCACTTGGGTCATGGGGTATGGTGGGAAAGGCAAAGCAGTGCAGGGTGAATAATTTTGTATTGACAAGTTTGAACAATTTCAGTGGACTTTGAGATATAGGGTTAAGGGTGGTCTCTAAGCGCCTGATACCTGACTCTGGGATGGTTAAGTCAGAGGAATATTGCTTCCTGATGTGCAATGGCTGATAGAGAAGGTATGGCTCTGGATTTGTTAGTTTGCACATCAAAGTCATGCTTTCAGCTGAGCCCTTTGTATTGCTAAGAATTGGCTTGGGGTTGGGAGGAAGGGTCTCTCCTCCCAGAAAGATTTTTATTAGGATGTCAAAACATTATATCATACAATAAGTAAAATACAAAGACAATAGTTCAAGTTTATAAAATGAGGGACTTGATCTGATTCTATGATCCCTATAGTTTCTTCCAATTTCTCAAATGCTAGGATTCCCTTTTAAATTTCTTTCTGATTAAGTGCTTAGTGTGACAAGGGGAACTTGAGTTTAACATAAAGTTGGTTTGCTACAAACACTGAGGTAATTAAGAAATGTTCATTATCTTGGCAAGAACTTTTTAGCTAGGTATATTTTGCCTTAATTATGGTAATAATAACAAAGTCAATGAACTTAACACCTTTCCATTAAGTGCCTCCAAATGTTTTATTCAGAAGTGCAGTGATTCTAAGAGGGCAAAATTAAATGTTCTGTGTGCACGATGAGCTTTATCATTGGATTAAATCAAATACATTTTGAGTTAAAGGTTAAAACTAGGTATGGAAACATTGACTGTTAATTTAATTTCATATGCCATTATGAAAATTTTTACAAAAACTAGATGTTAACATTCTCACAATGGTCTAGGGAACTGGTGTTTGGGCATGTTTTCTATTAACTTTTTCTGGGGATCAAGTGTTAATGGTCTATCTTTCACTTTTCTGTATGTTCAGGAGTATGTAGGTGTTTTAAAAAAGCTACGTGCAGTAAAATTCACTCTGTAGTGTAAATTCTATGCATGGAGTTGTACATCCACTATTACACTCATAACACAGAATAGTTCTATTACCAAAAAAAAATTCTCTTTATTACCTCCTTGTTGTCAAAACTTCTTCATCTAGCCCCAAACTTCAGCAAACACAGATTTCTTTTCTGTGCCAACAGTTTTTCCTATTCAGAATGTCATACAATAAAACCATATAATATGGAGTTTTTTGAGTATGGCTTTTTAATTTTTATTGTTTTGCTTAGCAAAATTGGAATTGATCCATATTGTTGTGAGAGTCAACAGTTCATTCTTTTTCATTGCTGAATGGTATTCCATTTGGTGACTGCATACAATTTATTTATTCATTCATTCACAAGTTGAAGGACAGCTGAGTTGTTTCCGGTTTTTGGTAATTATGAATAAAACTGATAAATATTTGCATACAAATTTTTCTGTTAGCATAGTTTCTATATTTCTTGGGTAAATACCTAGGGAATGACACTATTGTGTAGTATGGCACATATATATTTAATTATAAGAAACTATCAAACTATTTTCCAAAGTGGCTGCACGGCTTTTTCTTTCTTTTTAGATTATACTTTAAGTTCTAGGGTACATGTGCACAATGTACAGGTTTGTTACATAGGTATACATGTGCCGTGTTGATTTGCTGCACCCATCAACTCATCATTTACATTAAGTATTTCTCCTAATGCTATCCTTCCCCCAGCCCCCAACAAGCCCTGGTGTGTGATGTTCTCTGCCCTGTGTCCAGGTATTCTCATTGTTCAGTTCCCACCTATGAGTGAGAACATGTGGTGCTTGGTTTTCTGTCCTTGTGATAGTTTGCTGAGAATGATGGTTTCTAGCTTCATACATGTCCCTGCAAAGGAAATGAACTCATCCTTTTTTTTGGCTGCATAGTATCCCGTGGTATATATGTGCCACATTTTCTTAATCCAGTCTATCACTGATGGACATGTGGGTTGGTTCCAAGTCTTTGCTATTGCGAATAGTGCCGCAATAAACATACGTGTGCATGTGTCTTTATGGTAGCATGATTTATAATCCTTTGGGTTTATACCCAGTAATGGGATCACTGGGTCAAATGGTATTTCTAGTTCTAGATCCTTGAGGAATCACCAGACTGTCTTCCACAATGGTTGAACTAATTTACACTCCCACCAACAGTGTAAAAGCTTTCCTATTTCTCCACATCCTCTCCAGCATCTGTTGTTTCCTGACATTTTAATGTTTGCCATTCTATCTGGTGTGAGATGAAATCTTATTGTGGTTTTGATTTGCATTTCTCTGATGACCAGTGATGATGAGCATTTTTTCATGTGTCTGTTGGCTGCATAAATGTCTTCTTTTGAGAAGTGTCTGTTCATATCTCTTGCCCACTTTTCGATAGGGTTGTTTCTTTTTTTCTTGTGAATTTGTTTAAGTTCTTTGTAGATTCTGGACTTTAGTCCTCTGTCAGATGGGCAGATTGCAAAAATTTTCTCTCGTTCTTCAGGTTACCTGTTCATTCTTATGGTAGTTTCTTTTCCTGTGCAGAAGATCTTTATTTTAATCAGATCCCATTTGTCTATTTTGGCTTTTGTTGCCATTGCTTTTGGTGTTTTAGTCATGAAGTCTTTGCCCATGCCTATGTCCTGAATGGTATTGCCTAGGTTTTCTTCTAGGGTTTGTATGATTTTATGTATAACATTTAAGTCTTTAATCCATCTTGAACCAATTTTTGTATAAGGTTTAAGGAAGGGATCCACTTTCAGCTTTCTACATATGGTTAGCCAGTTTCCCCAGCACCATTTATTAAACGGGGAATCCTTTCCCCATTTCTTGTTTTTATCTAGTTTGTCAAAGATCAGATGGTTGTAGATGTGTGGTGTTATTTCTGAGGTGTCTGTTCTGTTCCATTGGTCTATATATCTGTTTTGGTACCAGTACCATGCTGTTTTGGTTACTGTAGACTTGTAGTATAGTTAGAAGTCAGGTAGTGTGATGCCTCCAGCTTTGTTCTTTTGGCTTAGGATTGTCTTGGCTATGTGGGCTCTTTTTTGGTTCCATATGAACTTTAGAGTAGTTTTTTCCAATTCTGTGATGAAAATCATTGGTAGCTTGATGGGGATGGCATTGAATCTATAAATTACCTTGGGCAGTATGGCCATTTTCATGATATTGATTCTTCTTATCCATGAGCATGGATTGTTCTTCCATTTGTTTGTGTCCTCTTTGATTTCTTTGAGCAGTGGTTTGTAATTCTCCTTGAAGAGGTCCTTCACATCCCTTGTAAATTGGATTCCCAGGTATTTTATTCCCTTTGTAGCAATTGTGAATGGGAATTCACTCATGATTTGGCTCTCTGTTTGTTATTGGTTTATAGGAATGCTTGTGATTTTTGCACATTGATTGTGTATCCTGAGACTTTGCTGAAGTTGCCTAACAGCTTAAGGAGATTTTGGGCTGAGACGGTGGGGTTTTCTAAATATACAATCATTCATCTGCAAACAGGGACAATTTGACTTCTTCTTTTCCTAATTGAATACCCTTTATTTCTTTCTCTTGCCTGATTGCCGTAGCCAGAACTTCCAACACTATGTTGAATAGGAGTGGTGAGAGAGGGCATCCCTGTCTTGTGCCAGTTTTCAAAGGGAATGCTTCCAGTTTTTGCCCATTCAGTATGATATTGGCTGTAGGTTTGTCATAAATAGCTCTTATTATTTTCAGATACGTTCCATCAGTACCTAGTTTATTGAGAGTTTTTAGCATGAAGGGCTGTTGAATTTTGTTGAAGGCCTTTTCTGCATCTATTGAGATAATCTTGTAATGTTTGTCATTGGTTCTGTTTATGTGATGGATTATGTTTATTGATTTGCATATGTTGAACCAGCCTTGCATCCAGGGATGATGCCACCTTGGTCATGGTGGATAAGCTTTTTGATGTGCTGCTGGATTCTGTTTGCCAGTATTTTATTGAGCATTTTTGCATTGTAGTTCATCAGGGATATTGGTCTAAAATTCTCTTTTTTTGTTGTGTCTCTGCCAGGTTTTGATATCAGGATGATACTGGCCTCATAAAATGAGTTAGGGAGGATTCCCTCTTTTTCTATTAATTGGAATAGTTTCAGAAAGAATGGTACCAGCTCCTCTTTGTATGTCTGGTAGAATTCGGCTGTGAATCCATCTGGTCCTGGACTTTTTTTGATTGGTAGGCTATTAATGATTGCCTCAATTTCAGAGCCTGTTACTGGTCTATTCAGAGATTCAACTTCTTCCTGATTTAGTCTTGGGAGGGTGTATGTGTCTAGGAATTTATCCATTTCTTCTAGATTTTCTAGTTTATTTGCATGGAGGTGTTTATAGTATTATCTGAAGGTAGTTTGCATTTCTGTGGGATCAGTGGTGATATCCCTTTTATCACCTTTTATTGTGTCTATTTGATTATTCTCTCTTTCCTTCTTTATTAGTCTCACTAGCAGCCTATCAATTTTTTTGATCTTTTCAAAAAACCAGCTCCTGGATTCATTGATTTTTTGAAGGTTTTTTTTTTGTGTCTCTATCTCTTTGAGTTCTACTCTGATCTTAAGTTATTTCCTGCCTTCTGCTAGATTTGAATTTGTTTGCTCTTGCTTCTCTAGTTCTTTTAATTGTGATGTTAGAGTGTCGATATTAGATCTTTCCTGCTTTCTCTTGTGGGCATTTAGTGCTATAAATTTCCCTCTACACACTGCTTTAAATGTGTCCCAAAGATTCTGGTACACTGTTTCTTTGTTCTCATTGGTTTCAAAGAACATCTTTATTTCTGCTTTCATTTTGTTATTTACCCAGTAGTCATTCAGTAGCAAGTTGTCCAGTTTTTACGTAGTTGTGCAGTTTTGAGCAAGTTTCTTAATTCTGAGTTTTAATTTGATTGCATTGTGGTCTGAGAGACAGCTTGCTGTGATTTCTGTTCTTATACAGTCACTGAGGAGTGCTTTCTTCCAATTATGTGGTCAGTTTTAGAATAAGTGTGATGTGGTGCTGAGAAGAATGTATATTCTGTTGATTTAGGGTGGAGATTTCTGTAGATGTCTATTAGGTCTGCTTGGTGCAGAGCTGAGTTCAACCTTGTGTCTTGTTGATCTGTCTAATGTTGACAGTGGGGTGTTAAAGTCTCTCATTATTATTGCGTGGGAGTCTAAGTCTCTTTCTAGGTCTCTAAGGACTTGCTTTATGAATCTGGGTGCTCCTGTATTGGGTGCATATATATTTAGGATAGTTAGCTCTTCTTGTTGAATTGATCCATTTACCATTATGTAATGGCCTTCTTTGTCTCTTTTGATCTTGGTTTAAAGTCTGTTTTATTGGAGACTAGGATTGCAACCTCTCCTTTTTTTTTTTTTTTTTTTTCTGCTTTCCATTTACTTGGTATATCTTCCTGCATCTCTTTATTTTGAGCCTGTGCATCTCATTATTTTGAGCCTATGTGTGTCTTTGCACATGAGATGGGTATCCTGAATATAGCACACTGATGGATCTTGACTCTTTATCCAATTTGCCAGTCTGTGTCTTTTAATTGGGGTATTTAGCCCATTTACTTTAAGGTTAATATTGTTATGTTTGAATTTGATCCTGTCACTATGATGTTAGCTGGTTATTTTGCCCATTAATTGTCACAGTTTCTTCATAGCATCCATGGTCTTTACCACTTGGCATGTTTTTGTAGTGGCTGACTAGTACCTTTTGTTCCTTTCCATGTTTAGTGCTTCCTTCAGGAGCTCTTGTAAGACAGGCCTGGTGGTTACAAAATCTCACAGCATTTGCTTGTCTGTAAAGGATTTTATTTCTCCTTCACTTAAGAAGCTTAGTTTGGCTGGATATGATATTCTGGGTTGGAAATTCTTTTCTTTAAGAATGTTGAATATTGGCCCTCCACTCTCTTCTGGCTTGTAGAGTTTCTGCCGAGATATCTGCTGTTAATCTGATGGGCTTCCGATTTTGGGTAACCCAACCTTTCTCTCTGGCTGCCCTTAATATTTTTTCCTTCATTTCAACCTTGGTGAATCTGACAATTATGTGTCTTGGGGTTGCTCTTCTTGAGGAGTATCTTTGTGGTGTTCTTTGCATTTCCTGAATTTGAATGTTGGTCTGCCTTGCTAGGTTGAGGAAGTTCTCCTGGATAATATCCTGAAGAGTGTTTTCCAACTTGTTTACATTCTCCTCATCACTTTCAGGTACACCAATCAAATGTAGATTTGGTGTTTTCACATGGTCCCATATTTCTTGGAGGCTTTGTTCATTCCTTTTCACTCTTTTTTCTCTAATCTTGTCTTCTCCCTTTATTTCATTAATTTGATCTTCAACACTGATATCTTTTCTTCCACTTCATTGAATCAGCTATTGAAATTTGTGCATGCATCATGAAGTTCTCGTGCCATGGTTTTCAACTCCATCAGGTCATTTAAGGTCTTCTCTATGCTGTTTATTCTAGTTAGCCATTCGTCTAACCTTTTTTTCAAGGTTTTTAGCTTCTTTGTGATGGATTAGAACATGCTCCTTTAGCTCAGAGAAGCTTGTTATTACCGACCTTCTGAAGCCTACTTCTGTCAACTTGTCAAAGTCATTCTCCTTTCAGCTTTGTTCCATTGCTGGTGAGGAGCTGCAACCTTCTGGAGGAGAAAGGGAGATCTGGTTTTTGGAATTTTCAGCTTTTCTGCCCTGATTTCTCCCCTTTCTTGTGGTTTTATGTACCTTTGGTCTTTGATATTGGTGACCTACAGATGGGGTTTTGTTGTGGATGTCCTTTTTGTTGATGTTGATGCTATTCTTTTCTATTTGTTAGTTTTCCTTCTGACAGTCAGGTCCCTCATTTGCAGGTCAGTTGGTGTTTGCTGGAAGTCCACCACAGATCCTATTTGCCTGGGTATCACCAGCAGAGGCTGCAGAACAGCAAATATTGCAGAACAGCAAATATTGCTGCCTGATCCTTCCTCTGGAAGCTTTGTCCCAGAGGGGCACCCGCCTGTATGGAAAGTGTCTGTTGGCCCCTTTTGGGATGTGTCTCCCAGTTAGGCTACACAGGGGTCAGGGACCCACTTGAGGAGCTAGTCTGTCCATTCTCGGAGCTCAAACACCATGCTGGGAGAACCACTGTTCTCTTCAGGGCTGTCAGACAGGGATGTTTAACTTTGCAGAAGTTTCTGCTGCCTTTTGTTCAGCTATGCCCTGCCCACAGAGTTGGAGTCTATAGAGGCAGTAGGCCTTGTTGAGTTGCAGAGGGCTCTGCCCAGTTTGAGCTTGCTGGCCACTTTGTTTACCTACTCAAGCCTCAGCAATGGCAGACGTCCCTCCCCCTGCCAGGTTGCAGCCTCTCAGGTGGATCTCAGACTCCCATGCTAGCAGTGAACAAGCTTCTGTGGGCGTGGGACCCACGAAGCCAGGCATGGGAGAGAATCTCCTGTTCTGCCAATTGCTAAGACCATGGAAAAAGCACAGTATTTGTGCGGGAGTGTCCCATTTTTCCAGGTACAGTCTCTCATGGCTTCCCTTGGCTAGGAAAGAGAAATCCCCAGACCCCTTGTGTTCCCTGGGTGAGGTGATGCCCTGCCCTGCTTTGGCTCACCCCTGTGGGCTGCACCCACTGTCCAACCAGTGCCAATGAGATGAACCAGGTGCCTCAGTTGGAAATACAGAAATCACCTGTCTTCTCCTGTCTTCTGTGTCAATCATGCTGGGAGCTGCAGACTGGAGCTCTTCCTATTCAGCCATGTTGGTCTGGATGCTACCACTACCAGTAAATGTATGAGATTTCCCAGTGCTCCACATCCTAACTGCACTTTATTTTATTAGATTTTTTTTATTTTAGCTATTCAATTAGATATATAGTGATGTCTCTTTATATTTTCAATGATGCTAATTATCTTTTTATAGTTTATTTTCCATCTGCATATATGCTTTGGTGAAGTGTCTGTTCAGATCTTTTTTTTTTTTTTTTTTTTTTTTGAGACGGAGTCTCGCTCTGTCGCCCACACTGGAGTGCAGTGGCACAATCTCGGCTCACTGCAAGCTCCGCCTCCCGGGTTCACGCCATTCTCCCGCCTCAGCCTCCCGAGTAGCTGGGACCACAGGCGCCCACCACCGTGCCCGGCTAATTTTTTCTATTTTTAGTAGAGATGGGGTTTCACCATGGTCTCGATCTCCTGACCTTGTGATCCGCCCGCCTCGGCCTCCCAAAGTGCTGGGATTACAGGCGTGAGCCACCGCGCCCGGCCGTGTCTGTTCAGATCTTATGCCCACTTTTAAATTGAGTGGTTTGTTTTTTCATTGTTAAGTTTTAAGAAATTTTTGTGGATTGTGTTTACAAGTCCCTTGTCAGACAGATGACTTGGAAATATTTTCTCCTCATCTATGGCTTGTATTTTAATAGGTCAAAGGTTTTAAATTTTGATAAAGTTCAATTTTTCATTACCTTCCTTTTATGAATCACACCTTTGGTATCATATCTGAGAACTCTTTGTTTAACATAAGGACACAAAGATCTCCTATGTTTTTTTCTAACATTTTTATAGTTTTGCATTTTACATCTGGATCTATTTTGAGTTAATTTTTTGTAGGAAAGGTAAGATACAGGGTGTGATGAATTTGTTTTTACACATATGAACATCCAGTTGGTCCAGCATCTTTAATAAAAGACTCTCCTTTCTCCACTAAATTTGTTTTGCAATTTTGCCACAAATCAATTGTCCATATATGAGTGGGTCTATTTATGAACTGCCTGTTCTGTTTTATTTACCTATGTGGCTATCCTTTCACAGTACTTTACTGTCTTAATTACTATCTCAAACTCCTGACCTCACTTCAAGTAATCTTCCTGTCTCTGTCTCCCAAAGCACTGGGATTACAGGCATGAGCCACCATGCCTGGCCAATTACTGTCACTTTATAGTAAGTCCTGAATTTAGGTAATGTGAATCTTCTGGCTTTTTTTCTTCTTCAGAAATAATTTGGTCATTTTGGTATCTTTGCCTTCCCATATCAATTTTAGAATCTGCTTGTCAATACCTAGAAAAGAGCTGTGGGATTTCCATGGGATTGCATTGATTCTATATATCAGGTTGGAAAATAAATGGTAACAATATTGACTTTTCTAATCCATGGATATCATATATCTTTTCATTCATTTAGATCTGTGATTGCTTTTATCAGTGTTTTATATTTTTCATCATATTGGTTCTGTACACATTTTGTTAAATGCATCTGTTTATTGTGTTATTGTAAATGGCACTGTTTCTAATTTTGACTTCCAATTATCCGTTGCTAATATATAGGAATACTATTAATTTTTGTATATTGGCCTTGAACCCTAGTACCTTGCTAAACTCATTTAGTATTTCTAGGAGCTCTTTTGTAGATTCCCTTGGATTTTTGATATATGCAATCATAGTATCTGCAAACAGAGGGCATTTTCTTTCTTCTTTATAATTTATATACCTTTTTCTTCCCCTCACTTAATGGCACTGGTTAGATCTTACAGCACAATATTGAATAGGAGTAGTGGAAGCAGCTATCTTACCTTATTTCTAATTTTAGAAAAAAAATTTAGTCTTTCACCATTAATATATGTATTAATATATATTATGTACTATATATTTTGTTGGTAGATGACTTTTATCAGGGTAAAGAACTTCCTGTGCATTCATCATTGATGAGAGTTTTTTTTCAAAACTTTCATTACTAGATATGAATTTTCTCAATTGATTTTTCTGCATCTATTAAAATGATCATGTAGGTTTTCTTCTTTAGTCTGCTAATATGATGAATTACATTGATTGAATTTTGAATGTTAAAACAACTTTGCATTTCTGGGATAAACCCAATTTTGTCATGATGTATTATCCATTGTATATATTGCTTGATTTTATTTGCTTATATTTTAAACTCTATTTTTATGGCTTTTAATTTACATTAATGCCCTGGATTTTTTTCTTGTGTATTGTCTTTGGATTTGGCAGCAAGCTAATGCTGGCCACATGAAATAATTTGGAGGTATTCTTTTCTTTTTTATATCATAGAAGTTATTGTATAAATTTTATGTCTTTCTTTAGGGACATGAAGAAATTTCTTTAAGAAAATTCTACTAAGAAATGTTTAGTAGAATTGGCAAGTGAAATCATCTGGGACTGGAGTTTGTTATAAGGTTTTAAACTAGTAATTTAATTTTTTAGTGGCTATAGTACAATTCCAGTTATGTATTTTTTCTTAAATGACTTTTGGTAGTTTGTGTTTTTAAAGGCCTTTGGACCATGTATTAGTCAGGGTTCTCCAGAGGGACAGAACTAATATATATAAAGAGGAGTTTATTAAGTATTAACTCACGTGATCACAAGGTCCCACAATAGGCCATCTGCAGGCTGAGGAGCAAGGAGAGCCAGTTTGAGTTCCCAAACTGAAGAACTTGGAGTCCGATGTTCGAGGGCAGGAAGCATCCAGCACATGGAAAAGATGTAAGCTGGGAGGCTAGGCCAATCTCCCTTTTCACATTTTTCTGCCTACTTTTTTTTTTTTTTTTTTTTTTTTTGAGACGGAGTCTTGCTCTGTTGCCTAGGCTGAAATGCATGATCTCGGCTCACTGCAAGCTCCGCCTCCCGAGTTCACACCACCCCTGCCTTAGCCTCTCTGGTAGCTGGGACTACAGGCACCCGCCACCATGCCCGGCTAATTTTTTGAATTTTTAGTAGAGACGGAGTTTCACTGTGTTAGCCAGGATGAGGCTGCCTGCTTTTTACTCTAGCTGTGCTGGCAGCTGATTAGATTGTGCTGACCCAGATTAAGGGTGGGTCTGCCTTTCCCAGCCCACTGACTCCAGTGTTAATCTCCTTTGGCAATACCCTCACAGAGACACCCAGAATCAATACTTTGTATCTTTCAATCCAATCAAGTTGACACCCAGTATTAACCATCACAAGTCCACCCCTTGTCAACTTGAACCCATACACATCTCCTGAGATTATATGTAATCTTCAAATAAAGACAATAATAAGGTCATAGTTATGCCTAAAATAAGATAACTCTCCTTCATACAACTGGAAACGCCCCAATCCCCAACCCAAATACTATTATATAAAGTTAACAATACTTAAATGCTGATGTGAAGTCAATAAATCTTACGTCATGATAAAGGAGAAAGGAAATAAAATGAAGATATTTTCTTAGTACAAGTGTATACATGCACAGACATGTTTTTAACAAAAGAAGGACATACTCATGACAATTACAATCCTTGGTTCTGCAGCTGGTCACGTGGTTGTAGCTGGTATTGATGACTACCTTCTTCTACTACCCATTCTGTATTCCCTTTGCCTTCAGCAAGCACCTCAGCAGGTTGTGGTTTTTTTTTAGTGGAGTGACCCAAACTTTCACTCTGGAAGGACCTGGGTCATTTGTAGTTCTGCCTGGATTAGGCTGTTGTAGTTTCCCATTGCCCTTAATCATAGGGCATGGTAATACTAAGAGATTCCCAGTGGATCTCCTGTATTCCATGCATACTCCTCTTTACCTCCATTGTGGACTAGTGAACTGATTTCATCCTGATAGTCTGGGTCAATCACCCCAGCCAACAGTGTAACTCTCTTAGCCTGTTGACTTAGAGGTAGGAGAAGCCCAAAGTGTCCCGGTGGCAGTCTTAACTTCCAGTTTAATGGAATTGTTGTGCTTCCTGGTGACAGCATTCCTCCCTCTGGAACTAAGACCTCTAGGCCAGGAGAACAAACATAATGTTGCAGAAACAGAAAACAAAAATTTTGCTCGTGGATCACTAGGGGTGATGGTGAGTGGTGCCACTTCCACTTCCACCCCTTGATTCCAGGACCCATGAATCCTGCCTATGGGAGAAACAGTACCATATACTGGATGCAGATTCAGAGCATACATGGCCTTCTGGAGAACTTTGCCCTCAGTCCTGGAAAATATTGTCACTTAGTTCACATTATAATTGTGACTTCAAAAGGCCATTCTACCATTCTATCAATCCACCTGCTTCAGGGTGGTAGGGAACATGGTAAGACCAGTGAATTCCATGAGCCTGAGCCCACTGCCACACTTCTTTAGCCATAAAGTGAGTGCCTTCGTGAGAGGCAATGCTGTGTGTAATACCATGACAGTGGAGAAGGCATTCTATGAGTCCATGGATGGTAGTCTTGGCAGAAACATTGTGTGCAGGATCAGCAAACCCATGAGCAGAGTACGTGTCTATTCCAGTAAGCACAAACCTCTGCCCTTTCCATGATGGAAGAGGTTCAATACAATCAACCTGCCTCCAGGTAGCTTGCTCATCACCCCAAGGAATGGTGCCATATCGAGGGCTCAGTATCTGCTTCTGAAGCCAGGAGATAGCATCTTTGAATTCATCATTTTCTTTTATCACTTTATCTACTGAACTTAGGAGGAGCCAATCAGTTTCATTATGTTTCTTGTTTCTCCACATATGGTCAAATATATTATGTACAGAGTCACTAAACTCCTTGCCTCTCATGAGCGATGAATCAGGAGTGTCAAATGCATTTATTTTGCATAACTCTCTAAACAGTTGATGCCAAGGACTATCAGTATCCTCTATGCTATTAGAAGTACAGTCCTTAGCAATTTTGGGTCCAATCATATTAAGCAGCCAACTCCAGAAACCCCAAAACCAAAGAAATAACTCCACTCTTAATATTCTGTTCCTCTAAAACCACTCCTGGTACCAAAATCTGTATTAAGGTTCTCCAGAGAACTCTCTCTCTCTATATATATAGAAAATATATATATATAGGATATATATAGAAAGAGAGAGAGAGAGAGAGAGCAAAGTTTTTTAAGTATTAACTCACACAATCACAAGGTCCCACAATAGGCCATCTGCAGGCTGAGGAGCAAGGAGAGTCAGTCCGAGTTCCCAAACTGAAGAACTTGGAGTCTGATGTTCGAGGGCAGGAAGCATCCAGCACAGGAGAAGATGTAGGGTGGCAGGTTAGGCCCATCTCTCTTTTCACATTTTTCTGTCTGCTTTTTATTCTAACTGTGCTAGTAGTTGATTAGATTGTGCTGACCCAGATTAAGGGTGGGTCTGCCTTTCCCAGTCCACTGACTCAAATGTTAATCTCTTTTGGCAACACCCTCCCAGACACACTCAGGATCAATATTTTGGATCCTTCAATCCAATCAAGTTGATACTCAGTATCAACCATCACAGGCCATTTCATTTATGTTGTTGAACTTACGGGATTGTTTGTAGTAACTCCTTTTTATCATTTTAATATTTATGCTGTCTTTAGTGATATACTGCTTTCATTCCTGATATTGGTAAATTGTATCTTCACCCTTTGTTCTTCATCAGTCTTTCTTGATGATTATACATTTTGTTAGTCTTTTCAAAGGATCAGCTTTTGATATCATTGTTTTCTCTGTTGTTCTTCTATTTTAGTTTCATTTATGTGTGCTCATAAGAGAAATTAACAACTTAACGGGAGAAAAAGAGTCTATTACATTTCCCCAGATATTTGCCATTGATATTGCTTTTTCTTCATTCATAAAGTTCCAAGTTTCTATAGGGTATCATTTTTCTTCAACCTGAAGAGCTTCCTTTTGCATTCATTTTAGAAAAGGTTTGTTGGTTTTTCATCTGAAACTTCATAAGAATTCCTTCATCTGAAAATTTTTTTATTTTTTCTTTATTTTGAAGGATATTTTCACTGGATATAGAATTCTAGGTAAACAGCTTTTTTCTTTCAACAGTTTAAAGATGTTCTTTTGCTGCCTCTGGCTTTGAAAGTTTCTGATGAAAAATCCATATTCATTTGGATCATATTTTAAAAAAATTTATCCAAGATTTCATTTTTTTCTTCTGGTTGCATTCAAGAGTTTTTCTTAACAGTGAGACACCTAGAGTGCAAAATTTCAGGAAGCACTCACTCTCAAGGTGATGCATGTACAGTGTTGGCAGATGACCAGCCCTGAAAGCCAGTGACCTCTCATGAAGATTCTTTTCTTGTTCAAACTTTAGTCAGGCTCCTGAACTTTCTCCTCTGCCCATTTGTGTACTTCCTTGTAAAATCCAGTTTTACTAACGAACCCTACTAAGTCAGTTTAGTATGAACCTTCACCCTCATTATCTGATCACTCTTGATATCTGATCCAGTTCCTCTTCCTCCACCCTGCCCTAGGCGATGTCTGATCACCCTAGCATAAATCCTATTAGATTGGTTTAGCTAGAATTTCCCTTACCTGATGCTTCCTCTTACTAATTTTCCGTCCACTGAGCCTCACTCTGCTCCTTAGATATGAATTCCTACTGGCCCATGCTGTATTTGAAGTTGAGTTCAATCTCTTTCCCCTACTGCAAAATCCCATTATCGTGGTGGTCACTGCACCTATCGCAATGGTCCTGAATAAAGTCTTCCTTACTGTTTCTTAATAATCATCATTGAATTTTTTTCAACACCTCTTAAAATTTTCTCCTTAGGTGCCTACCTTGCATTATCCTAGTCCCAGCCTTGTTTGAACTCCTCAGCTCCTGGGAGGCTCCTATCTTAGCTTTTCCTGCCAGAATAACAGGAAAAACTGGGTTCCCCTTGCACTGTCTTGTTGTTCCACACAATTGGGACTGCCCTCAATATAATGCAGCAAGAGGAAAGAGAGAGAAAATTGAACAGGAATTTTTCCTTACACTCTTTGGACCACAAACATCGTTTTCCTCATCTCTTTTGGCCAGATAGATGGTTTTCTCTCAGGGATTCAGATGCCCACACAACCATCACCATCAAGTTTGCAGTGTGGCTCTGTGACTTGGGCTGACCTAGGGGCAAGTCTCAGAGAGAAAAAGAGAGAGATAGGGTTTAAAAAAAAAAAAAAAAGAAAAGAAAGCCAAGCTAGGAATTTCTCACATACTGATTGTCTTGCAGGAGTCCTTTTTCTCTGTTCTCTTGCCAGAAAAAAAGATGGTTCTTTCAGTTTTTGCTGTCAAAGTCACTGTGCAGTTCAATGGTCATTTTCTTATCTTTCTCACACATTGAACCATGCAGTTCTTAAGAAAAGGAGCTATGTCTAACTCTCCCAGACATTAGTGTCTAACTGTAATTCCTGGCAACTGATAACACTGAAAAAACATTTGTTAAATAATTGGATAAACTAAACTATGGAGTGCTCATATCTGTCTTTTCTAAATATAGGCAACTACACATAAAGAATACTTTCACCCAGACATGTATTTTTTACCCAGATGTTGTGAAGTCAACCTGTTTTTCGAGGTTTAAGGTCTGATTTAAGTGTAATACTTTCCTACACACTTTGGCAGATTCCTAGGGACTATGTTCTGATCATCTCATTTTCACATTGAATTTTCAATTTGACTACAATTTGCCTCCAAGACTCTTGTTTCTGCTGTACAGTGAATCAAATATGAGACTTAACTTTTTCTTTGTTCCCCAAATCCTTGATGCAAAGCTTTTGTGTGTGTGTGTGTGTATGTATGTGTGTGCATGAATGTCTGTGCATCTGTTTGTGTATGTGTGTGTGCAGACTTTGAGAAGGTCCAGGATGATGGAGGGCTAGCACTTCACAGACAATAAACTTAAAACTGAATATTAAATGCTTTTAAGGGTCCATCTACCACATCACTACAGTCTCCCCCTCTTTAGATTCAATTTCCCTCACATTATTATACAGAATAACTTATCTTTCCACATTTCCACTCAGTTTGGATCTACTTTTGCATTTTCAAAGACTCATTCATAGGCTTTTCCAAAATAAAGAGTAATCTAACCCTTTAGTCCAACAGAAGAGCTGGCAGAGGCCTTTAAGCTTTCAGTTTCCTCTCTCTCTTCTCTTTAACGAGTATATAAGGATTTCTTTTTCAGTTAGTATGATTTAAGCTAGCCTTTCCACACTTTCTTGCTTTCTTTACAAAATACAGAAGCTATTAAAGTCAGCTTAAGGTTTTAAGTGAAAATTTATTCATCCTGCTACACTTCCTGACAGACATACATGTTTATTTGCTAAAGACCAGGAAAAAAGCATAAGAAGAGTATCACTCTTCAAGCATAAGAAGAGTATCACTGCTTATTTGCAAAAGAGCATGGGATTTGGAGTTGAAAGACCTGTGCTTGAATCCTGGCTATATGACTTCGTACCTGAGTTATTTTGAGATAAGTTTATATCTCAAACTATGGAAGGCTCATAATACATCTTTTCCACATAAAGGTACTTACATAAAAATACTCATAGTTTGGTTCATCTATTTTAAGTCCCTATAGTTTTGTTCATCTATCGATCATCTCTTTGAGCCTCTTTTTATCATCTGTAAAATGAGAATAATCATATTTTTTGGAATTCGAAGTTGCTGTAAAAATGAAACAAAAGAATACCTGCAGAGACATTTCATAAAGCATCATTTGTGCTATAAACATTAGCTATTATTTTCTTTATAATGTCTCCATTTTAACAGTGATTATCTCACAGGTAGTTATTTATTCTACAACATTAAATCCAAAAGCTTCCTCCATTCTTGATCAATTTTGAAGCAACATCTTTACAGTGGAAGTACCTGAAAGTCAAACTGTAGCTGAGGAGACTCCCATGCAAAAGATCCCCTATACTGTAAGGATACTTTTTTTTTTTAATCTCCACACCTCACTTTCTCTTCTTGCTGTACCCCAACATAGGGGTCAAATAATTTCCATGTGATGACAGAGAAGATTAGTGGTGGAGAGAGGAAAATAGAATATGAATGGAGGGGCCTATAAATTACTGGCCTATAGTTATATTCAGGAAATTTGATTTGTATTGGCAAAGAGTCAGTCATCCTTTTAGGGTAAGTCCAATACAGATATGTTTAGTATGCTTCTTAATATCCGTGTGTATCCATTATCCCTGTGACCAAATCACACGTAATGGCAATTCTTGGTTGTTTTCAAATGAAGCTAAATTTGATCAAGTAATCTAGATATGAAAACTAAAAATCTATTGCTGAGAATATTTGAAGTGCTGGCAAATTGTGAAATTGACTCTTGTTGGGGAAGATATATCTATGCCTTATAAACTATAGAACTTTATATTAGCCATATCAAATCTCCTATGGAAATAGCACTGGGCCTTTTGGTATTTCTTTGGTTTGAACATGAATTTACTTAAATGAAAAGGGCAACAGCATTCCGGAAAATTGCTTGTACTGATGAGCTACCCAAAAGCATATAAGTGTGGCCAAATGCTCTGACATTATCATTTAATAATGTTGGAAGTTTATTGATCATGCTTCAAATCCGTTTACTGTGATTAATGTCCATGCTAAAGTTCCTGGGTTTGGAAGGCCAGCTTGCACCATCTCTCCCTCATTAAAACAATTTCCTCAAAAAAATTTAAAGGCAATTTTACAACAAAATGAAAGAAAATTTAAACAAGGAAATATGAGTCACTTTCTATGCCGCTATCCTAATCCAAGAATAGACTTACTTGTTTTCATATATCCTTCTGAATCCATTAGCATATATTGTTTTGTAGTTATTATCCTAATGATCAGACAGATTTAGAATCTGTGTTTTTTACTTAACATTATGTTATTAACACTTCCAATGATGTTATGTCATATTTATCATTACCTCTTGTAATTGGTGCTTAACAATATTTTGGCAGTGTCTTACATTATTCCATTAATTTAATGGGCTCTCATTTACATGGACATTTAAATTGTTTTCAAATATTTGCTGTTACAGGTATTAGTGCATTATCCCATGAATATAGCATTTAGCTATTGTTATTTTTCTTTCATTTCTTTAGAAAGCATTTCCTAGTAGATTAAAAAATTATTGAAATTTTTCCACCTCACAGTGCCAATCAGCACATAGGAGTATAGCAAAGTTGACACAATATTGCCAGTTTTTCAATGTGAATATTTAAAACTTCAGAATAATTTAATAGTTATAAATTGTTATCTAAAGGTAGACTTTACATTTTTATGAAAAATAAGTTTGAACATTTTCCATATATTTGTTTATTAGAACTTTCATTGTGCCTCTATTCATTGCCCATTTTATCTAATGGTGGGTTGACATATTGTCTTATAATATATAGTAACAATTTGCTGCAAATATCTTCCTATTTTAGTTTTTTCTTTTAATTTTTTATTTTTAATGCAAAATACTTTTAATTTTAGATGATCAAACATATTTTCAATTGTCTTCATGATTTCTTAGCTTGCTTCAAATAGAGGAAGTGATTGTTTCTTCAAACAATTGATAAATTTATTTTGTTTTTTTTTCTATCTTCCTACAGTAAAATATAGTAATTCAACTCTTTAATCCTTGAGTTTGTTTTGAAAAATTGGGACTCATTTATATACTTCAGATTGGTGGTGCTAATGAAATAATATGCTCTTAGATTTCTACGCACAAACATAGAGGAGAATTAATTGTGACTGAATTGAGACTTGTATAAATTTGATAAGCAAACATGAAGACTAAAAAAAAAAAAAAAAAAATCAAAGGCAAAGAGTTATTACAAACTGACCAATGTGTAAATATTTCTTATTTCACATGATCATTTTGAGAAACTGAACATTTGAAAAAATTATATTCCATAAAAGTGTTGTGTATTTTTTCTATTTTCTGGAAGATTTTGTGTAATTTTAAAATTGTATGTATTTTTGAAGTTTGGTGGAAATTTCCTGCAATATTACCTGAGCCTGAAATTTTTATGTGACTTCATAAAGTTATGCAACTATTCCATATCTTTTCAAGTCTGTTTTGGTAAATTTTGTTTTCTAGTATATTTTCACATCATCTAAGTTTTCAAAATGTCTGGCATTTTTTTTTTAATAGTGCTCTCAGCATTACAAAAATCTGTAATGTAGTGGTAGTTGTTCCTCTGTTTATTTTATGTTATCTGTTTTTTTTCAGAGACAGGGTCTCACTCTGTTGTTCAGACTGGAGTGCAGTGACATGATCATAGCTCACTGAATCCTGAAACTTCTGGGCTCAAGCAATCCTCTCACCTCAGTCTCCCAAGTATATGGGACTACAGGCATGTGCCACCATACCCAGCTAATTTTTTTATTGTTTAAATTTTTCATAGAGATTGGGTTTCACTATATTGCTCAGGCTGATCTCAAACTCCTGGCCTCAAGTGATCCTCCCTGCTCAACCTCCCAAAGTGCTGGGATTGTAGGCATGAGCCACTGCGCCTGGACTATTCTTCCTTTTAAATCACATTTTAGTTTGTTCCTTCTCTTTGTCTCCCTTTTCGTAGATTAATCCTCCAGAGAATTATTGAGCTTTTCTCTTTAAGGAGTTGAATTTGTCTTCTTCATGATGCCCTCTAATGACTCTTTGTTTTCTGTTTTATTTATTTCCTGCTTTCAATTTGATAACTTAAAACATTTTTTTATGTTTCACACTCATTAATTTCAGCTTTTATCTATCCTAGTATATGCTTATATTAAATATAAAATTTCCCTCTAAGTATCACTTTAACAGTATTCCACAAGTTTTTATATGTAATTATTTTTATTTTCTTCTAAGTATTTTAACATTTCCTTTATCATTTTTTTCAACTTTTCAGTTATTTAAAAGAGATGTTTTGGGGCGGATGCGGTGGCTCACGCCTGTAATCTCAGCACTTTGGCAGGCCGAGGCGGGCGGATCATGAGGTCAGGAGATCAAGACCATTCTGGCCAACATGGTGAAACCCTGTCTCTACTAAAAATACAAAAATTAGCTGGGCATGGTGGCATGTGCCTGTAATCCCAGCTACTAGGGAGGCTGAGGCAGGAGAATCGCTTGAATCAGGGAGTCGGAGATTGAAGTGAGCCGAGATCGTGCCACTGCATTCCAGCCTGGCAACAGAGTGAGATTTCGTCTCAAAAAAAAAAAAAAAAAAAAAAAGAGGTGTTTTAAAATTGCCAAAGATATGAAGAGTCTCAACTTTTTCTCTTTATTATTGATTTCTAATTTAATTGCATTGTGGTAGGAAGACATAATCTGTCTTATATGAATTCTTTGAAATTTGTTGAGACTGTGCCTATGGATAATATTTGCAAATGCAGATGTCCCTTGTGCTCATAAAAAGAATGTGTATCTTAGTCTGCTCAGGCTACCATAACTAAACACTATAGACTGGATGGCTTAAATGACAGGAATTTATTTCTTCCAGTTCTGGAGACTGTAGTTCTGGAGATCAAGGTGCTAGCCAATTCCGTTCCTGTAAGAGCTCTCTTCCTAGCTTGTTTGCAGGCAGCCTCCTGGAAGCCCTCTTGCTCTGTACTCACATGGCCTTTCCTCAGTGCAGGTAGCACTGGGGGAAAGATGGTGGAGGAGACAACAAGAGAGAGAGGAAAAGACAGAGAGAGAAAAAGAGAGAGAGAGAGAGAGATCGATTTTCCTCTTCTTAGAAGGCCACTACTGCCATTTTAAAGGTCCTACACTCATGAGTTAATCTAACTCTAAATACCTCCCAAATGCCCTATCTCCAAATAGCATCACATTAGGGTGTACCCCAAAAGGTATCTGAGAAAAGTCTAAATTAATTCAGAAAGTTTATCTTGCCCAGGTTAAGTACGCACCCATGACACAGCCTCAAGAGGTTCTGAGGACCTGCGCCCAAGGTGGTGGGGGCATAGCTTGATTTTATGCATTTTAGGGAGACACGAGACATCAGTCAATATGTGTAAGATGTACATTGGTTCAGTCCAGAAAGTCGGGACAACTCAAGGCAGGGAAGGAGGCTTCCAGGTTATAGGTAGATGAGAGACAAATGATTGCATTCTTTGAGTCTTTGATTAGCCTTTCACTGAATACACAATTTACATGTGAGAGAAGAGTAGAAGAAATAGTCACTTATGCCTTGGTCTGGCTTAGTGAAACAACAGGGCAGAGGAAGTCATCAGATATACATTTGTCTCACATGAGCCTCAGAGGAATGACTTTGAGTTCTGTCTGCCCTTTGTCCACAAGGAATTTCCTTGTGGGAAAATTGTGAGGGAGGTATGTATGTTTTTTATCTTTGTAGCTATCTTATTTAGGAGTAAAATGGGAGACAGATTTGCCTGATGCAGTTCTTAGTTTGATTTTTCCCTTGGCTTAGTGATTTTGGGGTCCTGAGATTTATTTTTCTTTTACAGGGGATTAGGGCTTCAACACACAAATTTGTAGGAGGACAGAAACATTCAGTTCATAGCAATGTGTATTCTTTAATTAATAGGTACTGATGTATGCATGTCAAGTAATCAATCATGTTATTTATGTTATTCAAATTTTTAGTATCTTTGTCAGAGGCGTTTGAACCAGAGCAACTCCATGTTGAATAAGAGCTGGCTAAAATAAGGTTGAAAGCCTCTGGACTGCATTCCCAGATGGTTAGGCATTCTAAGTCACAGGATGGGATAAGAAGTCAGCGCAAGATACAGGTCATTAAAACTTTGCTGCTAAAACAGGTTGCAGTAAAGAAGACAGCTAAAACCCACCAAAACCAAGATGGCAACGAGCGTGACCTCTAGTTGTCCTCACAGCTACACTCTCTCTAGCACCAGGACAGTTTACAAATGCCATGGCAACATCAGGAAGTTACCCTATATGGTCTAAAAAAGGGAGGCATGAATAAACCACCCTTTTTTAAAAATCATATTATCAAGAAATAGCCATAAAAGTGGATGACCAACAGCCCTCAGGGCTGCTCTGTCTATGGAGTAGCCATTCTTTAATTCCTTCACTTTCCTAATAAACTTGCTTTCACTTTACTCTGTGGACTCACTCTGAATTCTTTCTTGTGTGAGATCCAAGAACCCTTTCTTGCGGTCTGGATCTGGACCCCTTTCTGGTAACATCTTTATTAGTTTTTATATGTTTAGTGTATCAGTAATATTGGAGGTATGTTGAGGTCTTCCACTATGAGGATGGTTTTAAATTTTTTTCTGCAATCTTAATGGTTTTTGCTGATTACTTTTGGGACATTGTTAAAGAAAAAATTGCTTATTACACTTGTTAAAGGTAGTAAGAAAGACTCTTCAAGGGGGCCATAGCAATAGATACAGGAACCACAGCAATGGGTTCTTGTAGTGGGGGAGAGAGATTAAACTCAACTCTGACTCCAACAAGAACATGTAGGATTTATAACGGAGGAGCAGAGTTAGGGTCAGTGGATGGAAAATTATCCAGGGGAAACAACAGGGGTAGGAGGGTAATTCTTGCTAAGCGGATAACAGAATTCTTGTTGAAGGCAAGCCAGGGTGATAAGATGTCGAGAATGGTCACATATCAAGGGTGATTAAGTGGTCACATATTAATTTGGTTTTGCAAAACCAGATTCTGTAAGAACAGAGGGAAGCCCAAGGTATAGCATGGTTAAGCAGAGGACTCAGAAGAGTAGGACTAAACTTTTTGTAAAAGAAGAGGATCTTTTTCAGCATTTTTATTAGGATTATACAAGTTTAGAACTGTTATATCTTCACGGGGAATAGACATCAATATTAGTGGCTATCACTTATAAAGGTTTTCTCTTAAAGTTTATTTTTCCTCTATGAATATCTTTATGCAAACCATTTTTAAAGTATTTTACTAGTATACTTTTTGTCCTTTAATTTTCTTTCTATGCCATTTTTGATTTTAAAAACAATCCAGTCTGACAATTTCTATCTTTAACTGACAAGTTTAATCCAATTGTTTGGTCCAATTACAAGTTTAATCTCCTGTAATTATTGATGTATTAGGACTTCTTTATATCATCTTACTTTGTGCTTATTATTATTACCCCTACTTTTCTACACGTTTTTTTGTGTTTAGAATAACTGATTTTGAGATTCCTTTCAGCTCCAACATTTTATAATTTTATACAGTAAATAAAACTAAGTAAAAAGTAGTGTGGTTCAAGCTACATATTTAATAGCAACCACTGTGAGTGGGAGAGGTCAGAAATGGCTTCATTTGAGTACATTCTTGAAGAATAGATTCTATTTGACTAAGAAGAAAGATAAAGATTAACAGAAATCAAGATGAGAGATACGTGGTGTGAAAGAAGATTATGAATTTGGGAGCAGAAAATAAACTGAAATTCAAGATGAGAGATGTTAGGGCATGACTGCTAGAAGAAAAAAGCCATGAAGTCTAGAAGAAAGAGGAGAGGAAGAAGGAAGGAGGGCAGCAATAAAGAGGAAGGGGCTGAGAGATGATCATATGGTTACCAATCGAAGATGTCCAGCTTCTTGGCATCTTAAACAAAGAACTGGATGAAATACACAAACAAGGCAAGGAAAGAATGAAGCAACAAAAGCAGAGATTTATTGAAAACAAAAGTACGCTCCACATGGTGGGAGCGGGCCCCAGCATAGGGGCTCAAGAGCCTCGTTACAGAATTTTCTGGGGTTTAAATATCATCTAAAGGTTTCCATTGGTTACTTGGTATACGCCATATGTAAATGAAGAGGATGAAGTAAGGTTACAAAGTCATTTACTCCATATACACCCTGTGTAAATGAAGAGGATATTTCCTGTCATAGTTGCAGTATTTCCATTTGATTTAGTTCTAGGAAGTCCTTAGGTTCCCTGCCTCCAGGCCGTGTTCTCCTGCCTCAATAACAGTGAACATAATAAATGCAACAAAAGTACATTGTAGATGTTTACACCAGAGGTTAGAGAAATAGCTTTAAATTTTGTAATGGTCACTCCATAGTGTCAACAGTGGCAGTGCACAAGAATCTTACATTTTGTCTCATTTTAATTTGAGAATAGCAGGTTGGAAGCGAGTTATTTCTGATAGCTATGGGTGCAGGTAAACCATGGGTGTCCATTTTGACCATAAAGATGGGGACGTGTATCAGTGGAAGTGACATCCAAGCTGTCACAGCATGCCAAGGACCCCCTATGCAGTGTCTGTGGGCTTCTATGGGAGAGATGACCTTTCCTGAATTATTTATTAGAAAGCTCAGAAAGTAAGCTTGACTTTTCCATATTATTTATAGTTTTTGTAAGTGTAGGGCAAAGGGTATCTTAGACAATGTTCCAGAAAATGTTCATAATTTTGAAAGAAGGGAGTAGAAAAGACTGGACCAAAGAATCCCACTATATGAGAGTAAGGTTTGCGTAGCCTTATTTACATTCCAGCCTGGGAAATGACCTTTCATGGTGACAGAATAAAGACAAATGCTCGTTCATGATCCTTCTATTAAAATCAAATTTATAAGTGAGAAAGAAATAATGATGGAAAATTTAGAAGAATTATGAGGTAAAAATTGAGCAATGTGTTCTGAAGCTTTTGCTCTTGCTATCAGTAATAAATCTATGCTGCCCAATTGCTATTCTTTTCCCAGGGAACTAAATGATGATGATAAGATGTCTCTCCTGCATTAGCAATCAGAATGGAGTAAAAAAAACCATCGCTTTGCTGAAGATTAGTTGTTAGCAGGGTGTTAAAACAGTAAATGCACAATTCAACTCCACAAAAGTCCCCCTACTTTCAGTGCCATCTAAAGGAAACTGTGCTATGAGAGCTGAAATTTGTGTAACCTTCCTGAGGCTGTATTTGGAGTTTTGCCTCAATATATCAAAAGATCACAGTACAAGGAAAGCTGAATAATTTCTTCGGTGCTCAGCTGTCAAAACTCTTTTCCATAAAGCCACAATAATTAAAAGACTACGCTACTGGCACAGAGGTGGACGGATTAATCAATGAACGGGCTAGATGACCCAGACCTTCAAATATGTAAACACTTAGTACACAGCTAAGTTCTCATCCTGCATCATTTATATCCTCAGAAAACACATTAGATTTTAATGTGATAAAATATACCAACATTGTAGGAAACTGTCAGTGATTTCTTTTCTGTTCTTTGTACTGGAATAAAGTTTGTAGGATAAATGTAGATAGTATAGAATGCTTTGATAAAGAACTTGATTCTAGAGTCAGTAACCTGTGATTTAATTTTCCCTAGCGATTTAGTGGTTTTTACATCTGGGCAGGTTGCTTAATCTTTCCAAATGCATAATTCTGCAATCTGTAAAATGAGAGGAAGATTTGAAAGTATCCCCTAGGGTTATTTTAAGAATTAAATGAGATAATGAACGCAACATGCTTTCTACAATATCTGGCATGTAGTAATTGCTCAATAAATGTCCCAGAGGCAACATAGCATAATGCTTAAGAATTCAGGCTCTGGAGTCAGATTTTCTGAGTTCAAATTACAGTTCTTCCACATGTTTCCTCATCTCAAATTATATTACAATAATAAAGCTTGTAATTGGAATAATAATAAACTTTATAGGGTTGTTGCCAGGACAAAATGTCATGATGGGTAAAGTGTTTAGCATAATAACTGTCTCATAACCACATCCCTTGTCATCCATTATTATTACTGTTAATTCATACATTAAGACAAAGAAGGGAAAGATACTGTTATGTAAAATGTAAAAGTATATTTAGATATAAAATCTTAAAAGGAAACATAAAGCAGAAAATATTTTTGAAAAATATGTCTAAAATATAAACTTGTGGTAGATCCAAATTTTTTGGTATAATTTCTAGTGGCAGTAAATTCACTTAGCTTTCTTTTTTTCTGAACGCATTTTTACTTTACCTCCATTTTTGAAGAATATTTTTACTGAATATGGAACTCCAGGTTGACAGTTTTATTCTCTTAGCACCTTAAAGTTGTCATTCTGTGATAATGATGTGAAGTCAGCGGTCAGTCTATTCATTGTTCCCTGTATGTAATGCGTTTTTTTTCTCAAAGGCTGCTTCTAAGATTTTTAAAAAAATATTCGTTTTCCAGAAGTTTACCTCTGATTAACATAAGTGTGATTTTCCTTGTATTTATTCTGATTAGCATTCATGGATATTCCTGGATTTGGGGGTTTCTCCTTTTGATCAAATTCGGAGAAAAGTTGACCAAAATTTTGGTACTTTTTTCTTACCCTATTTTCTTCCTCTCCAATTACATAAATGTTAGAGTGCTTGATATTGTTCAGATGTAACTGAGGCTTTGTTAGTTTTTTTTTTTCCAGTCTTTTTTTCTCATTATGCATTTTAAATTATTTCTATTGACCTGCCTTCAAGTTCACTGAACTTTTCTTTTGTCATGTATAATCTGCTGTTAACATCATTCAATCAAGTTTCTTAAATGAAGTTTTGATTTCTGATATTACATTGTTTAGTTATTAGATTTATTTATTTTACAATGTTCAACTCTCTTATAAAATTTTCATTCTCTTTACTTACATCTCTATCTTTTCCTGTAGACTAACGTTCTTATCTTAGTTGTCCATCTAAAAATAGTAGCACCTGGTTTGTTCTGAATACAGATGGTCTCTGGCTTACAATAGTTCTACTGATGATTTTTCAACTTTATGATGGTGTGTAAGCTATACATGCTCGGTAGAAACCATACATTAAGTATCCATCCATACAACCATTTTGTTTTTCATTTTTTGACCAGCATTCAATAAATTATCTGAGGTTTTTCAAAACTTTCTTATAAAATAGGCTTTGTATTAGATGATTTTACCCAATTGTGGGCTAATGTAAGTGTTTTGAGGACATTTAAGGTAGGCTAGCATAAACTATGATGTTGGGTAAGTGAGGTGTATTAAATACATACATTTTTGACATGATATTTTCAACTTACAATGACTTTATTGGGACCTAACCCCGTTGTAACTCAGGGAACATCTGTATGTTTCTGTTGAATGACATTTTTCTTGACTACTGGGTCTATGTTCTCTGTGCCCCCCCTCCCAAATATGGTAATTTTTTCATTAAATACTGGTGTGCTGAATGACACCTTATAGAGGCTTTAGATCCTGTTTTCTTTCACTGGAGAATGTCGAGTTTGGTTTTAGCAGGCAGTTAAATTACTGACTGATCATCTTGAACATGTGAGGACTTAATTTTGTAATCTGCAAGACCATGACTATTTATTATTTACCCTGGCCCTTGAAAAAATCTGTTAGTCCAGGAACGTTGTCTTTACTCCTAAAGTGGGAGATCTTTCTGGGCTTCCATGGAAAGCTTGAGGTGTTTTCCAAGTCTGTCCAATTTGGGGTACGAGAACTGCACTTTTTTTTTCCCCATCATTTAGCTCTTTAGGGTTTCCAGCTATTGTTTTTCCTCTGGAATCTTTGGCCTCTCTCCCATGCATGTGCAATACAGAGGTCAGCCAAGCATTTGAAGGGGAGTTCATGAGCCAAGTTGGGTCCCTGTGGATTTCTTTTTTATCTGCAATTTCTCTCTTCAATTTCCAATCACTCTTGCAGTTCTGAACTCCTTTTTCTGATTCCTTGGGTCAGAAACAAAACAAAACAAATAATCTATGCCTTGCTCATGAGTTTTGACCACTTCATGCCTGCAGTTGTAGAGTACCGTCATGGAACAAGCCATACAAACGTGAATCTCACTTAACATAGTATGTTTTCAGGGGCCAAATCTTTTCCATATTTTGCATGATTTTGGTTGCTTTGCTGTGCCTTTCAGTAGCTGTTTATAAAAATTTGGTCCAGAGTTTGTAATTGTCGTTTGTAAGAGGACAAATCTAATATAGAAGCTACTACATAATTACTGGAATTCTGCTGGTAAATCACTGCTTATGTCCAAAAGACTCAGAAGTGGTGTATTTAGATAATGAGAGGAAAAGTTCACTTGTAAAAAGGGCAGGAGAGTGAGAGAGACTTCAAATGGATTAGCTCATGAAATATACAACACAGCAAGTATTTTTTTTATTATTACACTTGAAGTTCTGGGTTACATGTGCAGAACACGCAGTTTTGTTACATAGGTATACACGTGCCATGGTGGTTTGCTCCACCCATGAACCCGTCACCTACATTAGGTATTTCTCCTAATGTTATCCCTCCCCTAGTCCCCCACCCCCCGCAGGCTTCAGTGTGTGATGTTTCCCTCCCTGTGTCCATATGTTCTCATTGTTCAACTCCCACTTATGACTGAGAACATATGGTGTTTGGTTTTCTGATCTTGTGATAGTTTGTTGAGAATGATGGTTTCCAGCTTCATCCATGTCCCTGCAAAGGACATGAACTCATCCTTTTCTATGGCTGCATAATATTCCATGGTGTATATGTGCCATATTTTCTTAATCCAGTCTATCATTGATGGATATCTGGATTGGTTCCAAGTCTTTGCTATTGTGAATAGTGCTGCAATAAACATACGTGTTCATGTGTCTTTATCGTAGAATGATTTATAATCCTTTGGGTATATGGTCAGTAATGGGATTGCTGGGTCAAATGGTATTTCTGGTTCTAGATCCTTGAGGAATTGTCACAGTGTCTTCCACAATGGTTGAACTAATTTACACTCCCACCAACAGTGTAAAAGTGTTCCTATTTTTCCACAACCTCTTCGGCATCTGTTGTTTCCTGACTTTTTAATGATCGCCATTCTAACTGGTGTGAGATGGTATCTCATTGTGGTTTTGATTTGCATTTCTCTAATGACCAGTGATGGTGAGCTTTTTTTCATATGTCTGTTGGCTGCATAAATGTCTTCTTTTGAGAAGTGTCTGTTCATTGTTTGATGGGGTTGTTGGTTTTTTCTCTTGTAAATTTGTTTAAGTTCCTTGTAGATTCTGGCTATTAGCCCTCCGTCAGATGGATAGATTGCAAAAATTCTCTCCCATTATATAGGTTGCCTGTTCACTCTGATGATAGTTTCTTTTGCTGTGCAGAAACTCTTTAGTTTAATTGGATCCCATTTGTCAATTTTGGCTTTTGTTGCCATTGCTTTTGGTGTTTTAGACATGAAGGATTTGCCCATACCTATGTCCTGAATGGTATTGCCCAGGTTTTCTTCTAGGATTTTTATGGTCCTAGGTCTTACGTTTAAATCTTTGATCCACCTTGAGTTGATTTTTGTATAAGGTGTAAGGAAGGGGTCCAGTTTTAGTTTTCTGCATATGGCTAGTCAGTTTTCCCAACACCATTTATTAAACAGAGAATCTTTTCCCCATTGCTTGTGTGTGTCAGGTTTGTCAAAGATCAGATGGTGGTAGATGTGCAGTGTTATTTCTGAGGCCTCTGTTCTGTTCCATTGTTCTATATGTTCATTTTGGTACCAGTATCATGCTGTTTTGGTTACTATAACCTTGTAGTATAATTTGAAGTCAGGTAGTGTGATGCCTCCAGCTTTGTTCTTCTTGCCCAGGATTTTCTTGGCTATGCAGGCTCTTTTTTGGTTCCATATGAAGTTTAAAATAGTTTTTTTTCCAATTCTGTGAAGAAAGTCAGTGGTAGCTTGATGGGGATAGCATTCAATCTATAAATTACTTTGGGTGGTAAGGCCATTTTCATGATACTGATTCTTCCTATCCATGATCATGGAATGTTTTTCCATTTGTTTGTGTTCTCTCTTATTTCCTTGAGCAGTTGTTTGCAGTTCTCCTTGAAGATGTCCTTCACATCCCTAACACAACAAGTATTTTAAGGAAACAAAATGTAAAACTGTCATGGTTACTAAGGTTATCTTGTTCTGCTCATAGTGAAAATCAGCAACCCTCTCACATGTTACCACATTCAGAAATGTTATGACCTATCTTCAGGCAGTAGCATAGCCAAAATTCAAGAAAATAATTTTGTTAGTTTAGATTTATGGAAAACATTTAAGGTTTTATTATTTTGAAGACCAGAATCAGTTAGAATCATCCTTGCCTTTATTTTTTTCTTATTTTGGAGTGAAAAATGTATTATTTTTGTTTTCTTTTTGAATGACATTTGGTTATTGGGAAATGGAGATTTGATTATGGGGAGATAGAGATTTTATGAACCTGTCTTATTTCTCATTATTATGCCAATGTGTCATATTCTTTTTAAGAAATTGGATATATTTATCAAGTTTCTCAAAATTGTTTATACTCTCTTGTCAACAGTTTTGATGTACAAAAAGCTTACACAAATTGATAATAAAAACACTAAAATTTGAATGTAAGGAGAGGCATATCTGAATTAGACAATTCACTGAAGAAATGATAAATGATTATAAATGATAAACAAAGAAAAATGCTCCAACTTATCAAAAATCAAACAAATTAAAAGTCTATCAATAATATCCACTTTTCCTGGTATCACATTACAAAAGAAGTTAATACTTAGTAATTCACAAGGATACAGCTAGATGAACACTCACATGCACTGCTGCTAGAAATATAACTTTTCAACATTTTTTTGAAAAGCAATTTGGTTATATGTGTGAACAACCTTAAAATATTCACGAATTTTGACCCAGTAATTCTCTTTTCAAAACCCCACTTTAAGAAAATAGTTGATAATTCAGAAAAGGTATATTTTATACAGTTGTCAATTAAGAAATTTTTATTGCATGCTAGTTACTGATATACGTGCTAAAACATTTAGAGATTAGACCTATTGTTATCTGTAATATTTACTTTAAAATGTATCAGAATTGACAGATATATAGAGGAAGAATAGATACATGGATATGTGAGTAATTAAATATAGCCAGTTATGTAATTAATATTAAATCTCAATGCTGGGTATATTTTTGTTCAGTGACCAATTCTTTAAACTTTTGTATATGTATGAAAATTTCCAAAATAAAAAGTTGGGATAAAATGCATTGCAAGTTAGAAAAAATTATAATAACTGCCAAAGAATAAAAATAGTTTATCATTTAAGTTAATTATAGTGCATATTTAACTTATTTATAGCGCATACAATTATATATGTAGTTAATTATAGTGCATATAATTATACCTAATATGTATAAATGATACTGATGGGGAGACTGTACTGTACACCAAAGTTATTATCAATGTCTATCTTGGTGGTGGGATTTCAGGAGATCATGACTATGATAATATTTTTGTGTGTTGTCTGAACTATGGTTGGCTCATTATTGGGTAATATAGCTTCAACTCTTTGATTGAGATTGTTAAGAGAAGAAAACGGGACTGGGGGTGGGGAAGAAAAACCTTTTGATTTTTTTTTTAAATTTTTATTTATTTTTATTTTTATTTTTATTTTTGAGGCGGAGTCTCGCTCTGTCGCCCAGGCTGCAGTGCAGTGGCGCGATCTGTGCTCACTGCAAGCTCCACCTCCCGGGTTCACGCCATTCTTCTGCCTCAGCCTCCCCAGTAGCTGGGACTACAGGCGCCGCCACCACGCCCAGCTAATTTTTTGTATTTTTAGTGGAGACGGGGTTTCACTGTGTTAGCCAGGATGGTCTCGATCTCCTGACCTCGTGATCTGCCCGTCTCGGCCTCCCAAAGTGCTGGGATTACAGGCGTGAGCCACCGCGCCCGGCTCCCTTTTGATTTGTTATAGCTCAATAGTTTATTTTCATTGCTTGATGAGGCTGTAGAAGTTTTTGAGTTCACATTGACTTCTTTCCCATATGGCTCCTCTGCTTGTTTCCCTCTACACATTACAAATTGTAACTTTTCAATTGAAAGTGTAAAAGGCTAAGTGGCCAGTTAGCAAGATTCCAAACAATTTTAAAGGAGCAACTGAGAAGTAGGTTTTGGCATCAAAGAGATTTGGGTTGAGATCCAAGTTCTGCTGTTCTGTGCACACACTTCAAATTTAACTTTCCTCATCTGTAAAAATGGGAATAAAATACCTACTTTAATGTGTTCTTGTGAAAATGAAATAAGATAACACGGGAAAGGAGACCAAATGTTGAAGTAAGTTAGTACATTAATGAAAGTTTTAAAGTCCATATACCTCTGGGCTTTTTCTGACAAACCAAGTTCATATGACATCTAAGTTTGTTTCTTGGGATGGATAGTAAGAGAAGTGAAGCTGTATATGAAAAGGATACATATGTGCTCACAAAATTACAGAGAAAATTGATTATCAGGATACTCACAATTCCCAACCAATGTATTCCATGTTAATGGAGCAAGGGTCATAACTTACCCATTTTACCGTCTTCTGTATTCCTCTGCTCTTTACTTATTTAATACTTAATTACCTTTTGTAGATTCAAGCCTACTCCAATACCAGAAAAAGTCTGACCTGAGGCCAAAAAAATTACTGTAAACCATCTAGGGCTAGGAACTAATCTTTAACTTTAGTGTCCTCCTAGAAATCAGAGCCCTGCCTCTGAGCTTTCACCCAGTGGCTACAGGCCTACTCTTCTTAGATGCAATATTCTAATTCTACTTACCTGTTTGGACTTGAGGATATCATCTGCCTTGGATTCTCTCTTCCTCTTGTGGGCAAGCTGGTTTGTGATTCTAGCTTTTGACCTGAATTGAGACAGTAGAATCAACTAAAGAATGTTTATTAGGAAGACCAAATCTATAGTACTAACCTATATCTGGATTCTTTGAACAAATATTTATTAAGCTTCCCTTGCATGTCAAGATCCCAGAATATAGAGAGGACCATTATTGAGAAATGCTGCTATATATTACCGACTTACTTGTAGTAAGAATAAAATAACTGCTTGGTAAAACTTGAGTGGGAGGAGGAAAGACTCTAAGGGAAGTGGTGTGTGTGTGTGTGTGTGTGTTTATGTGTAGGTAATATTTATCATGACTGATATAGGAGCCTGGTCAAGCTAGTTGGCATCAAACTGATGCTGAACATCTCATTCCCGTATGAAACTGGAGGGCCTTCCTTCCCAGGCTGCCACAGTGACACTTTCTGAAATCAGCTTGTAAGCTCAGTGCTAGTAAATGGCATTTAGCATAGTTGGCATGTTCCTGAAGCAACAGTTACTTATGGAGAGCAGAGGTGGAAGCAAATTGCTTCTCAATTTTATGCAGTGCTAACTCTTCAACACAGAGGATGCATTTCATTATGTGTAACTTTGCTGGGGATTACTCTGGATAGCTCACTGAAGCAAATCTGCCCATCAAAGCAATGCTCACTAGAGGGTTTTCTTTCTTTCTTTCTTAAATATTTTTTTCTTCTATCATAAAGGAAATTAAAAGCAAAAAAAGTAAAAAAAAATATTTGAAATGTCAGGAAGAATTACCAAAAAGAGGAAAAAAAGCTGACAAGAAACTTGTTGGAACAGTCAATTTTTCAGATAGAATGACTGCAGTGGTCATTCCTTTGCCCTGGGAACAGACTCAAGGGTCAGAAAATGATGAGCTGCCCTACCCTCTTTCCTTCCATTTTTCTCTGGTGGTGCTTATGAAGAAAGGTATTTTTGTGATTCTTTTCCGCTATTTTAAGTTACCAGAGTTCTGAGTTCTATACCAGTATGGCCTTATTCCCTGGAGATTAAAACACTGGGGCCCCAGGGTCTGAGATGGCTTATACAACACCCTCCTTTCATCATGAATCCAAGAAGCCAGAGATAAATGTATTCCTGACCACCCAAGGACTAGAAGAGGTTTTGGAATTTATTACATAGAAGCTTTGAGAAGACGCTGAAGAATGGTGGTTTTCAACTTTTTCTTAGTTCTGGAGCCCCTCATTAAAATTAAAGTTTATAAGAGCTTGTTAAAAATGGTTGGAAACTCAACACCTCACATGTTTCACTCTAATCTGGGTTATTCAAATAGCTTCTTGAGCCAATGCTCAATATTTTAAACATAACTCATGCTTTGTTTATTATATACAAATTTGGAAATTTCAAAAAAATAAAAAAGAAATAAATCAACCACATCACACAATACTCGATTTAACTATTCGTGTATATGTGCCTGCATATATGTGTTTGCTTTTAAAGTTTTGAAAACACTGATTATATAACTTTATATTTCACCTTTTATTTGAACTTTTAATATAAAATTCATTCTATATTCTCTGAAGACAGTGTATTTAATGCTATAACATATGGCTCTATTCTTTCTCTGCTCTTGTATATATAGGTTTTTCCAATTTTTGTCTATTATAAATAATAATGTGATAAATGTCTTTTCTGTATGTCCCAAGGATAGATCACAGAAGTGAAAAAAAATCTGTGGTCTCATTGAAAACATTACATGAAAGAGAAAGAGAAAGCAAGACCCTTGCATATCTGTATATCCAATGGCTCCATGGGGGAACCTGAGGGGAAGCCACACCCCAGATTAGCTTGATTGCTAAACCAATGGAATAACAGAAGCAGAAGTGAGATAATTAACTAGGAAGGCAATGCCCCCTGCTTCTCTTCTTTTTTCTCTGCCTTTTCCTTGCTTTCCCATAGGGAGGATAATTTATAAATATCATTTAGAGCAAAAATTAGCAAACTTTTTCTGTAAATGGCCAGAAAAGAAATATTTTAGGTTTTGCAGACCACATAGTCTTTGTAGCAGCTATTCACTTCTGTCCTCATGGAGTAAAAGTAGCCACAGACAACATTGAGAGAGGAGGTAAAAGGAGACTAGCTAGGCAGATAGTTAGGGCAAAGAGTCCTTGGCAGAATTTCTCTTCTAACGAAAAGCAGCCCAAGAAATCACTTCCTTTCTAACAAAGAGCAGCCTGGAAGATCGGGCTGCATTGATAAGGAAGCTGGGAGCTTGCATGGGGGCAGCGATATCTGCAGCTGCACAGATAGAAAGGGGTACCTGTGGCCAGGCGTGTTCACCATGGAAGCTCCTCCTCCCTCTTTTTTAGCACATGCACAGTAGGAAAGCAACTTGGAGTATTTCAGGCAAAGGACCCTCCTGCATAATAAAAGGTTGGAGTGGGGGCTGGCAGAGATTTGTGCTCTATGCAGATGGCACACTTGGTCCTAACCATTTTTTTTGTGCCCTGTGTAGATAAGATACCCCTCTCCACTAGCTCATTCACAAAAACCCTTGCATTTCACTGTGGAATGGCAACCCTTTCCAGGACCCCTCTCTGCAACAGAGAGCTGTTTTCTCTCTTTCACCTATTAAACTTCTGCTGTAACCTCACCCATGGTGAGTCCACGTCCTTGATTTCCTTGACCATGAGATCAAGAACGTCAGGTGCCACCCCTGGCAACATGTCATTTCAACATGTAAGCAAATGGGCCTGGTGGTGTTCAAATAAAACTTTTACAAAAACACAGTGTGCTGCATTTGGCCTGTGAGCTATAGTTTACTGACCCATGACTTCAAACCTCAATTGGATGAGGTTCACCAGCAGGCAGGGTCACTGTGTTTTAAAAGGCTATGCACATTGATTCTTTATCCTGAATCTTTACTGAATTTGTTTATTGGTTGTTACAGTGTTTTTTTGTTTTTGTTTTTGTTTTTTCAGATTATTCAATCTGGTACCACTTCTTTAGGCCTCGAAACTAGTAAACAGATAGCTCACTAATGGGGTGAGCCATCTTCCTTTTTCTTTCTTCACCTGAATATTTGTTATTGCTCTGGCTCAGGGGTTGGATCTAGGCTTGCATGTGAAACATATATGATCATGCAAAGGCCTTGGATCTAAGCTGTGTGTCACTACTCAATTATTATTGGCACTTGTCTTCAAGGATTATTGGGCAAGTCTCAGCTACAGACAAAGAGGGATTTTATTAATCATTTGTTAAAATTTTATTGATGTTAAGCTCTTTTAGAAATATTACTTGGCAAGAGAGTAATCATCAGGGCATGATTTGGAAATTTTTGGATTCTTTAGTTAAGTACCGTACAAAATCCACCCTTTAGCTTTTGTGAAAGCAATATCTTTTCTGCATGCACTGTTAACATGATATTTTACCACAATGGACTATATTTTCTTCCCTGGATGAAACAAACAAAAAAAAAGGCACTTGAGTGTTGGTCTGCATGTGACTGTTGTTTTGAGGTTAGCATTGAGAGATGGCAGGAAGCCAGATGGACTAATCTGATTGCGAGCAGAGCAGGGGCTTCTATCCTGTCCCATGGGATCTTCTGAGAGGAAACTCTAATGAAAAATAGATTAGATTTTTACCAAGTAGAGCTTCAGGTGTCAAATGCTTAAATTGTACCATTTCCCATTCTCATTACAATTACTGTCATAAGAATGGATTCACATCATGCTATTTTTTTTTTTTCTTCTCTTTGAAATTTTAGCGGAAAAAACAAGACCTAGGAGTGCATTATCTGCACAGGAAATTGCTGGTTCCTGTAAATATGAGGTTTCTTTTTCTTGCTCAGGCGATCTGTACGTGGAGGTACCTTATGAAAACTTATATTCTCACCTGGGAAAAGCATGGCATGGGATATAGAAGACTGAGAATCTGTTCAAAAGGAGCAGAGAGTAGGGTCAGCAGCAGAAATAGGAGGCATAATTTATACATGCAAAAGGATTTAGGTATTGTGCTGGAGAAGCATTTTAAATGGCAATAAAGATGATAATGAATAATAACTAAGGAGGCAGAAACCAAAATGATGAAGGGATTCTGTAATTAACAGTTAAATAATTTAAGACTTTGTAATATTAAGTTATCTGAATAATGCTGCCTTCGAGGGAGTAATTTAAAAACATAGAAGTATTAAAATGGAGCATGGAGATTTTCTTATCTGTGCTCCGCATTGTGCAGAAAGGGATGGAGTCACAAAGTTCAACAATAACCAAAGGACCTGATCACCCTCTCATCTCTACACAAGATATTTTCAGTCAGATGTTCCTCAAATCCAAAAAACAAAAAAAACAAAAAAAAATCTAACATTGAAATTACCATCTTCCCAACCATACCCCTATACTGTCAAATTAGCTCAACTTTTGAATTCTTTCTTTTTGTTTTAATAATACCTCTGATCTTCCATGACTTAGTGACAGCTAGCCAACTACCTCTTCTCCTTTCTTTCCATGTATGATCAGTGCCCTAGTTGTGCAGGCTCTTTCCTTCCAAGGCCTCCTTTGCTAAAGTACCCCTTTTCCAGTGCCACTTTTGTAGTTCTGTGTGCCACATCTGCTTTGGTTATTATCATTGCCCCTACTGTTGTTTCTAAGCTTCCAATGTTTTCACTAATACAATCCATCTTGTGAACTCTTATTTGCTAAATAATTCTTCTTAAAGTAATAGTTTGATTATATTCTTCTTTTGTTGAAATTTATCAGTTGTTTTGCTAGGCCCTGATGATTAAAGTCTAAACTCACTTATTAGCTTATTCATCAATACCCTCTGTTTTCTGGCTCAACATTCCTTTCTTGATTGATTTCCCTCTCTCCCCGATAGACTTGGTAACTTCCTGCCTTTGTGCTTTGCTCCAGTTGTTCCCTTAACCTGGAATGTTCTCCATGCCTACATTTCTCTAGCTATAGAAATCTTATGTGAGCCTCAAAAGCAGATCAACAGACATGACTTTCCTAATTCTGTACCGATTATTCTATATGTAATTGTCTCACACTCCAACTTAACTACAATTTCTGTCATTGGAGCTCTCTTAAATTTGACTAGTTATGAGAATCATTTGAGCTTTGTAAAGACATACAGATTCTTAGGTATTGGCAAACCTATTGACTCATAATCTCCCATGAAATGTCAGGTGTGAAATACTGACTTATACCAAACACACTGGTGTTCCTTTTCACATATTGCCTTATGGTATGTTTTAGTTCATTTTGTGCTGCTGTAACAGACTAGATAATTTAGGAGGAACAGAAATTTATTGGCTTATGGTTCTGGAAACTGGAAAGTCTAAGTTCAAGGCACTGGCACCTTGGTGTCTGGTGAGGCCGTTCCCTTCTTCCTAGATGGAACCTTGCATGGTGCATCTTTTGGAGGGGAGGAAGGCTGACTGCTCAAATCACAGAAGGTGGTAGGGCCAAGAGAGTGAGAAGGGAGCCAAACTTGCCCTGGGATTAATCCCACCAGTGGCGGCAGAGACCTCATGGCCTAATCATCTCTTAAATGTCTCACTTAATATTGTTACAATGGCAATTAAATTTCAACATTGTTTTTAGAGGGGGCAAACATTCCAACCACAGTGTGGTGACTTAACATTTCTTCTGTATAATAAGATGTTTTCTACTATATCACAGAGTTGTTTAGAGCTTGGGATGCATCTTTATCTTTGTATGTCTGCATTTCTCAGCACAGTTATTTGCATATAGTGGGTGTTTAATGCGTATAGATTGGATAAGTAAAAAATGTAGTCCTCCAATAAGCTAACATGACTATTTTTTACAATTTATCAGACCACACCAGTCAAACCCTATCTGTTATTGGCCTTACTTTCTTTGTCCAAAATATCTTTTTATCACACTCTGATCCTTCGTTTTGGCTGAAAAGACCAATACTTCCTTTTGGCTAAAAGGACTGAGACTGTTGGTCTCAGGTTCTAAGATCTTCCACGAAATGGAAAAGTGATTAATCCTATGTCAATATTTCTTATCTCTAGGAAAACTTAGGTCTGAGTCAATTCAGGTACACTGTTTAGGGTGGGGAAAGGGGAACATTATTCACTCTAGCAGAATCACAGAGCTGAGTATGATATGGAAATCATTACTATAAAATGATCTTCCCCATGTGTGTGAAGGTACAAAGATATCAAATTGCCCAGAGCGATTTGCTCTTACAATTGTTCATGGTGATTTATTCAACTTCAAGTCTCTTGTAAGTTTCCCAAAGAAAGATAAGGCCAATTACCTGCCGGTGCCTAATCTTTCAGTACGATTACTCAAGAGAACACTTTGGGGCAGTTTTCTGCTTTGATGATATTAAGGTGCATTCACTATTTAACAATGGTGAGATGATTGTCATTCGGAGGACCCATCCTAACTGCACAATGGGTTCTGATTAGGATAAGACCGCAATTGTTGCTGATGAGAGTAACACACTGTAGTTGGCTGTTAGTGCCCCATATCTCCTTAGAAAAAGGTGGCACCTGTAAAAATCAATAATGCATGAGTCGAGAAAGCTCTGCGATAGCATTTCTCTTAAGTCCAGAAGGAATGACAGAATCAAACTTTCTCAGTTTCCCAAGTTTCTCATTTCATTCATATCGAAGAGTTTATGTGAAGCACCTGCGTTGTGCTTTTCACTCTGCCAGCTGTTGTGCATCAGATAAGATAAATATAAGACATTATTCCTACCCTCAAGTAGTTTATAATCTCAATGAGTGAAACAAGACATTTAAACATATACAATTAAAAAGGCAACGCAAGGCAGTATGTGGGCAGGTTGCAAATTATCTAAATAGAGAATAGGATCAGGTTTAAAAGAGAAAGAAGAAAATGTGCTATCCTTAAGGAAAGTTGGACCTAAACCTGATCCATGTTTTATTTGAGGTAAGATGAAATAAGCAAATAAGGAACAGGACCACGGATAGAGCTGTTTATATCTTAGCCTTTTGGGCAGAGGGGTGGAGTGCTGAGTAGGAAACTTAAGAATTTTTAAATGAACATCTTGAGTATTTCTTAATGTATGTTGTGTTTAGTATCCCTGAAGGTGCCAGAACATAAACAACCCGTTTCTAATAGTGGTATCTCATTTTGCATTCTTAAAGTGATTTTACTTACAACTGGGCTATTAATTATCTTCATCAGTGGCAGCCTTTGAGCCATTCATTTCTTTGCATTCTGGTATTTTCCTGCTGTCTCTCTTTGTGAGTGCACTTCTCTCTCTGCAGTGATCTATAGTGCTCAAGAAAGGATTTTTAAATTGACAGACTGAAAGATACCAGTGCCCAGGAGAGTTTATTAAACCCACAGCCGATGAACTTGGTTCACAGCAATGCCTTTAAAAGAATGAGTGTCTGAAAATCTGCAGGGCACTGTATCGTTTTAGCACTGAAAAATGAGACAGGGATTTTGAACAGTGTGAAATGGACATTCTGTTCTGTGGTTGCAAGTGTGTGTGACAGAGGAAGAGATTATGCTAGTGAAAGAATGGAGGAGAAAATATGAACAGGGACAAATTCATGCATGAGGCAGTTTTCCAGGGACTTTTGGAGTCCATTCGTTTCTGAAGGGTCAGGGCCAGGGAATGGGATTCTTGTGGGTGGAAACCAGAAGCTCCACAAAGGGAGATTTTTGCCTCCTTTTTGTTTAAAAAAAGCAAAGCTTTAAATGAAACAAGAAAGCTCCTGGATTATTTAGACACTCACTTGCCTGCAGGCATGGATGGACCAGATGGTTCTTGGAGACCCCATCCAGCCCATGATTTTGAGAGTCTCTGTCTCCTGAGAAGGCAGTTTGTGTTTAATTTAAACATGGTTAAAATATAGACTCTGTTGAACATTCTACAATACTGGCCAAACGGCTCAAATAATAATGCAGTAAATAGTGTTAAATTACATTTCCCAGCATGTTACCTGGATTATATGCTCCAGTTCCTGCTTTCATCCATCTGTTCATTCTCATTTATTGAGCACTTCTAAGTGGCAGGAGACCAGGATACAAGAATGAATTAGGTGTGACCCCTGACCTTGAAGAGCTTATAGTCCAATGGGGTAAAGAGAAAATTATCAAATGTAATTTGTGATGGAAACTGGATTCGGAGGTCAGAAATGCTTCTAGAGGTGAGCCGAGTTTTAATAGCTTGTAAGAGTTCACTAGGTAAAATGTGAAAGCAGATTGCTTCAATAACAGGACTTCAATGAGAAAGTTAAACTGACGTAACATCAGATAAATTTATTTTTGTAAATTGCAACTTATTGTAATGTGCTGTAAATATTACCAATACATATGTCATAATAATAATTATAAACTCAAAGATGCATGTGTCCAAAAGAAAAATGATTCATTTAACTAGCTATCATTTGGTTATGTTATATACATTTCAAAGAATAATTATTTTCTGTAGTAAGCTAAACTTTGACCAAAGTGCCACATTACATTGTCTTGGCCACTTGCTAGAGACTCAGAAAGTCTGAACTCAAACTCTGCTGATGTGTATGTTTTTGAATCTTTAGTTGTTTCATCTGGTTGCTTTTTGGGGTGGGGGAAGGGCTGTTGGAATTATTAACTTTTGATGGCATATTTTCTGCTATTTTTTTTTTTTTTTTGATGGAGTCTCTCTCTGTCGCCAGGCTGGAGTGCAGTGGCATGTGGTCTCGGCTCACTGCCAGCTCCGCCTCCCGGATTCACGCCATTCTCTTGCCTCAACCTCCCGAGTAGCTGGGACTATAGCCCACCACCATGCCCGGCTAATTCTTTGTATTTTTAGTAGAGATGGGGTTTCACCATGTTAGCCAGGATGGTCTCCATCTCCTGATCTCATGATCTGCCCGCCTCGGCCTCCCAAAGTGCTGGGATTACAGGCATGAGCCACCTCACCCGGCCTATTGTGAATTTTTAACAGGTTCTCCGGTGCGTGCAAATACATGAAAGCCTTCCTGAGCGTGTTACTTTGGACATAGCCCTTAATGCACCTCCACCTGTTTCTTCACCTATTAACCGGGGAATATAATACCCTTCTTTTACTTCACAGACTTGAAGTGAGAATCAAAGCCATGTGTGTGAAAGCCTTCATAGACTATAAACTAATACCAAGCTAAGGCCTCTGAAAAATTCTGACTTTTCAAACAATTCCACAATACTCTTGATTTTCAGTTTCCCATCTTCTTACTTTTGAGCCACCTTTCATATAAAGCTGAATGACCACTCAAGACCAACAGATCCTGCCTAGCAATCTGCGTTCTCTTCTTCGAATCCTCCTATATGAATCACTGCTCCAAGATCTCTTTTGCTGTCATGTAATTAATTGCAGTGCTAATTTGTTTGCTGTCTTGGCTAGGTTTGTTGTCATTTAAGACTTGCCATGATTTGTAACAGTCTGTGGGCTGAATTACTATAGGGAAAGTGTTGGTAAGTGTGTGTGTGTGTGTGTGTGTGTGTGTGTGTGTGTAAGCCTGCATGTGCTTAAAGTCATTCAAACTCAGATCTGACGATCTATCAGTAAAGTGTAAGATGGTGATTCCAGCTCAATATCCTTTACTGAATCATGAGAGGGATCTAAGAGAGAATTCAGTTCAGCCACATCTCTTTACCTGTTGTGGAAATAATGCTAAAATGAATTTGGCCAGGGTTACGCCACAAGGACCAGAACTCAGGTCTCTCAGTGTAGAGCGCTTTCCAGACAGCTCTTTTCCTTTCTCATTTTGGTATTTTGAAACCAGTGCTGAATGTATTCTTTTTTTTGTTTTTGTTTTTCCATAATCCAATGCAGGATGTGCCAATGCTATTTTGAGGGAATTTTGGTTCATTGTTCAATTGAGGGCTTCATCTTATTAGCCAGGAAATGAATTGTAGTTCACTTTTCAGAATCATAATCTTGAAAAAAAAAGTTTGGACAAAAACATTTGGCTCTTTATGGGTGAGTGAATGGCTCTATTGACATAAATTGATGTGGCTTACAAATTAAGGACACATATGTGAAATAAAATTTAGAAAACCTGGGTTCTTGGTCTTGGTCTCTCTCATGTGGCTGTGAGAATATCAGCATGTCACTTATGTTTCAGAATCTCATCTACTTTTCTGCAAAATGGAGATACAGCTACCTTCTACATAAGATTACTACCCAGTTGAAAAGAATTTGCAAATGAGAAAGTTTATATTGTCTGTAACAAATTATGCAAATACATTAATGTTATTTAACTGCATGCTCCAGAGCCCTCTAGCTTGGCTGCCTCTGATAGGTGGTTGAATCAAGCCACATAAAATTCCAGTGTTGTCTGATGGCTCCATAGGAAGTATCAAGGGTCTTCCTTAAAGCTTCTTGCTTCTAATCTTAAATCACCCTCCTGGTTGAAATGGCAGTAACACATACATTCTAATCTTTAAAAGCTTTGACTCTAGAAATGAGGAGTGTCAGGGAAAAGTCATCTATATATTTAAAGAAACCCAGAAATTAGCTTCAAAAAACTGAAGCATATTCAGCAATATAGAGGGCTAAGTGTTCAGAGCCTTAAATACACTATAGTTTATTCTGAATGTTCATTTTGAAGCAGAATTTTTGTGATTTCCCCCATGCCCATGTCCATACTAATGTTAACAGATATACTAATGTTAACAGATGTCCCACCTTCCAAAACAGAGAGGCAAGCTTGGCAGCTCTTCTCAGTTCGCAAATTTAATTATGGCTTCAAATGTGATAATGGAGCAACCTTTCCAAGTTTTAATTGGATCTGCATTTGGCACAAGCAACCTTCGTTTTTTCACCATATGGGTAACGGCGGTGCAAGGTGCCATTTTGTGCCCTTGATGTGAGTTAGTCAACTCTTGATTACCTGCAGAGGAACTGGCCATGTAGTGGATCTGTCATGGCTCTTCTTAACCCCATCCAGCTATTCCTGCACTTAGTATTTAGCTGGGTCGCCTCCCCACATTGTCGCTTGGGGACTGTAAACTAATTTTAATATTTACTTGGCAGAATGCCAACTATGAATTTGATGCTAACTTATTTGTCATTCCTTGCCATCAGAAAATCCATCCCAGATGTAATATCCACACGGTCTTCGATGTGTATTGTGCTTTATAATTTGCAGAATGCTGAACAGCTTATGTGATCCAGACACCAGTCCTATGGCTAGGCAAGTTAAGCACTGCAGGTGAAGAAATTGAGTTTCAGAAAGGTCGAGTGACTTATCTAAGGGCTCGTAAGTAAGGAATGTGATTTCAGCCTTATGTCTCTCAAGCCAGGGCTCTTGCATCTATATGGTACATTCCCACAAAAGTATGGGGGCTTATTTACATAATCTATTTTGAATTACCTATACTATGAGTTCCCTTTATTAGTATAGATAATGCGAAGTTTGAGCTTGAAAAAACATGGGGAAAAATGTAGGGTAAAGAAGCAAGGAAATCTCAATATCATATTCATTAACTTTCTAAACATTCTTCTATGCCCCCCTTCTTAGAATTAAGTATCCTTTTGTGCTTTCAGGAAGAGCTGGGTGGCAGGACTCCGGTAGTTCATAGAGTAAAGAGCAGGTGAACATGAGAAAAAGTAAGAAGATCTAGGACCAGTGTCTGAGGGAATTAAAATAATTGTCATGGACATGTAAATTTTTAATTCAAAAACATATGTATTGGATACCCATTAGGTACTGCCAAGTATTGGGTTAGACTTTGTGGATAAAAAGGTGACTGAAATACATCGCCTTTGAGGCAATTATTGGCTACTGGGAAAGAACAATAGAAACAAACAATTATGACAGCTAGTTAATAGAAAATTAAAGGTAAGCTTAGAGTGCTATGGGAACCAGAGAAGGGAAAAACTAATTCAGTATGATGGTGAATTTCAATTCTTTCTGGCTTAATTTGGGCACTATGGGAGAGCTGATGCCTTTAATAATCATGAAATTAAAGAAAATCTCTTGAGTCAAGTGAAGATATTATTCCAAATTAAAGCTGAGTGTGTAGAAATACTTAAAAAAAACACTGGCCCATTAAATCTAAAAAAAAAAATACTTAATCTTGCAAGACCATAATTCAACCTTTTATGATCGACTGTTTGGGATCATATTTAGAAGGAATCTTTTTGGCCACAGTGTATATCGTCAGCATGAAAGCACAGTGATGAATACAGCAGAGAAATAGCCCTCAGCAACAAAGCAGCACAGATCACTGGGGGATGCAAATCCAAATAACTGAAGGCCTTCTATTTAAAAACATGCTTTGGTCACAGCAACCATCCTGGAAGATTCCAAAGCACGTTGAAATAGCAATGTTCTGGGCACCAGATGGTTCCTGGAAGTGCTCTGAACAACGAGGTCTGGATTGTGCTCGGGGGTGGATGGGATGAAACCATTTTACGAAATGCCACATACTGTCTAGGTGTAGGGCAAGGAGGTAGCCTCTCCAATTTGTCAAAAACTCATTTTTTGGGCCCCAAGGTGTCCTAGCAGCAGAATGGTTTCTGGAACCTGCCTTTCCTTTCTTGTGCCAAAATAGGAGTATTTACCCAGACGCAAAAGATGAAAAATAATGACATTAAACAAGATTGGAGTGCTTAAAAAATATGGATTTAATTAAGCATTTCTACTATTTGGGGATGGAGGGATTCAGATTCAGAGAGGCACGTGTAAGATATAACTTCTACCATTTCACTATCTCACCACCACACCATAGTCCAAATGCTCTCACTCCTTGGCCTTTCTCTTGACCAAGTGGGTGGATGACATGGAAATTATTCTTTCTTTAATTTTCTTTCAACCAAATATTAGCTGATTAAAACACACGGCCTCTGGTACAAAAAGAATTCCTCTGTGTGTGTGTGTATGTGTTTACATATGTGCTACAGAATGTAGCAGAAGTAGTGGATGTTGTAGTAATATAGCTTTGGATGATATGAAGGCCTACAATTCCATTTTATATAATTCTGTTGTTTCTTTCCCTATAGGCAGCTATTATGGCATAGCTAGTACAGTTAGTATAGGCCACACTATGAAGTCATTTGGCAGTAGGATTTTCTGAAAAGGGAATGGGTTCCAGAGCAGTGAATTTCAAACCTACTCCTGCCACTTACCAAATCATGGAAATGGCCTACTTCTGCTGAGCTTCTGTTTTCTCACCTGTCAATGCAGATCATTAGTTTCCATTTTACAGAATCATAGCCCCTTCCATTTATTTTTATTTTTTATTTTTTTGAGATAGAGTCTCGCTTTGTTGCCCAGGCTAGAGTGCATTGGTGCAATCTCGGCCCACTGCAAACTCTGCCTCTCAGGTTCAAGCGATTCTCCTGCCTCAGCCTCCCGAGTAGCAGAGATTACAGGCACCCATCACATGCCTGGCTAATTTTTGTATCTTTAGTAGAGAAGGGGTTTCACCATGTTGGCCAGGCTGGTCTTGAACTCCTGATCTCAGGTGATCTGCCCGCCTTGGCCTCCCAAAGTGCTGGGATTATAGGCGTGAGCCACTGCGCCCGGCCAGTAGCCCCTTTCAAAGTTTCTCCTAGTTATATCTGGGAGTGCTCAGGATTTTGGCATGTGCGTGCATGTGCCCAGGAGCAGGTTGGTGTGTGTTTTTTGCCTCTTCTTTCTTGTCAAGGCTCCTGACTGTGGCTCTGCACCTTTACAGCCAGGCTCCATGGAGTTAGCTGCTATCCATGGTGGCCGTGAAGTCAATGTGCACTGAATTTGTGGCAAATGAATATGAGTTTGGAAATGGGGTTGAGGTGACAAAAATGGCCCTCACTCTAATTCAGCCTCACTTCATAACATGTCCTGAAGAAGCACTATTTATTCCCAGAATCTCACATATCCTTTATCAGACTTCATCATGTGAGTTCTAGCACTGTTTTCTCTTTTTAGAAGACTTAAAACTGGTTCCTCTGGCTAGCAGGGCGACAGATGCCAGGTAATTCCCCTGCCACTGCTCCCCTGTATCTAATTATCCCCTATATCTTTGATTCAAACTTACCTGCAGTAAATTATCTTCTCAAAATTCAGCATAAAATCTTATGAATATATGTACTCAACAGTGTTACCAGCCTCCCAGTTCCACAAACAACTCAGCTCTGAATCTTGCTTTTGAATCTCTGCACACACAGAAACAGCAGAGAAAGCAGTCAAGATTTCTCAGCAACTGGAAGGTTTCATGAGTTAGCATGCTGCAGCAATAACTCAGAAAGTAGAAACTCTGATACTTATCAGGTCCATTCCAATGACAGATGAATAGAACGTACTTGGTTAGTGCAAATTGAGTTTTGATATCCAGTGTATACTGGATTCATTTGAGTTACAAAGATAGAACAACAGAATTGTGATTCTGTAAATAATAAAAGTTGGACTTATACAGTGCTTTTTAAAACACTTCCAGATTCATCTCACTTTCAAAAACTATTTTTAAAATATGTGTTTAAAGTATACCATAATCTAGGCATATTATTTATCACATCATCATTGTACTTCACAAGAAATAATAAAAATAACTAATAACAATGCATATAATAGATCACATTTACTGACATGAGGCACAGTTCTAAAAGTTCTAAACATTCTACATATGTTAACATATTTAATCCTCTTTGTGGCCCTGTAAGTTGGATACTGTTATTCTAATTTTACAGATGAGGAAAGTCTGGGTCAGAGAGGTTAAAATAGCTTGTCAAAGTAACATAGCCAATAAATGGTAAAGCTGAGATCTTAAAAGTCTAGGCAATTTATTATGTTTCTTTACCTCTCCTTTATATTCCTTTACACTTATTTACGGCACTTATGACATTGCATAATGGGTACTTGTTTAATATCTTTCTTCCTCCACCGGATGACGCTCCCTAACGGCAAGGACCATGAGTTGGGTGTACAGTTCAGTGTTGTACTGGCACATGGCCAGAGCCAAAGTGTCTGCAGAATGTAGAACAATTTCTCAGCGAATCTCAGGATTATTTATTGAATTACTCCTTTCTGTTTAGCAAAGTGACTTTGTTAGACAATGAGAAACAACAAAGAAAATACACGTGAGCCATACTCTACCGTTGTTCACAATCAATTGGAAGAGAAAAGTCCTCCCCAGATGAAGACTTATGTGACAATCTGAAAGATAACACTAATGCAAGACAACAAGCTGGTATAGTTAGTGTGTGAGTAAGTCCTACGTGAGTAGCAAATAAAGGCTATGATTCAGAGGAGGGAGGGGCAGCCTTGGGATCCCCTGAGTTGCTCAAGAACAGAGTTAATGTTCAATCAGGAACTAAAACTGGAGTCTTTCGCCTACCAGACAACAGCTCTTTAGTTACACTGATGTGGGAGAAGGTCAAAAGCCTAGAAGAGAATGAGAGAATAAAAGAAAACAAACATTACTGATTTCCAAATGATCCAAATAGCAGACTCACTGGATTTATAAAACTTTTGAGTTAGTCTCATGTTAATTCATTAAATTATTCACTTAATCACTTACTCGCTTGCTCACCACAGTTAATATTTACAATTACTATGTGCTAAGCTCTGTATTAGGTGACAGAAGTCTCTGGGTTAGAAAGTGGAGTTTGAGAACTTCTCTGGTCAGGCATTCATTTCTTGGCAGCAACTTGGCACTGTGGGAGGTGTTTAAGAAACCACCACTGATTTTGGACTTGAATTTTTTAAATGAGTTGCAGTCAGGTACCTGACTAGTTTTATAGATTCAACTAGCACATTCTGTGTCCCCACTATATTTAAACATTGTGGGAATAAAGTGAAAAAAAAAAGTTCCTATACTCAAGAAGATTACAGTGTACTTTATTAGGTTTTATAGTGGGTCTATAAACCAGATGGTGTGGGGGACAAGGTTGGGGAAGATCTCTTCATGAAATGTAAGGTGAAGAATTGTGTAAATTCATTAATGCCTTTGCCAAGTGTCTCTGATCCAGGGCTCACAACTATTCATATTCTGCTTTTTTTCTCTTGGGTACCAGCAAGCTTGTTGTTTCCAGTTCCATTTGTAGTTAGGCATGGCAATGTGATTTGAGTTTTGTGTAACAGAATGGGAGCAAACATGATATGCACCTGCTTAGAAAATCCTCCCGTGCTCTGCCCTCCCTCTGTTTCCCCATTGGCTGGTATAATGAGAGGACTCTGAACCTAGATTTGGGTGAGGCCATGAGATCCAAGAAACTGGGATGAATAATAAACTGCTGACCATTATGGAGTATGAGATGAGGGAGACATTGTGCCAAGCCACCGTTATTAGGGGGCTGTTGTTTGCAGCAAGTGGTTAATTCTAACTATTCAGTGTTTGTGCTTGACTTACTTAGGGCCAAATCCTCAATATCCGGACACCAGGGGAGGGCATAAGGAAGAATAATAAAACTTGTAACCATAAAATGTGTTCAAATTTACAAAGTACTTTAAGATATATGAGTTTATTTTGGCAACGGTTCTTATAATAACTATAGGAATATAGGGCAGGTAGTATTATGTCCGTTTTACAAATAGAAAACACTAGGCTGTTTGTGTTAGACTGCTTGGAAAGATAAGACTATCAAAATAAACTTTATTTCAGTTAGGGAAAAGTTCCTCCTTAGGACAATATAGGGACTAGGGATTTTGCTAACATAGACTTTAAAATAGTTAGCTTAAAAGTCTTTTTCCACTGCCCCCCACCTTCCCTGCTTTAATCGAATACATGAGTCTGAAGTGAAAGGGGAAGAAAATAAGAGAGGTGGGATCATCTTCCTAAGGGGTCATGGTCCTTCCTTGGATATGACCCCACTGGCTGTCCTACGGCTACTATGATCGAGGAGCATGATTCACACGGTAGTCTCCATGACATGGCAGTACTGGGCCTTCTCCTTGCCAGGATTACAATGATTAATTGAGGGTGTCCACATAACTTATGAGAGTATAACCTTCGTCTTTCTACTACCAAAGCAGTGTAAGCAGTTCTACTTTCTCTAGGGCATCAAACCTTTGTACAGCCTCTGGTATACCCTTTGCTTATTTTTAGGCATTCCTTATTATGATTTTGCCTTTTGTTCTTTCTCACAAAAAAAGAATTTTCTCATGCAACATTTTCATGTAGCCTACAGGGACCCTGTCCTGGCAGTTATCCATTTCAACTCCCCCACCCACTGAATGTTTCTAATTCATTTTAACTTTATTAATGCATGCAACTAATATGCTTATTTTCCTAGGCGCAGGGCATATAGAGACACACAGAGTATGACTCTCACTATTAAGTAAATGATCTTTACAGAAATACTTAAAACTATTTAAAACCAGTCAGTATTAATGTTCATTTGGGTTGACTTCATAAATATCTGTTGAATACCAATGCCTTCAACAGGCAACTTACTGTGGTACATTGTACATGTGAGGATTGGGATGAGTAAAGAAGTAGAAAGACATAAAGCTCATCAGCAAGGAAGATCTGAGGATGAAAGAAAGAACAGGTAATACTCAGGCTTGCCTAAGGCTATAAAACTAGATAAGTCTATTGTTGTAGGCAAGCCATTATATTAGTTAAGACTCTTTTGGCTTCAAATTACAGAAAATGCAATTCAAATTTACTTGAGACAAAAAGAATTTATTGGCTCCTGTACCTGAAAAATCTAGGACATAGAACTGTGTATTAGTGGGATCAGAAACAAATTTTCTAGTTTCAGAGGTGGTAATTAGAACAGATTCTTTATCTTCTAAATAAGTGGGTTTTATGCATGGAATTAGAATCATTTAATATAGTTACAACATAAGTAAGCTTCAAGACAACCACTTGTTTTTCTTGGAGATAGCAGGGAACAAAATAAAGCATTCCAGCCAAGAGGATAGTTAAGTGGTAACAGAGTCTCACTAATACAGCCAAGCAAATGGGAAAGGTGTCCTGACAGCCCAGGGTCTTCGATCCTCAACAAAGTTGGGTGTTTTATTTGTCCTGCAACATGGGAAAAAAAACATGTCTAATCAGTGACTCCCTAGATGCAATAGCAGAAGGACAGGCTAGTGTGTGTCCTCTTACCTTGGGATGTCCAGAAGAGATAAACTCTCTCTTTTACGGAATCATCTATATACAAGTTAGGCAACTCAAGCACATCAAGCTTTGCCAGGCACTTAGGCAATTGAACTAAATTAAAAAAAAAAACCCACAAATTCCTTAAAAATATAATTAAAAACTGCCTACACACTGTCATTTCAAATATAATAGTTGTATCTATATTTAAATTGTTATGATATTGTCAAGTTGCATTAGTCAGCATTGTATCAGTGGCTAAAAATTGTTTTTATTATTTTTCAGACAGGTTTCACTCTGTCACCCAGGCTGGAGTGCAATGGTGCAATCACAGCTCACTGTAGCCTCTACCTCCCAGGCTCAGGTGATTCTCTCATCTCAGCCTCCTGAATAGCTGGAACTACAGGTGCACAACTCCATGCCTGGCTAATTTTGTCATTTTTTGTGTGGAAATAGGGTTTTGCCATGTTGCTCAGGCTGGTGCCAAACTTTTGGGCTCAACTGATCCACCCACCTTGGCCTTTCAAAGTGCTGGGATTTCAGGCACAATCTAGGAAGCTAGGAGCTAGGAAGGTTGAGGCTGCAGTGAGCTGTGATTGTACCACTGCATTCCAACCTGGGCAACAGAGTGAGACCCTGTCTTAAAAAAAAACAAAACACAAAAGCTTTTAGCCACTGATACAATGCTGGCTGATGTAACTTGATAATACCATGGCAATTTAAATATAGATAAAACTAAAAACTTTAATAATGTTATAGAAGTATACAAGATATCAAAGAAGGAAATTATTTTTACGAAGCTGTATTTATTTGGAGGGCATCAGGTATTTGTGTCAAGATAATATGCAGGCCTGACTACATCTAGTTTCTCAAGCAAATTTGCATTCTCCCATTTCTTGGCTGTGCTTTCCTCTGTATCGATTCTTTCTTAGGCAAATTCTCTGCTTAAGTTCCCAAGACTGCTGCTGGTAGCACTAGTTTTATTTTCTAGTCCCTCATTAAGCAATAGAGAGAGACTCTTCCTTCCTAACAATTCAAACAAAAGTTCTAGACTTGAATCTTAGTGAATTAGGTTGGGTCATGAACGTATACTGAATTAATCACTTCCTGTGAGTCTTGAAGATTTAATGATTCATTTGGCCAACCTGGATCACATGCCACCCAAGCCACAGGGACTGTGGGATTGAAGAATCATTTAAATAACTACCATGGCATCATTTGATATACTTTACTGTATTAGTTCGTTTTCATGCTGCTTATGAAGACATACCTGAGACTGGGCAATTTACAAAAGAAAGAGGTTTAGTGGACTTACAGTTCTACGTGGCTGGGGAGGCCTCACAATCATGGTGGAAGGTGAAAGGTATGTCTTACATGGCAGAAGATAAGAGAAGAAAGCTAGTGCAGGGAAACTCCCATTTTTAAAACCATCAGATCCTGTGAGACTCATTCACTATCATGAGAACAGCACGGGAAAGGCCCACCCCCATGATTCAATTACCTCCCACCAGGTTCCTCCCATGACACATGGGAACTGTCAGAGTTACAATTCAAGATGAGATATGGGTTGGGACACAGCCAAACCATATCATTCACAGTTTAAGATCATGGGGAACCACTGCTCCTACTTTACCTAGATTAATTACATCAGAAATTTTTACTTACAGCATTCTCCTTCCTAATGCTTATTTCTTTTTGATTCAAAATTCGGATTGCATGAAAGAAAAAGCAAGTTATAGCTAGCTAGAGCTACAAACAAAACAAAATACAAAAACAAGCACACAACAAAAAAAACCCAAACAAATCCAGCAACAAGTATTGGAAGAAGCCTTAGGTATCTCACAGGATCAAAGGAAGAGTTGAACATGCCTGTGGAGATGCAAGGAAAAAAGGTAATCTGTAGAACCTTAGAAGCAGGGGTCAATGGTCTCTTTAGAGTAATGGTATCAATGTCAGTCTACCACAAAGACTTTCAGTCTTATCTGTCAATTAAAATTTCCAGTTTCTTAGGGGAAAGGATTTGATTAGCCATTGCTGGTCAAATGTAAACCTCTGGATCATTCAGCTATTCCTGGGAGACTGAACTATGTAATATAACATGAAAAAAATACCACTACCTTCTTTAGAAAAATAAGGAATGACATTCATGGAAATGCACTTTTGCAATATTGCATAGCTAATAATAGCAGAGCCAGTATTTTAATCCAGTTTTGATTAAATAATTTATATTCTGTAAATAGTAGCATGACTGTTAAACACATTGTGATATCCTGTTTACAATTCTTAAATGTGATGATTTTGTTTTTCCATTTGCGTGCCTTCTTTGCACTTTGCTAATTCCTTAATATTAATCAAGCTGTGCTTAAGACATTTCAGTCTGTTCTAGCAAGAGCAGTGTCTGTGGAGGCTGAACCTGCTTGGCATCAGGATTACAAGTAGGATGTGCTCATCAAAGAGGCAAAACTCCCTTGGAAAATTGCTCTCCCTCCTTTAGTGATTCTTCCTGAGAGCTCTTCTCATCTCACTTTTTGTAGGATTTTAAGTTTAGTTTATTTAAGGAATGATTCTGTATCACACCAACTCTATTCCCCATGAATGTACATGATCTGAAAATTACAAATCCTAACAGTTTCTGCTCACAATATGTGAATCTAAGAGTCAAGAGAACATTTCACAGTAAGCATAAAATGTGACAAAACTAGATTAAAAAGATCCCTGGTGATGACATGATTCTGTTAGGGGTGATGAGGCTGTTTTCTTCACCCATTCTGAACAACAGATTTTGACTATGTATCAGTTGCTTTTCACTCATGTCAGGTAATTTCTTACAATAGGTTTTGAAAGTTACACACACATAGACATGCACATTTATTTTATATATATATAATATATATATAGAGAGAGAGAGAGAAAGAGAGAGAGAGACAGAGAGAGACAGAAAAACTATTAGGACAACACATCTTAGAAGCATAACTATCTATAAAATAAATTGAATTCCATACAACATGGTTTTATGTATTTATCTAATTTTTTATAGTATGATTCTAAGCCTATTCATTAAGGAACATTAGCGTTTTTGCAGTGGCCTTATTTGGTTCCTTTTCTTTCACAATTCTTCTTCATGGACGGTTTTGTCTTGATCTCAGGCAGCTCCTATCCCACACAAGTTTATGCTGCATTAGTCACTTCTACCGTTAAAGAATATTGGAATACAGAAAATTCAGCCTCTCCACTGACAATTATTAAGGTTTTACTATTAGTCGGGCACAGTGGTTCATCTTTGTAATTCCTGCACTTTGGGAGGCCGAGTCAGAAATATTGCTTAAGCCCAGGAGTTCAAGCATGGGCAACATAGTGAGATTCTGTCTCTATAAAAAAAAATTAAAAAAAATTATCCAGGTGTGATGCTACCTACCTGTAGTCCCAGGTACTTGGGAGGCTGCGGTGGGAGAATCACTTGAGCCTAGGAGGTTCTGGGAGGTTAAGGCTGCAGTGAGCCGTGATCACACCACTACACTCCAGCCTGGGCAACAGAGTGAGACTCTGTCTCAAAAAAAAAAAAAAAAAATTCGCTATTGAAGTGCAGAGTCCTCATCTTTTTCTACACCTTGTGAGAACTGCCTGTTGCCATTTTAGCTTCCAATTTTCTGTTTGATCTCTTTGATCTGTAGAAATGAATTAAGCCATTTCTCACTGTGGGATCACTTGGGAAAAGCTCCTCCTTCTGAGGAAATCATTTGACTCTGGTGTAGCATCATCATAATATTCTCTTTATCCTTTAACTCATTGGTCCTCTTCTTCTCCCCCTAGAGCTCCCCAGTGCCACTAGCTAAATGGCTAAGTGGAGTGGTATTGTTCTTAGTATTTCAGGTCAATATCAGTGTGGGCTACAAAAGCACAAGTTTACACAATATGCAGACAGTGATATGGCAGCGAAACAACTTACGTGATACCTGACCCTATCCAAGGCAATCTGGCTCAAGGGAGAGTAGAGTTACATTCACGAGATGACTTTCCCAGTACACAGAAGTAAAGTAATCAGGCCAACAACAACAGCTTAGCACTGTGCAATCTACAAAGCATCTACAAAGCATTTCTACATGTATTATCCCTTTTAATCCTCAAAATGCATTATCTTCTTTCGTCTTCACAACACTGAATGAGATGATAATAGGATCCCCTTTTCAGATGAGGCTCAGAAAGGTTATGATTTGGTTAAAATGTGCACAGTCAGAGTTGAATCTGAATCAATATCTTGTAGCTCTGAATCCTACCTGTTTTCCTGATGCCTCATAGTTGGTGCCAGAAAAAGTACCTTTCCTAATTTTTATGTCTTCCTAACACAAATACAATCAGTATTGCCTTTTGCCTGAGTATAAAAGTACAGATCTTTTAAATGATTCATTAAAAGAGAGACCAGACAGGCAAGAAGGAGATCTCCTTATAGTGCAAATACAAGAAAATCTACAGTAGATGAAAGATCAGGAATAAACTATAAGTAAAGATCACAAGATCAGAAATGGGGCAAAGAAGGGCTACTTTTCCTATAATCTAAGAATCCACCCAAATTGGACCTTCTCTAACAAACAGAGGAAAACTTACTGTATTCTTTTGCTTCAAAATATTCTGTTCACTTGAAATTTGGAAAATATACATTAAAATTAAATAATTCTATAGAAAAAAACTTTATATTCTTTAGAATAAATAAATTATCAGAGGTTATGACTAGTAACCTAGTCATAACAAAGGCAAAACAGTAAAGTGTAGGGTTCTTGCTAAGAGAATCTTTTGCAGCAGCCAGAGGAGTTCCTTTATAGTGTTGAAAAGAAGCCCAATGTGTGCACAGGGTTATATTTTAGGTGATAAAGGAGACTTTCTAACATCTTTTCTCTCTTTGATTCTATAAAGATCAAATAAAAATTCTGTTCATTTTAAGAGAAGCCTAAAATATGAGAAGCATCCAAGGTTCCTTTTCTCAGTGTGACAGTGTTGCTGACACACAGCTGGAGACTGATTTATCATCACATTTAAAGAAAGCCTTTAACAAATGACAACACATGTGCACATTAGGCGGTTCCTTTCTCTCACATAAAACAAAGTGATAAATGGTATATGAATTTTAAAGGCATAATTCCTCAAATGAAAACTCTAAAATATGAGAGTTAAAATATCTGAATTGCTGGTGATTCCCCCATTTCAAGTTTTTGTATGGCATTCCATGGGATAATATTGAGGAAAGTTAGCTAAGAGTCTATTAGTCTCTTCTCATCTCAATGCCAGTCTTACATCACCATTTCTATGCTTCATATTTATAAAATGCATTGTGATTTTCATTTAGAAAGCTGAAGTGGGTTGGTTTCGTCACAAACCTACCCCTACCCCTCTCTTCTACGATATCCACTTTTTATTTCTGACAATTAAATTAGGATTCCTTAAAACAGAGTAGGCCAGGAGCATACAGTTAATTCATAAATCTTTGATTTTTATGTGAGAATGTCAAAAACATCAAGTCAAGAGAAAGTCAAGGAATATTCCAAAATTTTATATAGCATCTATCAACATGGGATCTATGGTAACCCCATACCTCCATTTCACGCACATACTTTCTTTTTCTATGAAGGTTCAGTTTGAAATTTGACCCCGTTAGGATTTTAAGCGGCCATATTTGGCATGAAAGTCAAGACTGGGGCTGGTAAAATACAGCCAGCCAATAGGCCAATTTCAGCAAACTGACTGCTCTTACAAATAACGTTTTATTGGAACACAGCCACACCCATTTGCTTATAAATTGTCTGCAGTTACTTTCATACCATAACCACAGAGTGAAGTAGTTGTGATGGTTTGAGGCAGAAAAGCCTAAAATATTTACTATATGAACCTTTAAAGAAATAGTTCGCTGACCCCTGCCTGGTCTAACCTAATTCTGATTAGTGTTATAGGGCTGAAAGCAAGATATTTTTTTTCCTTCTTGATTCTTTCATATATAGAAAACTATTTTTTCAATTAAAAATCTATTATTTGAAAGTTTATCAGAACTGGCTGTAACCCAGATACTATTTTTTTTTTTTTTTTGTATTCAAAAGAAAGCTATTAACCCTGACAGACGTTTCTCAGTCTGTGCTTTTTTCTATTTTATCATTTTAAAGTACATCAAATAGAAAGATGAAAAAGCATTTGTCGGCTACTTGGCTAGCTTCACAAATTTTCCCCCTTCCTACCAGCAGAAATCTCCAAATGACTTTTTCAGTGACTATAAATCGCTAAACTTCTACTTCTCACCCGCCATTCTACCCCTGACCTGCAACTAGATTTCCAATGCTCAAAGTGGTTGGTCCTGACAGAAACAGAAGGGCCCTTTTAGGTAAAATAGCTCTAATTTTCACAGGAATTTTCCTAGTCGCAGAAATGGAGTTTACAACAAGGAAATAACACTCTCTTTAGTGGGTTTGAGTTGCGATCCTGAAACTATAAAGTTTCCTCCAAACAGTCTGCTCATAAATCCTTTTAAGTATGCAGTCCTTAGCACAAGTCTCTACTAAATTAAATATCAAGCAGAGCTAGGAAAGGACTAGTAGGTACGTTCGATTATTTTATAAGGTTGGGATACAGAAAGTGGCACAGGAATTTGAAACTCTAATTGCTGCTTCTCCCCTGTTGCTCTTTTAGTCTCCTGAAGAGTGTCAAAAGTTCCAAGCTCATGCTCTCCTAGCTAAACATGTTCAGGCTTTTTGTCCTCAGTTCTGACACCAAGCACTAATTGTACATACCCAGAAAGCACAGGGAATTCAGTGTGGTTTTTCTTTGTATTGTTGAGATTATTTCTTTAAACAAGAAATTTTCATCTTTGGGGCCCTTGGCCTCATTTTCTGAGGCAATAAAACAATTCAGCAGTGACTCGGCAACTTGTAAACTTTTGTCTCAGACACCTCATCTCAATAATTCTGCAAGCCAGAAGTTAAATTTTCCAGATATCCCCTCCCCCAAAATATTGAAGAGTAAAATGAAAATCATTGTAATATTAAAAGAGAAACTAGAAACATGGATATATTCCACAACTCAAGGAACTCAGGTTATTTGGACAATGTGCAATAATTGAGTTATAATCCTTGCCTGCTTTTAGCTAGTTACATGACCTGAGAGAGTCATCGTGTAGAACTGGGTTTGTTAAATGATTAGGCTTGGTTTTTAAAGTCTTTCTTGTATACAGATTCAGATTGTATTCAGATTCTGAACTGTGAGGACAGTCAATCTCTGGGACAGGTTTTTAGAGAAAGGCAGTCTTAAAAGATTTACTGTCCTGTGTTATTCCCCCATTGGCCTCAAATAAACTTATATGGAACTTGCAGAGCAGCACAGATCCTTGAATACCCTTGATAAGATAAATGACTCTTCTGTTTAGAAGGCTGTGCTCCTTGACCAAATGTACATCATTGGCAGGTGCCCAAGTAGAATGGTGAGAGAAAGAGAAGGTAGCTGTCTTCCCTGCCAGATCAGCTGAAGCAACCTTGGCCCTCAGGGGAGATGTGTTATAAGCAGATGGCCTTCACATGCCAAAGGGAACTGCACCATTTTACATACTGTCTCATCTAGAGCCAAGGGAGTAAGAAGTAAGTTATACAAATTCTTTCCTAGGCCTGTAATTTTACCATTTTATAGCTAATGAGGCTTTGATTTTCTTAAGTCTACAATTGAAACTTTGATAACCACACATTTTTACTGAGATGAATCTTGCCTTAACAGCTGCAAGTGGCACATGGTTCATTAGGGACTTCTATATTATAAGACATGTAATCCTCCCCTTAGTTTTTATAGAAAAAAACTCTCGAGAATGACACTATAATATTTGACCTTAATAACTGCACCTGGAGTCATTCACCAAGAATACCAGAGGGCTTTTGCCAACAAATTTAGCTCTGTACATTAGCAACACAATGATTCTGAAATCGCATTCATCTGTACTTTTTAGGAGGTTCTAAAGCAGCTCAGTCAACCTTGATGAATTAGTTCTTTCTGTAAAATAGAGGGATGAGAGAACTCATTATTAGTACCTTTTATAGAAATGGCATGAATCCAAATTGTTAGTAATTTAAGATGCATATTTCAGAAGTGCATGAATTAATTCAGTGAAATGGATGAGATTAAAAATAAATTTGCTCTAACCTTTTGTCGTGAAATGAGTACATGGAGATGTTATAATGAATGGGAGGTGTGGTAATCCAGCTCACTTAAGGATTTAAATCCATAAATGTCTTTTACCGCTGGTGCTCCATTCAGCACTCCTGTGCACAGGCAGACTGCTGCCTGCCTACGGAGGCCAGTGATTCTTCTATATTCTTTCTGTGTTGACAAACACTTAGAAAGCATCATCCTTGAGACCATTCAAGAACAGAAGTGTATGTTGGGGGAAAAGAAAGAAAAGAAAGAAAAGCTATATCATTCAAGTCCCAGGGAAGAAAATGCACAAACAACTTTATTCAACCCCTATCTTTGGGTAAGAAAATTAAGGTCAGTCTTACAGGAAGTCTTCAACTCCATCGTCCCACCCACAAGAAAGCCATTCATCCTCACTGCCAATGCCCTGGGTCAAGATTCTTAGCCTTTACACTTGGAAAACTAACTGCAGTAGCACTGGTTTTTTCTTTTCAACCAGTTTCTTTTGTCTCCAGCCTGCTTGCTTTCAGAAAGCTCTTGTTAACAGAAAGAGCTTGCTAAAATAGAAATTGGAGCTGATCATTTCCATGTTTTAAATCCTACATCTCCCACAGTAATCATGATAAAATTCAGATTTGATAGAGGAGGACTCGAGGCCCTTCCTTCACTATCTGGGCTCTATCTGTACAGCTAAGGAGTGCTCTGCTCCTGTCAAATCAATCTATGTGCAGTTTCCCAAATGGTTCTGTGTTCTCTTGTCTCTGATCCTTTGTGCATGCCTTTAATTTCTCGTTAGGTCTAAAATTTGAAGGATGAAAAAGGATAGTTAAAATTTATTGGGCATCTAATTATAAGCCAGGTATAATTCTGAGGATTTTACATTTTTTAATGCATTCAGTTCTCCCAGCAACAGTATGAAGTAGGTACCCTCAGTATCCTGGCTTCATAAAGGAGGAACTTGAAGCATAGAGCAGTTAAGTTCCCTACCTGAGGTTACACATAGAGTAAGAGTTACATATGGGATTCCAGGGCATATGCTCATAGCCAAGGTGTTACACTGCTTCTAGGTCTCATGAGGCATTTACTCATCCTTCAAAATCCAGTTCAGAGGGCATTTTCACTGGGAAACTCCTGTGATGCCCCCACCTCCCGCTGCGTCTTATGGAGGTGATGCGCATCTGTGTTCCTTAGTACCCCATGTGCACCCCCCGTTGTAACACAGACAGCATTGTACGTGCTAGCATCTCCACAGTCTCTCCTGCGTTTCCATGCCTTGTGCTCTGTAAACATCTGTGGATTGGAGAATAACTTGTTTTCAAAAGAAATCATTTCCTTTTGTTTTAAAATGTTCTATATTTCTAGTGAGTAATTCAGTCCTTAGTAGACAGTGAGTACTCAGTAAGTGTTGGGCCAAATGAAAGAGCAAATGGGTTTATGAGATCTTTCTTGGTACCCATACGAAGCAGGAGTAGATCAACTTCCATTAATATGGCAGTTCTCCTTATTTTGCTTTACCGTGCTTTTTGTTGTTGTTGTTGATTGTTTTTGCTACTCCATCAATTACAAATACCACTACCCCACATGACTATACAACTGTAAAGAAAAAGCTTCTCTAGTGTAGGCTTTGATTTATAGGGTATAGCACACTTCTTAATTTTAGCACAATAATGAAAATAATTACAACAGAATTTTTTCAGATTGATATTTGATACAGCAAGAAAGGGAAAGAAACATCTACTATGTGCCAAGTCCTAGTCCAAACACTTTATAGGATTTCATTTAATTATCATAGGATTCTTTTAGGATAAGTATTATTATCTTCATTTTACAGATGAGAAAATTGAAGATCAGGGTGATTAAGTTTTTTATCCAAAATCATATAAAGAGTAATTTGCTGAGTGGAAACCCAAACCTAGACCTGCCTATACCTTATTTAAAGCATGGCCAATGAAAGGGTGTCTGAGGTCAGGGTTGGTGCCTATGTAAGTGACCACTCTCTGAGACTACAACTTCAAGTAGATTCAGAAATAAAACAAACCTAATTAACTTCATTATTCAATGGCAGGATTTGTATTGAGTTTGCCAGTAGAGTAGAAAGAAGGCATCATTGCCTAGTGATCAAGAGAGCAACTCTGTTGCTAGACTGCTAGTTTGAATCCCTCCTTACTTGCTGTATAACCTTGGGCAAGAGGCAGAACACTTCTGTATCCAGTTTCTCTACCTGAAAAACAGGCACAATAACAAAACCTACCTTATGTAGTTATTGGACCCTGTCTCCTGATCTATGGTTTAGTTAGAGCTTTCTTGCCAGCATTACAGCACTAGAGAAACAGGAATCTCATGCCTTCTTAGCTTAGTGTATCTGCTGTCTACTTGTGTCCAACTCCAAAATGCCACTCCTCATCATGCTACCTGACTTCAAACTATACTACAAGGCTATAGTAACCAAAACAGCATGGTACTAGTACAAAAACAGATACATAGACCAATGGAACAGTACAGATGCCTCAGAAATAACACCACACATCTACAACCATCTGATCTTCGACAAAACTGACAAAAACGAGCAATAGGGAAAGGATTTCCTATTTATTAAATGGTGCTGGGAAAACTGGCTAGCCATATGCAGAAAACAGAAACTGGGCCCCTTCCTTGCACCTTATACAAAAATTAACTCAAGATGAATTAAAGACTTAAATGTAAAACCTAAAACCATAAAAACCCTAGAAGAATACCTAGGCGATATCATTCAGGACATAGTCATAGGCAAAGACTTCATGACTAAAAGACTAAAAGCAATGGCAACAAAAGCCAGAATTGACAAATGGGATCTAATTAAGCTAAGGAGCTTCTGCACAGCAAAAGAAACTATCATCAAAGTGAATAGGCAACCTACAGAATGGGAGAAAATCTTTGCAATCTATCCATCTGACAAAGGTCTAATATCCAGAATCTGCAGAGAACATAAACAAATTTACAAGAAAAAAAAAAAACAAACAACCCCATCAAAAAGTAGGTGCAGGATATGATCAGATACTTCTCAAAAGAAGTTATTCATGTGGCCAACAAAAATATGAAAAAAAGCTCATCATCACTGGTCATTAGAGAAATGCAAATCAAAACCACAATGAGATACCATCTCATGTCAGTTAGAATGACGATCATTAAACAGTCAGGAAACAACAGATGCTGGTGAGGATGTGGAAAAATAGAAACACTTTTACACTGTCGGTGGGAGTGTAAATAAGTTCAACCATTGTGGAAGACAGTGTGGTGATTCTTCAAGGATCGAGAAATGGAAATACTATTTGACCCAGCAATCCTCATTACTGGGTATATGTCCAAAATATTATAAATCATTCTACTATAAAGACATATACACACGTATGTTTATTGCAGCACTATTTACAATAGCAAAGACTTGGAACCAATCCAAATGCCCACTGATGATAGACTAGAATGTGGCACATATACACCATAGAATACTGTGCAACCATACAAAAGAATGAGTTCATGTCCTTTGCAGGGACATGGATGAAGCTGGAAACCATCATCCTCAGCAAACTAACACAAGCACAGAAAATCAAACACTGTATGTTCTCACTCATAATTGGAAGTTGAACAAGGAGAACACATGGACACAGGGAGAGGAACATCACAAACTGGGGCCTGTCGGGGGGTAGGACGTAAGGGGAGGGAGAGAATTAGGACAAATACCTAACAGATGTGGGGCTTAAAACCTAGATGACGAGTTGATGGGTGCAACAAACCACCATGGCACATGTTTACCTATGTAGCAAACCTGCATGTTCTGCACATGTATCCCAGAACTTAAAGTAAAATAATTAAAAAAAGAATGCCACTCCTCATTCCAGGCTCTCCTGCATGATGGATGAAGGCATGGGATTATGAATCCCAGACATCCTTCTGCTAATGCACTTCTTTTCTCAGGAAGTGACAAAAGTTTTTTTTTTTGTCTCAGCTCTAACAGTCATGTAGTTTATGTCTACACCATGCTGTACAAATTACAGTCAATTACTTAAGGTTAACAATAGGAATTCCCAGTAGTAGTAAAGAAACTAGCTATTTGTAAGTCATTTGTAGTAATCTTTAGTAACTGATAATTAGGCACTAATTAGTTCATTTGCTTAGTGTTGTTTTCACGTAGTAAGACGCTTAGTGAGTTAATTACAAGAAAAGAATTGAGTGGTAATTAAATGTCAATTAAGGAGTTTTATATGTAAGCAAAGTGCCTTGGTTAAATAGTAATGTTTAAAACTAAAACGATGAACTAAATGATTCAAGGTAATGTGATGAGAATTGTTCTGTTCTTATACTGATTATCATGGTGCATTAGTCTTGCTTGATATGCAACAGATTAAACAAATCTTAGGTTATTAGAGGTTTCTCAGTTTTAGCTCCATTGACATCTTGAGCTTAATAATACTTTTTTGTAGTGGGTGAGGGCTGTACTATGTGTCGCAGAATGTTCAGCAGCATCATGGTCCTTTACCCATTAGATGCAGTACTTTCTCAATTGTGACAAATAAAAACATCTCCAGACATTGCCAAATGTCCTCTGTGGGGGTGGCGATGCGGAAGCAAAACCCCCTCCAGTTGAGGATACTGGGCTGTCTCCTAATATTTTGTTTTTGTTGTGTTTTTCTTGAAGATTACTTTATTTTCATTACTTATGTGAAGTTGTATTTTTAGAGCTCATGATAACATCTGAGGGCTCCACTGGCCAAATATATTACCAAGAACTAACTGCTACAGTGGTAAGAACACTGAATTTGGTACCCAAAGACTTCAGCTCAGAGTAAGTGTTCCCCACCATTACGTGATCTTAGGTGAGCCATATGACATCTTTGAATATAAGTTTTCTCATCTGTATGGCAAGGATAAGAGAATAATCTCTAGTTTCATGTAGGATTCTAAGACTTCTGAAGTAAAAACAAACCAATACTTTGCAATATGACTTTTCACCCTTAGTCACAAAGATAGTTTGGGATCATCCAGAACCTTCCTTGACCAATTATCTATTTTTCAAATTCAAATATATTTATTGAGTGCTTTCTACATGCCAGACACTTTTTCTAGGCACTGAAGACAAATTAGTGAACAAAATAGACTAATTCATGTTGTGTTAGAGTGAGACAGTGCATGGACACACAAAAGCAGAGTTGGGGTAAATAATTTAGTTATAATAGGGTGATATAGAAGTTCCTACTGAGGAGAAAAGACTTGAAAGAATGGGGAAATGAGCCATGTGGGTATCAGGGAGGAGATTGTGGTGTCCAAGATTGAGAAAGAGCCAGTGCAAAGCCTATTTCCTTTTTCTTATCCAAAAGGCAAAATGTTTATTAACGTAAGTGGATGTTATAATTGAAATTGTTGCGTATAATGTTAAAATTAGGTATTTTATTATAAATGTTTATGATTTTCCTTTTAAAGGACATTAATATGTGTCTACAAGATATTTTAAAATAAGCATATGTATGCCTTTTAATACAATGTTTGGATGATTTTAATAAATGGGGAATAGTACGACTAAGAATAGTGAAAGAAAAGTTTTATTAAGAGTCAATTACAAAATAGGCAAACACTGCTGTGTTATTGTCTTTCTGTAACATTAAATTAGTTACTCTTGTCAGATTGAGTTTTTGACAATAATATTTTAGCACTACATTAAGAAGTCACACTATGACCTTTACAATTTGAAATCTTCCAGATAACTATAAAAGTTCTACTCAATGTAATTGGAAAGTCTCAATGTAAATCTCTCAGCCTAGATGATCCTCAGCCATCTGTCCTCAGCTTAGATAATCCTCAGGAAAGATGTAAAGGAATTCTATTCCCCAAGTTATTGCATGTACATAATAGTTAGTCTGTGGGCTTTATACTTTAAAAATTAACCAATTAATATATATTTAGGAGTATAAGCACAGGCTTCTTACATGCATATATTATGTAATAGTCAAGCCTGGGCTTTTAGTCTACCCATCATCCAGCTAGTGAACATTGTACCCAATAGGTAGTGTTTCAACCCTCAACCTTCATCCCTCTCCCATCCCCCACTTTCATACTCTTCAACATCTATTATTCCATTTTGTAAGTTGATGTGGATGCGTTGTTTAGCTCCCACTTATAAGTAAGAACATGCAATACTTGACGTGCTGTTTCTGAGTTATTTCACTGAGGATAATGACCTCCAGTTTCAGCCGTGTTGCTACAAAAACCATGAAGTCATTCTTTTTATGACTAAGTAGTATTCCATTGTATATATGTACCGCATATTCTTTATCCATTTCTCTGTTGATGGACGCTTAGGTTGATTCTCTATCTCAGCTATTGTGAATGGTGCTGCAATAAGCATACAAGTGCAGGTATCTTTCTGTTATAATGATTTCTTTCCCTTTGGGTATATACTCAGTAGTGGGATTGCTGGATCGAATGGTAGCTCTATTTTTAGTTCTTTGAGAAATCTCTATATTGTTTTCCATAAAGGTTGTACTAATTTACATTCCTACCAACAGCATATAAGTATTCCCTTTTCTCCCCATCCTTGCCAATAACTGTTGTTTTTAGATGTTTTCATAATAGCTATTCAGACCAGTGTAAGATGGCATCTCATTGTGGTTTTAATTTACATTTTTGTGATGATCGGTGATGCTGTACATTTGGTCATATACTTGTTAGCCACTTTTATGTTTTCTTTTGGAAAGTGTGTTTATGTCTTCTGCCCACTTTTAAAAATGATTAATTTTTGTTTCAATAGTTTTTGGGGTGCAAGTGGCTTTTGGTTACATGGATAAGTTCTTTAGTGGTCACTTCTGAGATTTTGGTGCACCCATCACTTGAGGGTTGTACACTGTGCATGATACGTAGAGTGAATTTATCATTCACTCTCTCCCAACCTTCTCCCCCAAGTCCCCAAAATTCATTTTATCATCCTTATGCCTTTACATCCTCATAGCTTATCTCTCACTTACAAGTGAGAACATGCAATATTTGGTTTTCCATTCATGAGTTACTTCACTTAGAATAAAGCCCTCCAGCTCCATCCAAGTAGCACAAAAACATTATTTCATTTCTTTTTATGGCTGAGTAGTATTCCATGGTGTATATATATCACATTTTCTTTATCCACTCGTTGGATGATGAGCATTTAGGTTGGTTCAAAATTTTTGCAATTACGAATTGTGCTGCTATAAACATGTGTGCGCATGTGTCCTTTTTCATATGATGACTTCTTTTCCTTTGGGTAGATACCCAGTGGCGGGATTGGTGGATCAAATGATGGTTCTACTTTTAGTTCTTTGAGGAATCTCCATACTGCTTCTGTAGTGGTTGTACTAGTTTACATTTCTACAGTGTAATGGGGTTCTCTTTTCACCACATCCATGCCAACATCTATTGTTTTTTGACGTTTTAATTACAGCCATTTATGAAATGTAAGGTGGTATCTCATTGTGTTTTTAATTTGCATTTCCCTGATAATTAGTGATGTTGAGCATTTTTTATATGTTTCTTGACTGTTTGTATATCCTCTTTTTTGAGAATTGTCTATTCATGTCCTTTGCTCACTTTTTGATAAAATTATTGTTTTTTTTCCTGCTGATTTGTTTGAATTCCTTGCAGATTCTAGATATTAGTCCTTTGTCAGATACACAGTTTGTAAATATTTTCTCCCACTCTGTGGGTGGTCTGCTTACTCTGCCAATTATTTCTTTTGCTGTGCAGAAGCTTTTTAGTTAAATTAGGTTCTATTTTATTTTTGTTTTTGTTGCACTTGCTTTTGGGGTCTTAGTTATGAAGTCTTTGCCTAAGCTAATGTCTAGAAGAGTTTCTCCTATGTTATCTTCTAGAATTTTTATGATTTCAGGTCTTAGATTTAAGTCTTTGATCCATCTTAAGTTGATTTTTGTATAAGGTGGAAGATGAGGATGCAGTTTAATTCTTCTACATGTGGCTTGCCAGTTTTCCCAGCATCGTTTATTGAATAGAGTGTTCTTTTCCCAATTTATGTTTTTGCATGCTTTGTTGAAGATCAGTGGCTGTAAGTACTTGGCTTTACTTACAGATTCTCTCTTCTGTTTCATTTTTATACTAGTACCATGCTGTTTTGGTAACTATAGCCTTGTAGTATAATTTGAATTTGAGTATGTGATGCCTCCAGATTTTCTTTTCTTTTCTTTCTTTTCTTCTTTCTCTCTCTCTCTCTCTCTCTCTTTAGCTTAGTATTGCTTTGGCTATGAGGGCTGTTTTTTGATTCCATATGAATTTTAGAATTATTTTGTCTAGATCCATGAAGAATGATGATGATATTTTGAAGGGAATTGCATTGAACCTGTAGATTGCTTTTGGCAGTATGGTCATTTTCACAACATTGATTCTACCCATCCATTGAGCATGGAATGTATTTCCATTTGTTTGTATCATCTATGATTTATTTCAGCCATATTTTGTAGTTTTCCTTGTAGAGATCTTTCACCTCCTTAGTGAGGTGAAAGTATATTCCTAGGTATTTTATTTGCTTCTTTTATTCCCTTCTACTCAGTATAAAAACATTGTCTATTCTGAGAACTGCCTCTTCTGTGGTGCTCCCCTGTCTTTATCAGTGTTATCTTTTTTCCTGTGCACCTATTGTTCCTGCCGTGTTCAATTGGAATTCATTTTCCAGCAGTTTCCCTGAGTATGGGGTTTTGTACTCAAAGGGGGCTTTGGTTTATTAGTTTTGAGAATGCATAGGGTCCATATTTCTTCCGGTGTTTTCAGATCTCTTTGTGGATTCCTGGTACTCAGATGGCTATGAGGAAGAGTACAAGCTCTCTCCCAGAGTTTGCTGCTCTCCCCACTAGGCCTGCTGTGTGTGCTCTGCAGTGAATACCTGTGGACAAGCTTGGGACTCTCTTGTTCTCAGGTGTGCATGATGTCCAGTGATTTCCCTTTGCCTCATTTCAAATAATTCCAAATAAATGCTGATATTACAAGGACCTTTTGGCTCTAAACAGTCTTTCTTCACCTGTATGTATTTTGCGGCTCGGGGAGTAATGTTGTTACATAGTTTTGTTATGGATGTCATCTGTGTGACTTTTGTTTTGCTATTTTAGTTACTCCATCTGTTTTAATGAGACGATTCAGAGAGAATCTTATACTATATAGGGTCACCACTATTGCTATCATCCCAGCATTCCATCTGATGCATATTTTAATCCCATGCTATTGTATGTAACTACATTTCTGAAGCTACCTCAGGGAGCCTTTTGTCTAGAAAAGAGGGTCAAATAAGTTTAGAGAAAGGACACATGACATACCACCTCTGCCCTCATAGTCCACTTCCAGGAAGCAGGCATAATCTTTCTAAAAGCTGCCGTTTCTAATGCACTCTACATAAAACTTCATGGCTTAGAAATCTATGAAAGGAAAATATAGGCTTCATGACGTGAGGAAATAGAGGGTTTCTTCTCTTGGCACATTTTTTTTTTTTTTTTTGCAGACATAACACTCTGTTAACAGTTCCACCCAAGCCTTCAGAAACTTGAGAATTATTTGGAATGTGGAGGGATGAAATGGAGTGGGGACTGGGAGAAGTGGGGTAAAGGAAAATGGTGGAGATTATGCTAGCCCCAGGTTCTTAAGTCTCATTACTTCTTACAAGAGCAACGTGCAGCAACATACTGAAGTTTCTTCTCCATGCTCTACACTTTGTCCCTTAACAACTGGGCATGTCAGACTTACTCCCACCAGAAACACGGTGGGGAAAAAAATCCTGGAGTAAATGAGAGTAAATGTAATTTCATCAGCACTGCCCTTAAGCTTTTATTCTGAATATTCTCTTTTCAGAGCCTTGTTGTTTGGAGTCCTCTAGAAACCTGAGTTTCCCGATCCTACTAAAGGTGTGCTGAGCACAGCATCAGCTCAAACCCAGATGTTTCTGACTTTAACTTAGCTTTAAGGTGTTAAGGGAGATGAGCTTTGAATTACCTTTGGGAAAATAATCTCCACTTTACTATTATGAAACAAATAAATCTTTACTAGTATTAAAAACACACTTCAAAGTTTTTTCTGCCTTTTTATCCCCCAGCAAACCTTACTTTCCAAACAGCATATTACTGAATAAAGTGTAAACGAATCAGTACCGTATGGCTTAATCTTCTCTTAAATCCCCTTTGGGCGTGAGAAATTAATTGACAAACTCAGTGGAAAAGCTTTCTTTTGGTGTTTGGAACCCCTAATTTAGGAAGCATGACAGCGATCGTTTAGGGACTCTGGTTCCACTTAATGCCTTCTTCCCTATCAACAAGTCTTATAGGGCTAATGGGAATGCAGCTTTCAGAGCTGACTACCTCAGACTCTGGGTCTCAATTTCCCCTCTGTATTTATTTCTCTGAGATTTTATTAGGAAATGCACATCAGTTAAGTGCAAACCAAAGGGTTTGTTGCCTCCTGTGAACTGAGACCATCAGGCTTGGGCAAATGCAGAGATTGGGAAAAGCAAGTCAGTCTGTTTCTTAGCTATTAAATGTTTCAGAAGTTCCATGAATGCTAAGCATCCCGTAGAGAACTCAACATGAGATAAAAGAGGTTTATGATTAGTCCCTGAAGATTATTTTTCAGGTTTCTCTCTATGGGCAAATGTTAATTAAGATTCCTTTGTGTTTGCAAGTGTGTAAATGGGAAAGTCAATGAGGTACGTAGGAGTATGGGTTTTTGGAGTGTTGAAAATCGTTCAAGACACTTCTCTGCCTCTCACTGGTTACGTGACTGGCCAAAAAACTGAGCTGAAACTGCAGGTGTATTGCGGGGGCTGTTGGGAACACCATTGAGCTCTTGCCTAAGGCTCAGCTAGGGGTAAAGTACAGGGTAAGCCCCTGTAGGGCTGAGGAACTTTGGGCTAACAAGGTAAAAATCAATCAAGTCTGCACCCTCTGCTTAGATTCCAGTCAGTTGCTTCAGACATGTTGAATAAGTGATTAAGAACTATAGAAATTACATTATCAGCCATGTGAAGGCATTTGATTTCTCTTTTCTGGTAACTCACTCCCATCACTTAATACATAAGTAACTGCCCTCTTGCCTGCAAAATAATTTATTTTGCTCTTGCCTAATCCTGTACCTTTTCCCTGAAGAAGGGGAGGGTAAGGGGACTCAGATACATGTTAGAAATTGCATCCACTCCATTTTGGCTATGAGTCTTAATCTCATGAGCATCTCTTTCCTCATCTGTAAAACGAGTAGGGTTATAGGATCTCATAGCATTACAGTGAAGTACAATGATATATTAATATCTATTTAATATGTTCAATCGAATAAATGGCACTTGATAGGGGTCATTGTTAGATCTCTTCCAACTTGCTATTTCCTGGTTTATAAAGTGCTAGACATTAACAATGAGGGCTATTGTATCCTGAAGGTGATAGGACAGGGTTATTGTGAAGTTCAGGTAGTTCTGCTTGTGTGTAATTTGATTGAATGCTTTAGGGGTTAGAATGAGTCTTGGACAGGTTATCCCGAAAAGCCCTTTAAAAGACACACCTATCAAAAGCAAGGTGCCCCTGAAACCTGAAGCTGCTGTTTTGTAACACTTTCACATGTGGGAATGGAGCTTTGTTTCCCCAAATAACCACAAAATTCAATCAGGGTAATTATAGAAATCACAACTAACTCATATTTTTTTCTTTTGCTATTTTATGTTGCTTTATTATCTCTGTCACTAGTTACTTTATGTTTATTTTGTTACTCTCACAATGTTTTGAGACACAGACTTCAAATAATTGATTTGAATATTTTGGAAAAAAATTAAATAAAAATGCGTGGAGAATAATATTGCTAACATCTATGTATCCACTATAGAAATTTAATAATTGTGAAATTGGCAAATTTATTTTTACTTCTAATTTTTGATTTAAGTTGAAATGTCTCTATACCTCACTAATCCTGTTCCTCTTACTCAATGCCAATCCTATCGTTAACTTTGCGTGCATCTTTCTAGTCCATGTGTTATTTTCACTACATATAAAATCTTAAGACCAATATGTAATACTGTTTTGTGTTTTTAAAAATGTGTGTACAGTTGATCCTTGAACAACATGAGTTTGAAATGTGTGGCTCCACTTAGATGCAGATGTTTTCCAAACACAGATTGAAAATACAATATTAACAGGATGTGAAACCAGCCTATATGGAGGGCCAATTTTTTGTATACACAGGTTTCACAGCGCTGACTATGGGACTTGAATATGCTCAGATTTTGGTATACTCAGCCCGAAGTACATGCAGCAATCCTCTGCATGTACTGAGGGACAACCGTAAATGTTCTGAAACTCCTTGTTTCATTCAACAGTATTTTTGAGACCGATCCACCTGGACACATGTGGGTCCAGTAATTCATATTAACTATTAAATTACTAGTAATTCATTTTGTCATATGACTTTACCAGAAAATCTCTTTTCCCTTATGGCTCCATATTTAGATTATTTCCAACTTTTTGCTCTTTATTTCCCCAAATGGTTAATAGTTTGACAAAATATAAATCTATGTAGCTGCAAGATACATACAGCCAGTTTCTGTAAAGTGTAGTTATAAACAGGAAGAAACAGTCACTGTCAAGAGAGAATTCTGTGAGAAGCGATCTCGCCCATGAGGAGCATTGGAATCCTAACTGTAATGACATTGATGTGATATAAGTTTATTCTATTGCCCTGATTCTCAGGTTTATTTTATTTTATTTATTTATTTTTGAGACTCAGTCTTGCTCTTGTCACCCAGGCTGGAGTGCAGAGGCGTGACCTCAGCTCACTGCATCCTTTGCCTCCCGGGTTCAGGTGATTCTCCTGCCTCAGCCTCCCAAGTATCTGGGATCACAGTCTCCTACCACCATGCCCAGCTAACTTTTGCATTTTTTTAAGTAGAGTGAGGTTTCACCATATTGGCCAAGCTGGCCTGAAATTCCTGATCTCAAGTGATCAGCCTACTTTGGCCTCCCAAAGTGCTGGGGTTACAGGTATGAGCCACCATGCTGGGCCTCTTGGGTTATTATTATTATTATTTTTTTTTATCAGGATCACCTAATCCATGTCTTTTAACAAACCATGTAGTTTGTCCTTGGTTTATATTTTAGGAAACACTATCTTACGGGGCTGAGATTAAGAGCATAAATTTGCATAGAGTGCCTTCTATGATGTTGCTCCTTAGGAGCCTGTGATGATGAGAGGCTATTTACTAAGAAATCTTTTTCCTGGGAGACATGAGAAATATTGACATGTTTAGAGCCTTTACTATATACCAGCTCAGCGTTAGGCACTTTTAGACACATAATTCATTTAATCCTCACTGATCCTTGAAGGTTCATTTCATAGACAAAAACTCTAAGATTCACACATGTGTGATAATGGCCCAAGGCTGTATAGCTACTGAGCAATGATCTAAAACTTGAACCTAGCTCTACTTGATTCTAAAATCCTATTTTCTCTATTCTACATGTTCACATGTTCTCACGGGGTGGTAGAACCAGCAATACCATTATTAGACGCAGAGTCACTGAATCAGCAGAAATTTATTTGAGCCTCCACCATGCTGTTAGTTTGGTCAATTACCGTAAAAGTTTAAAAAGAAATACTCACTTCTTTTGAGGAGCTCGTAAGATACTAGAGAAGAAAAGATAACGATGACAGCAACAGTAGATAGTACTGTGAACTGAATTTGTGCATATTGGGAGGGAGCAGCATGAGTTGGAGAAGGAAAGCCATCCTGGAGGTGAGAATTGGGCCACTCTGAGAGCATGGATGGCATTTTCCCAGGCAGGCAGGAAGCAGCAGAGATTTTGGACAGGTAGACTTGTGTGAGCAAAATCTTGGCACTTGACGCTACAAATGGCCTATATCAACTGTTGCCGAGGATGCGAGTAAAACCCAACAGAGTAAGAGGGAGCTTAGACATGTGACTCCAACCTATTATCTCCTTCTGTTTTTCATACTTCTTGTCTCAATTCTCCTCAAATTATAGTATAGTTGATGGAATTCATCACGACACACAAGAGGCATAGAACACCAATGTCTTGAGAAAATCAGAAAGAGCTATCTAAGTAGAACAAGCCAAAAGTTCCTGGTGACCAAAGGAGGGTCACACACACACACACACACACACACACACACACACAACAGACAAGTTGAATACTTATGTTTGATGGTTGTTTAATGATAAAAAAAAAAAAACTATGATAACATCATTTGCTCTGAGAAGGCAGATGGAAGCTAGAGCTATGTGTTATAACAAGGTTTGTTGGCTAGCCTGAGAGCCAGCTGACTTTAAGCAAGTATGAGTTTAAAATGGATAGCCAGTTTCTTTCTCTTTCTTTCTCCTTTAAAAAATAATATTAAACCAATGCCCAGGAAGTAGCTAAGTCTCCTCCAGGGACCACAGCTGCTGTTTAGCACTCTCATGCCTGGGACATCAGTTCTATGTGACTCTTGCATTCACTGCCTCCCATCCCATCCCTACCTGCCTTTCCTTCCCAGTGCATTGGGAAATTAGGTTTTGGAGCATTGGAGTCAAACCGATCTACTTAGAGTCTTGCTTTCCTCCATTACTTGATGGAGATGTAAGATAACCTTTCTGAGCAGCATGTCCTTATCTGTAACCTAAAGATAATCCTGCTCCTAGAGTTGTTGTCAGAGTAATGTGTTGTGAAGCTCCACATGCTGTTATTCTCAGAAACCGAAAGCTAAGGGATTTTTAGCATTCACTGAAAAAAACTCCTAAAAGATGTGCTTCTGGAAAAATAAAATTGAACTCACAAAGAGTGAGATTTGAGGGTAAGTACTCATCAAAGAAGTTTGTAAAGATGTAGATACTGTTAAATAATCTCTGGTGGGCCGGGTGCTGTTACTCACACCTGTAATCCCAGTACTTTGGGAGGCCGAGGTGAGTGGATCACCTGGGGTCAGGAGTTCAAGACCAGCTTCGTCAACATGGTGAAACCCCGTCTCTACTAAAAAATACAAAAATTAGCTGGATGTGGTGGCACAAGCCTGTTAATCCCAGCTACTCGGGTGGATGGGGTAGGAGAATCACTTGAACCTGGGAGATGGAGGTTGTGGTGAGCTGAGATTGCGCCACTGCACTCCAGCCTGGGTGACAGAGGGAGGTGTTGTCTCAAAATAATAATAATAATAATAATCATCATCATCATCATCATCATCATCTCTGGCGGTGCATGCAGAGCAGCCTGCTGGGATGAAGAGGCCCAGCTAGTGGGCTGCGTGGCCACAGCCAGAGCATGAGGCCCAGCTTGGCATGCGGGTGCTCACCCGGCCAGGCAGTGGGCGGGGAGCGGCCCTGGGCTACGAGGCTTGCCCCCAGCTGGCTGACCGCCGTGCCTTCCATATGAGTTGGACCCCTGGCAGGGCAGGAGCCCAATTCACCCACTTGCCCACTCGGGGGAGTTAATGGCAGCAGAGGGGGCCATGGGTACTTTAGAAGAAAAGAATTTCAATCTGTCCTTCTCTGCCTCTAATGCAGAATTTGATGCTGTGGTTGCAGAATTAGAGGACGCTGTCGTGGATGAAAAGCTCCACTTATTACAGAGAAATTTCATAGATAAGTACTACCCGGAGTTTTGAGGACACGGAAGAGAATAATGTAACCTACATGCCTATTTTAATAAATATATTTTTTGGCAGAAAAAATATGTTGAAGGATAACCTCTGTAGCAGATTCCTGAATTCAATGTAGCAGTTTTCATAACTATGTTACAGCATCATAAGGATGAAGTGACTGGTGACATATTCGACATGCTGCTCACCTTTACCAATGTTTTGGCTTTTAAATAAATGTTTTTGGACTACAGAGCAGAAAAAGAAGGCTGGGGACTGGACTTAAGCAGTGGTCCAGTGGTGACTTTGTTGTGCACATCATCTATACCAGCTTTTCAGAACAATCTGCAACACTAGGTCCTACCTCCAGCCAATAAATGGGATCATTCTGGATGTCACCGACCCAATAAGCCAACAGAGTCTGCTCGTGATGATGACAGAAGAATATGTCTTGGAAAGACTGACTCTGTTCTGCAATTCTTCATTAGTACTAAGTATCAATAGGTCAAAACCAAAATGACCTAAACCTCCTGGACCTATGTCTCCTGAAACACCTTATTGTATTCATTAACCTTAATAATCCTCCCAATTGGTAACCCTGGTACTCCTCCCCTCCTCAAGTAGACACCTCTCTCAGGTATTTCTGAGTTCGACTCCTCTGGAGCAGGCCATGTCAATCATTCCACCTGGGATGATTGTTACACATGTTGGTGTGTAACAGTGTGGAATAATCCACCATCAACACCCTCTGTCCCAGCAGGCTTTACATGAATCTTTGTGCACCCACACCTCTTATTTACGTGAGTCAGAGTTTCAGTCCTTCAGCTTCAGTGTGGTTTCTGATATTTATCAACGTGTTATTCAAGCCATCTTGAGATTTCGGAATCTCCTATGACCACAGCTTGTCCTTGGCCATAGGAATCAATGGAAAGAGATGTCTTTTACATAAAAGCTACATGCAAAAAAAACCTCCTGATTTTAACATTTGTAGTCCTTGTGTCACTGTCTTCTGCTAATCCCATTGTTTCTAGAAGTCTCTTTTAAGTTTTAATTTTTTTTTAAAATTTTTATAGATGAATACTCAGGCTAACCTAGTGGGTATGATCTTGGAACTTCCATGATTACCCACTTATAGATCAAAGTATTATATGCTGTGTGCTTTTTAGTTAGCGCTGTGAAGGCAAAAAAACTTTCTATGTTAGCATTCATTCCTATTTTACTGGGTACCTATGAATGTATGCTGTTTGCTAGAAATAGACTAAAAGATATCTTGTTCTTATAACAACGTGTTGGTGTGTTTGCATGTTTGCTGAAAATCCTTTCTGTATAAACCAGTTCGTTAGGTTCTCTGGGTTAGGTAGGGACTCTGCAGTTTCCTCCTGCTCTAAGTCTCTCCTACTGAGATGGTGTTCCATTGGTCCAGCTGAGCATGAGTAGGAGGTAATAAACAGCTTTACTAGTTATTTGTTTGCTTTGGTTTGCTGCAATATATGGTGAACTACTTATCAGAAAACATTTATATAATCTCTAGAAAGGAGAAAAAACATGGTAGTTCAATTCCCAATGGGTACCTTTGAAATTTTTAATTGTAAAAATAAGAATCCGTACTGAAAATAAATAAATCATCTGTACTGGAGGGAGGAGGTGATATGAACAAGATGGAAGTAAAATACCACAAAAAAGAACCCCATTTAAGTGGGGAGGTATATGATTAAATTTCCAATATTTCCTAGTTTTTGTATTGTTCAGAAAGTGTATGTAAATATGATTAACTTTTGACTTTTACCAAGCAAATAAGTAAAATTTTAAGTTACTTCTAGATGAATAATTTTTTTTTTCTTTTTTAAGACAGGGTCTTGCTTTGTTACCCAGGCTGGAGTGCAGTGGTGTGAACACAGCTCACTGCAGCCTTGACCTCCCAGGCTCAGTCCCCCAAGTAGCTTGGACTACAGGGGTGTACACCACCATTCTTGGCTAATTTTTTGTATTTTTTTTTGTAGAGACAGAGTTTTGCTATGTTGCCCAGGCTGGTCTTGAACTCCTAGGCTCAAGCAATCTGCCCACCTTGGCCTCCCAAAGTGCTGGGATTATAGGCGGTGAGCCACTGTGCCTGGCCCAGAATGTTTGTATTTTTAACCAGTGGAGAAAATGAAAGAATAATGGGAACTTGATCAGCAAAATAGAAGTTAGAAAGGGAGAAACAAGAAAAAAATAGAAAAATAATTAAAAAATCAGAATACTGTAAATAGAAAGTATGAAATAACATGACAGACATGTCAAAATGTACAAATAATTACAATGAATGTATGAACTGAATTTATTAACTGGAACAGATATTATTATTACAAAATGTAGATGTAAGTTGTTTACAAGGGAACCACTTAAACTTCAGGATTCAAAGAGGTTGAGAGTAAAAGAATGGGAAAAGCTATAACTGGAAATTACTAACAGAAATAAGGTTGGGGTAGCTATATTAATATTTAAAAATAAACTTTAGGTTAGGAAACATTATTAGAAATAATAATGAAAAGAGGAAAATTCTCTAGCAAGATGTAGCAGTTATAAACTTGTTTGCAATTAGTAACAACCTGAAAATATGTGAAGCCAAAATCAACAGAATTTCGGGGGAAAAGTAATAAATAACAAACATAGCATAAGATTTTAATGAATGTCTCTCAGTAATTGATTTATTAAGAGAAAGAAAAAATCTAAAGAAGATTAGCAAATTTTAAAAATTTAATATAATGGAAATAAAGTAATTATATTCAACAATTAGGGGATCTGTATTCTTTTAAATAATTCATGTAGCATTTACAAAAGCGTACTAAGCCAGACACCATAACTTATCAGCTTTTTGTTTCTAGAGATTGGAATTTTATGTAAGTAGAATCATACAGTGTATACTCTTCTATTTTGGCCTAGCTTCTCTCAGTGTAATTATTCTGAGGTTCATCCATGTCGATGTATGTATCAATAGTTCATTCACTTTTATTGCTGAGTAGAATGCTTTATTCATTCAACAGTTAATAGACATTTGGGTTTTTCTAGTTTTTGCCTATTATAAATCAAACTACTATGAACATTCATGTACAAATGTTTACATGGACTTATGCTTTCATTTTCATTGGAGTGATAAGGCTGTTATATAGTGGAGGTGTGTTTCAGATTTTTAAAAATTGCCAAACATTTTAATAAGCATTTTACATTCCCACTAACAGTGTATGATATTCCTTGGTGCTCTATATTCTCACCAAAAGTTGGTATGCTTTTTAATTGTAGCACTTCTAGTCGTGCTATCTTATTATGGTTTGACATTGCACTTCCCTGGTGACTAATGATGTTGAGCATCTTGTCAAATGCTTATTTATCATTTTAAGGTCTTTTTTTGTACAGTGTTCAAATCTTTACTCTTTTTTTTTTGCGTTGTCTTATCCTTTTTGAATGGCAAGAGTTCATTATATAGTCTGGATACAAGTTCATTATTTAATGTCTTAGTCCATTTGCACTGTTAAAACAAAATGTGAGACTGGGTAATTTATCAAAAACAGAAATGGATTTCTTCACAGCACTGGAGGCTGGGAAGTACAAGATCAAGGCATTGGCAGGTTTGGTGTCTGGTGGCCTGTTTCTCGTAGATGGCTCTGTATAGGTATTCTCACATGGTGGAAGGTTACGGGCAAAAAGGGGTGAATGCTATGTCCTCACATGGTAGAAGAGCAAAAAAGGGATTAAGTTTCAAATTTGAGCTGGGTGCTGTGGCATGTGCCTGTAGTCTTACCTACTTAGAAGGCTGAGGTGGAAGTATCTCCGAGGTCAGCAGTTCAAGGCTGTAGTGTGTGATGACGCTGCATGTGTGAATAGCCACTGAACTCCTGCCTGAGCAGCATAGAAAGATCCAATCTCTAAAAAGAATGATTTGAACATGAATTTTGGATGGAAAAAATTCAAACCATAGCATTGGATAAATGTTTTGCAAATATTTTTTCTCAGTTGGTGGGTTATATTTTTATTTTTATAGCAATGCCTTTTGAAGAGAAGTTTTGAAGTTTAGTGAAGTCAATTTTTAAATTTTTTTTATTTTGTGCTTTTTGTGTTCTTTAAGATATATTTTCCAAACTCAAAAAGAAATTGTCCTTTGAAGAGAAGGTGAAGCAAGATGGGCAAAGAGAAGCCTTCACTGAATGCCCTCCTTGCAGGAACACCAAATTGCACAACTATCCACACAAATCGAACCTTCATAGGAACCAAAAGCAAGTGAGTGATCAGAGTACCTGGTTTTAACTTCATACCACTGAAAGAGGAACTCAAGAGGGTAAGAAAGATTGTCTTGAATTCCTGATTCAAGGGGAATCAAAAGGCCACGCTTCCCCGCTTCCCCACTTCCCCACTTCCCCAGCAGCAACTGTGTGGCACAGAAAGAGAATCTATGCACTTGGAAGTGGGAGAGTGCAGTGATTGTGGGACTTCACGTTGGAACTCAGTGCTACCCTGTCACAGTGGAAGGCAGCACAAGGGAGAACTCAGCCAGTGCTCATGGAGGGAGCATTTAGACCAGCCCTAGCCACTGGAAAATTGCCTATCCCAGCAATCAGAAACTGAGTTCCAGTGAGCCTCACTATAGCAGGCTAAGGTGCTCTGGTGTCCTGAACAAAACTGAAAGGCAGTCTAGGCCACAAGGATTACAATTCCTGGGCTAGTCCAGGTGCTGTTCTGGGCATGAAGCCAGTGGACTTGAGGGGCATGCAACCTAGTGAGACACCAGCTTGGAGTGGCCATGGAACTGCTTGTGTCACACCTCCCCCCACCCCAGATTGCACAGCTCACAGATCTGGGAGAGACTCCTTTCATCCATGTGAGGAGAGGAGAGGGAAGATTAAAGCAGACTTTGTTTTGCAAGTCAGATACCAGCTCAGCCACAGCAGGATTATATAACAGGCAGGATCGTGAGGCTTCCATTCCAGACCCTAGTCCTGGATGACATTTCTAGATACACCCTGGGCCTGAAAGGAACCTGCTGCCTTGAAGGGAAGGAGCCACTCCTGGCATGATTTATCACTTACTTGTTGACTAAAGAGCCCCAGGGCCCTGAATCATCAGCAGTGGTAGCCAAGCAGTACTTGCTGTGGTCCTTGGGTGGAGACAGAGTTGTGCCGGCTTCAGGTATGACCCAGTATATTCTCAGCTGTCATGGCTGTGGGGAGAGACTCCAGGTTGAGAAAAGGAGAGGGAAGATTAAAGGTGACTTTGTTTTGTAGCTTAGGTATCATCTCAGCCACAGTGGGTTAGAGCACAGGCTTTTTGGCTTTCTGATTTGAGGCCTTGGCTCTTGGGCGGCATTACTGGACCTTCCCTGGACCAGGGGTTGCCACTACCAGGAAGGGAGAGTCCAGGCCTGGCAGCATTCACCAAACGCTGAGTAAACAGCCTTTGGTTCAAACAGAAATTTTAGAGTTGGAAAATGCAATTGACATACTGAGGAATGCATCAGAGTCTCTTAATAGCAAAACTGATCAGGCAGAAGAAAGAATTAGTAAGCTTGAAGACAGGTTATTTGATGATACATAGTCAGAGGAGACAAAAGAGAAAAGAATAAACAAGAGTGCAGCATACCTGCAAGATCTAGAAGGGCAAAATCAACATACAAAAATCAGTAGCATTTCTATATGCCAACAGCAAATAAACAGTAAAAAAAATATGTTAAAATGTCCCCATTACCCAAAGCAATCTACAGATTCAGTGAAACCTCTATCAAAATACCAATGACATTCTTCTCAGAAATACAAAAAAAAAAAAAAAAAAAAATCCTAAAATTGACATAGAAACACAAAAGACCTGTAATAGCCAAAGCTATTCTTACTGAAAGAACAAACCTGGGTGAATCACATTATCTGACTTCAAATTATACTACAAAGCTATAGTAACGAAAACAGCATGATACTGGAAAGAAAAAAAACATATACCAATAGAACAGAATAGAGAACAAAGAAACAAATCTATACATCTACAGTGAACTCATTTTCAACAAAGGAACCAAGAACACACGTTGGGAGAAAAGAGTCTCTTTATTAAATGGTGCTGAGAAAACTGGATATTGCTATGCAGAAGAATGAAACTAGACCCCTATTTCTCACCATATCCAAATTTCAAATCGAAATGGAATAAACACTTAAATCTAAGACCTCAAACTATAAAACTACTAAAAGAAAACATTGAGCAAACTCTCTGGAATGTTGAACTGGGCAAAGATTTCTTGAGTAATACCTCATAAGTAGAGCCAACCAAAGCAAAAATGGACAAATGGGATCACATCAAGATAAGCAGCTTCTGCACAGCAAAGGAAACAACCAATAAAATGAAGAGACAACCTACAGAATGGGAGAAACTGTTTCCAAACTACCCATCTGACAAGGGATTAGAACCAGAATATATAAGGTGCTCAAACAATTAATTATATAAGAAAAAATCTAAAAATCTGATTTAAAGTGGGCAAAAGATTTGAATAGACAAATCTCAAAAGTAGATATACAAATAGAAAACAGGTACATGAAAAGGTGCTCAACATCACTGATTATCAGAGAAATGCAAATCAAAACCACAATGAGATATCACCTCACCGTAGTTAAAATGTCTTTTATCTAAAAGACAGATATTAATGAATGCTGGTGAGCATGTGGAGAAAAGGGAATCCTCATACACTGTTGGTTAGTATAACCACTACAGAGAGCAGTTTGGAGGGCTCCAAAGATGAAAAATAGAGTTATCATACAACGCAGCAATCCCACTGCTAGGTATATATTTTTTAAAAATGAAACCAGAATATCCAAGAGATATCTGCACTCCTATGTTTATTGCAGCACTATTCACAATAGCCAAGACTTGGATGCAACCTAAGTGTCCATCCACAGAAGAATGAATTTAAAAATATGGTACATATACACAATGGAGTACTAGTCAACCATAAAAAAGAATAAAACCGTCATTTGCAACAGCATAGATAAAATTGGAGGTCATTATGTTAGGTGAAATAAGCCAGACACAGAAAGACAAACTTTTTATGTTCTTGCTTATTTGTGGGAGCTAAAAATTAAAACAATTAAACTAATGGAGATAGAGAATGAATGATAGTTACCAGAGACTGGGAAGTAGAGCAGGTAGGAAGTGGAAGTGGAGATGGTTAATGGCTTCAAAAATATAGATAGATAGATAGATAGATAGATAGAATATGATCTAATAATTGATAGCACAACAGGGTGACTACAGTCAACAATAATGTATTGTGCATTTTAAAATAACAAAGAGAGTACAATTAGATTGTTTGTAACTTAAATAAAGGAGAAATGTTTGAGGTGATGGGCACCCCACTTACCCTGATGTGATTATTATGCATTGCATGCCTATATCAAAATATTTCATATACTCCATAAATATATTCACCTATTATATAGCCACACAAATTAAAAAATAAAAATTAAAAATATATGCTTTGGGAGGCTGAAGCAGGAAGATTGCTTAAGCCTAGGAGTTTGAGTCCAGCCTGGGCAACACAACATGACTCTATCGCTACAAAAATTTAAAAAATTAGCCAGGCATGGTGGTGCATGCTTTTAGTCCTTGCTACTTGGGAGGCTGAGGTGGCAAGATCCCTTGAACCTGAGTTCAAGACTGCAGTGAGCTCTAATCATGCCACTGTACTCCAGGCTGGGCAACAGAGCAAGACCCTGTCTCTAAACATATTGTATTATTTTCTTTTTAAATATTTTGTAGAATTCACCCACGAAAACACCTGAGCCCTAAATTTGTTTTGTGGAAATATTTTTAAAATACAAATCCAATATCTCTAATAGGTATTAGAGCTGTACAGATTATCTAATTATTCTAGAGTGAATTTTAGTTATTTATGTATTTCAAGGAATCTTTCCATCTTATTGACTATATCGAATTTGTAGGTATAGTATTTATAATATTCCTTTATATTATATTTTATTATTTGTGGGATCTGTAGTTATGTCTCCTCTCTCTTTTAGGTTATGTCTTCTCTTTTTATACTGATTGATATGGCTAGAGATTTATCACTTTCATTTGTCTATTCAAAGGACCAACTCTTGGTGTTTTTATTGATTTTCACTATTGCTTTTTATGTTTTCTATTTCATTGATGTATACTCTGATATTATTCCTTTCTTCTACTCCTTTTGGTTATAATTTGGTCTTTTTTTTTTTTTTTTTTTTTAAGTCAAGTTGTGTTGGGAATAGGCCCCCAAATCTGGCCATAAGCTGGCCCCCAAACTCGCCATAAACAAAATCTCTGCAGAACTGTGACATGTTTGTGATGGCCATGACGCCCATGCTGAAAGGTTGTCGGTTTACTGGAATGAAGGCAAGAAACACCTTGCCAACCCAGGGCGGAAAACCGCTGAAAGGCATTCCTGAACCACAAACAATAGCATGAGTGATCTGTGCCTTAAGGGCATGTTCCTGCTGCAGATAACTAGCCTGACTCATCCCTTTATTTCAGCCCATCCCTTTGTTTCCCCTAAGGAATACTTTTAGTTAATCTATAATCTATAGAAACAATGTTTATCACTGGCTTGCTGTCAATAAATATGTGGGTAAATCTCTACTCGAGGCTCTCAACTCTGAAGGCTGTGAGACCCCTCATTTCCCACTCCACACTCTATATTTCTGTGTGTGTGTCTTTAATTCCTCTAGTGCCACTGGGCTAGGGTCTCCACAACTGAGCTGGTCTCTGATTGGAGACCTTCTTCTATTCTAATGTAAGTTTTAAGTGCCATGAATTTCCCTCTAAATGCTGCATTTGCTGCATCCTGCTAATTTTGATATTTTATTTTTATTTAGTTTGTAATTTATATTTTCATTTCCACTTTCTACTTATTCTGGAATGCAATTAAGTTATATAGAAACTATTTTATCCTTTCTAAGCTTGCTTTTACACTTTTTAATATGGAGCAGAACAGTCTTCATGCCTAATCTTTCTCCATTACTATGCCCTTCTGAATACTCTACTCAATGCTGCCAATGTGTTACAAAGTTCTTGCATTCTGCCTGATGACAACACAAACTATTCCTGGTGCCAGGTGAACTCTGGAGACCGTTCCCTCTAGTCCTTTTGAATGGTTCTTTCCCTGAACTTGCGTACTTTCCTTACATGCATGTGTTGGTAAGTTCTCAGCTGAAGTTTCAAGGGGAGCTCTCTACAAGTCTCTAGAGCCACTTCTTTGTGCAGCTTTCCTCTCCTCCCTGGTAGTTTGCGCTGAGAACTCTTGCCACTGTGGATTCCCAGATTTATCTCCTTGAATCAGTGGTCTGGAAACTTTGCAGATAATAAGCTAGAACAAGTGTGTGGCTCACATTTGCTTCACTTTTCTCAAGGATCATTATCCTGTGTTACTCAGCATACAATGTCTGAAAAACCTATTTCACGCATTTTGCCCAGTTTTAAAATTACTGCAGGCAGGAATCAGTCCAGCTACTGCTACTTCATCTTGCCATGTATTTTTTTTTTTTTTAAGTAAATATGACCTTAGATTTTGTTGATAGAATTTGTGTGTACAGATCAACTGAGGTAAATAGTTTCTTGGTACTTGGAACTGGTTAGACAACACTTGAAATTTTTTGTTAAATACACTTTTTAAAACTGCATGGGTAACCTCTGCTGTAGCCAGAAGTGCGTGACTAGAATTAAAATGTGTTTAGTGTGGGGAATGATCATTGTTTTCAAGAATTTCTTCCCCACATAGCAGTCAGAGTGATTCTTTTAAGTTAGAAATCAATTCATATCACTAATTTCCTGAATACACTTCTATGAGTTTCCATTATACTAGAATGAAATCTAAATTCCACACCAATACCTGTAAGGCCTTATATGATCTGGCCAGAGCCAGCTTCTGATCTCCTCTTTTTTTTTGAGATGGAGTCTCACTCTGTTGCCCAGGCTGGAGTGTAGTGGTGCGATATTGGCTCACTGCAACCTCTGCCTCCCGGATTCAGGCCATTCTCCTGCCTCAGCCTCCCGAATAGCTGGGACTACAGGCGCTTGCCAACATGCCCGGCTAATATTTTGTATTTTTAGTAGAGACAGGGTTTCACCGTGTTAGCCAAGATGGTCTTGATCTCCTGACCTCATGATCCGCCCGCCTTGGCCTCCCAAAGTGCTGGGATTACAGGCGTGAGCCACTGCACCTGTCCTTGATCTCCTCTTCTAACAGGCTGCCTCACTTTCTTGAAGCCTTGCTCACACAAACCTTCTTGTTGTTCTTCAAACATGTTAGGCTCACTGCTACCTCAGAGTTGTTACCCTTGCTGTTCTCTCTACATGGATAACTTTTCTCCATATCTGTCCAAGGTCAGCTTTTTTCTTTCATCTTTCATATTGTTATTCAAATGTTACCTCTTCAGGGAAGTCATATTATTTAACTTTCTTATTTAAATAGTCGCTTCTCATGCTACATTTTATTCTTCAGAGCACTCACTCATCAATATTTTTCTCTAATTATATTCTGCTTTATTTGTTTATGTATCACTATCTTCTACCCCAGTATTTAGACTTCCTGAGGAAAAGGGCTTTGTCTTGTTTGCCATACCATAACAAGCCCAGTCTGCAGAACAGTATCTGGCATTGTGTTGACATGAAATAAATGCTCATTTAATGATGAAGAAGTGTATATTAGTACACGTTCTTGTGTGCTCCAGATGTTATTCTTTTAATTGTACCAAAGACAGTAGCATGAATGATCATTATTGAGTAACCATTAAGCACAAGCCACTTTATATATATTCTCTCATTGATTACAACAAAATAAAATCAATTTAGAGATGCTGGATAAAGTTTAGGAGGGTTCATTATTTTGTCTAGTTAATAGAGAAGCAGAGATGTAAATTCAGGTCTGATTTATTTATTTTATTTTATTTATTTTTTACCAATGCTGTATGTATTTTTCTGTTGTATCCCAGTGCAAATTCTCAGCTTGATCATTAGAAGCTTAAGTAATTTGTTAATTTCATTTAAAGGAACCAGTCACATTGTCTTGTAGCCTACTAGGTAGGACAGAAACAGCTGGTGTTTTTACTTTGTTTTGGTTTTCCTAGTGCAGGTGAAATAACTGCTCTCCAAATGGATAAAATATGTGCACACCATTCTTCACTGTTTCGTGTTCATCCTTTCTCTCTCTGTTTCTTTAGACTCTCAAGACAGATTAAAAATGCTGTCTTGAGTTCCGAGACACTGCCTAGAGAGATGTAGGTCTAGCTAGCAGGAAGTATTTGCAGTAGAGGTTAAAGAACTTTTTTTTTTTTTTTTTTTCCTGGAGGAATCTCTAGTGAGGCAGAAAAGAGAGGATGGTTCTTCAAACTCTTTCAGCTAAAACATATGTAAAAATTGACAGGCACTGAATTTATTACCAAGGGCAGCAGTAACCTAGTGAGTTCACGTCAGGGTCAGGGTTCATGAGGACAGAGCAAGTAACATGGGCTACTTTAGCACACCTTCTCAAGACCTGAATTGCACCTCAGTTGCAAGAATTCTGTGAACTGTCTTTTTTTTTTTTTTTTTTTTTTGAGACGGAGTCTCGCTGTGTCGCCCAGGCTGGAGTGCAGTGGCCGGATCTCCGCTCACTGCAAGCTCCGCCGCCTCCTGGGTTAACGCCATTCTCCTGCCTCAGCCTCCCTAGAAGCTGGGACTACCGGCGCCTGCCACCACACCCAGCTAATTTTTTTGTATTTTCAGTAGAGACGGGGTTTCACCGTGTTCGCCAGGATGGTCTGGATCTCCTGACCTCGTGATCTGCCCGCCTCGGCCTCCCAAAGTGCTGGGATTGCAGGCGTGAGCCACCGTGCCTGGCCTGTGAACTGTCTTTATAGGCAGGGTGGCATCTCCTAATAGGCTGAGTGGCCTTCCAAAGAGCATTTGAGCAGAAAGAATAACAAGGAAGAAAGATACATATCTTACATAAATATATCAAGCCATGTAGTGGAAATTTGTTGCAGGTTCAACAACTCAGTGTTTATTTCCCAGCCACCACATGCTTTTTTGTAATAGCATTCCAATTAACTCTTGAGTAACAACTTTTCTCTGATTCTGTGCCATCCTGTTGGCACTGTAAATTAAGTTAGTCTTTATTCTCCTATCCAAGGAGTGGGCACATGATCTAAGTTTGGCTAATTTAGAATCTCTCGTATGATATTGGTGGTGCTATAAAAACATGGAAAAATATTTAGAGCTTCTTCATTCTAGTGTGGGCGCTTTGATCAGATGGCTTAGTATGGCCCTGCTACCCAGAACTCCTTCTTATGGCCAGGTTTTCCAGCTGTTCTACTGACTACGTGAGTTACCCAAGATCTTTCCAACAAATAAGCATTTTCTTTTTAAGTGTGTCGGTGTTTATTTTTGTTGCTTATAGTCAAAGAAGCTGGCTGTGGTCTATTTATGAATATGTGTCTTTGGATGCCAAAAGCATTTTCCTAATCGTGACACAGAAGTCAACAGAGCAGGGAAACAAGTCACCGTGACATAACAGGGAATTTCTCTATATGGTAGTTGGTATAGCCTTCAGTGCTGCTTTGTCCTCTCCCTAAGCTTATGACTCTGAGTTCTTTAAATTGTGTGCAATCCTAGATCACAAAGCTCTGGGCTCTCTATGAGGAAAAAGTGAACATTGTTAAGCTTCCTCCACCTCCTAGCATTTTTATTTCATGTATTCTTTTACATTGATGATTTTCTGATTTGGTAGCAAAGGGAAGTGGTAGCAACCATGAAGCAGATGAAAGTTATTATTTTCATGCTCTCAAACTGGCAGTATGTCATATGACCTAGTTCAGCATGTTTCCTGCTTGGCAATCAGCTTGCCTAAGACACACCGTTGAAAGTAATGGATCTTCTTTATTTAGAGCACAACTCAGGCTATTTGCTTTTCAACAAGAACACAGGGCACATGAATCTTACCTCAAATTTTGGGAATTTTAGAGACTTCCAGGAGTACTTTATGTTTCTTTACAGAAGTCACGTAAGGGTATTTATATTCCCAGCACACTGAAAGAAATCTAGAAGCTCAGTACACTGAATTGTTTCTCCTCAAATCTGGACTATGTGTGCTATTTTTTCTTCTAATAATTGAGCACAAAAAGCTAAATCTTCCTACACTTTATGTGATTAAATCTAGGATACCTGTTGCTAGAAATTAGATTTATATTTCAAAATAGTAAGACTCAAGAAGGCAATGATATCTAAGAAACACAAACCAGAAGCAAAGGAACACAGCTTATAACTGTAACTCTGAAGGACTTTGATGTAGTGTATAAGGTTTAGACAACAAAGTCTGGTAAGAGTGAAAAGAAATACGGATCACTCAAGTATAAAGGCTGAGAAATATACTTGGATATGGAGCTTGGTTCTGGGAAGGGAATTGGGAAGTCCTCTAACAGACCTTTGAGGAGAGGTATGAAAGGGATGGAAGTCAGGTGGCCAGGCAGAGTTTCCTTATCTGAATTGATAGCAGAGATTAATCTAGAGAAAGGGGGTACCACATAGGTAGAGTTCAGGAAGAACATCTGTTCTACAATGAACTTCTAAAGTTTCGGGGTGAGGGGGCCTATGTTAATAAAGTTAATGGTAGCAAAATAAATTCAGCATGGGGGAGGAAACTTGGGAGAGAAGGGCCTGCAGATCCTAATTTCTGAGATAGTGTCTTATTTACAAGCTGCAGTAGGCCTGGGAAAAGGAGAAAGCTAGAGCATACTGATCAATTCTGGAGGTAGGACAGGGAGTGGTGGAGATGAAAGGTTATGAAGGAGTTGGTAGGGAGGATAGGCCTGAGGTTGTGATGGTGAGAATGATGATGGCAGACGACACAGAGACTGAACATGGATACATGGCATTATATTTCATACCTTATAACTACTGGGATTAGCAAGTTTAACTCTCTGAAAGGGATTCTTCAGTGGATTCAAGGGAAATATTCTAATATTCTGAATAAGGCAGAATCAGGACAAGCAAAAGAAGGGCTGATATATGTGACTCCCAAAGAATTTGACTTGGCTTTTGTTAAATCACCTGTAAAGATCAAATAGATGAATATAAATTCTATAGGTATTTATATCTTAGTCATTAATTTTTTTAAAATGTCAGTGAAATTAAAAATTGAAATGCACCATGGGGTGAGAACATATTAAGAGTACCAAATGTGGATAAATTTATCCTTAAATTAATATAAATTGGTCAGGAAAAATCAAGGAGTCAAGTGGCTTGCTACTTCTGTGATAATTTTGAGAGACAAACACATTTGTGGTATCATCCAGTAAAACAGTAGTAGATCTTTTCAGGTAAGTGGCTGCAGAAGTTGCAGTTATTGCAAATATTTTCTCTTCCATCCAGGCCCATTATTTATTGGACCCTTCTAATTCTTTATGGTAATATTTTGAAAGAATCAGAAACACATGTGTGAATGGGGTAGTTTCTGTCCTGATACTCTCTCTTTCAGGATGTGTGGATTTTCTTTATTCCTGCTCACTGTTCTTTTGAATTCTCTTTTCACCTTTACAGTTCCAGGACAGTTTGATGTGCACACCTTCCAGCTCCACTTCAAGTTTCTATCAGGGATTTATCTGGTTTGGTCTTGCTACACGAGTTGGTATCTCATCTTATTCCCCAGTGGCTGTTCACAATACTCTAAAGTATGAAGAACATAAAAAATATATCAACAACAATAATAATGAATCTAAATAAAAACAAAAGGCTTTGTCCTTGAGCTTCAAACTATAACATCATGAGAGTTCTCCTCATCACTTTTTGCGTTGGTGTTTTGCTTGTGGGAATGTGATTTAATCTGGAAGGTCGCTGCCTTTAGACCTCTCAAATCCTCATTGTCTTTTTTTCCTCCACTTCCATGAAAGTATGTCAGTCCCAATTTGGATATAAAAAGATATCTTTTTCAAATATTGGTACCTGATTAGGAGAGGCAGATGTTCAATTTCTGGCTGGTACCAACTCTAGGTCTCTGAGTTTTGGAGGGGCAGTCGGGTGTAGGGGACAATGTGTTTTATTGCTTTTTTCCAGGAGAGTTTCATTTGATGAGTCAAGGTGTGAGTAGATGATCAGCTTTATTGTCTTAGTTTTCAGGATAGTTGTACATTTTTGACATTTCCTATGTCTTCACAAATAAATACCTGTTCATTAGATAGAAAATCAAGGAAGTCTATTTCAGGACCTCTTAGCTAAAGAATATTTAAAATTGTTGCTCAGATTGAAGCAATGGGTATGAAGTGCTTTGGATTTTAAAAAGATCAACCTGTGATAGGCCTGGGTTCTTTTTTTGAAAATATAATGAAGGCCATCTATTCTTCAACAAAAATATGGATATGTGGGCAGGCACAAATGTTCAGGAAAGGATCTCCTGATTTTAATTATTAATATATTTAAATGCAGTGATTTAATTCTGAGCACATAAAGAGCATTTTTATAGTCTTTTAAAAATATATGGATTAGCTACCTTTTTACAACCCGAATTGATAACATCTTTCTTCTCAGAAGACTTTGGGATATGTAACTTCTCTCATTAGTCAGTGTGTGCACTTTGTCTATCTTACACATATTTGCTTCTGTCAATACAATAGGAAAGTCTTCCCCTAAAAAAAAGTACTGCAGCTCAAAGCCTAATAGAAACATTTTTGATTATTCACTGATTTGGATTATAGTCCCCACTACACCTTTTTTTTTAGGGTGAGAGAATATATAGTTAGTTGTGTTTGAGGGAAACTTAGACCTTCTGTTTTTTAGGCTAATGGGGTCAGGAAAAATTTAAACACCCTCAGAGGACCATGAGTTAACTGTTGGGAAATGCTGCTTCCTGAGTATATGAATCTGGCCTTTTGATGGTTGTGTCGGCCAACCCAACATATTTCTTTCTTTTCCTTCTCATAACTATTTAGAAATGTAAAATCCAAGTGATCCTTTAGTGGAGGCATGGGTAGAAAAAAATTAAACTCCTTTTCATGTTGATTACTTTCTTTTTAGAATAATAGCATCATAGATTCCAGCATAATACCAGAGAAAATAGAATAAGCAGACTGTCAAGTGCTCCCTTTTCTGGCTGCCTGTCTTTGGCAGAAAGGGTGTTGGAGATTTTTCTGCTGGATTGCCAACTCTGAGGCCTGGTAAGGGTAGATGAGTATAAAAAGCTGGCAAAAGGGCAGAACTTTGTTGACCTACATCAAATGAACTCTCCAAGGTCTAGTTTACTCACTGCACTTGGAGAAAAACTTCAAAAAATGCAGTAAGAGACAGTGAACTCTCAAATCCCTTGATTGCCCATCTGTTTCGCCTGAAAATCAGGCTAACCTCCCATGGCTGCTATAATATTTTACCACACCTTCCAACTTTAGGACTTCAGTTCACATAAAAGAATCAAGAATAGTATCTAGAACAGAAAAGTTTAATTGGAGCAAGGGAGGCAGAATATGGGTCACTGATGGGCAGGTGCTTTATTTATTTATTTATTTATTTTCCTAGAGGGTAAAAATTCAAGTCTCAAATTCAAGTCTCAAGAGGGTAAAAATTCAAGTCTCAAAAATTCAAGTCTGTGTTGTAAAATTTGCTACAGTAAAACCAGCAGACTCCTCTCCAGAGACTTGCTGCCTGAATGATCTGCCCAAGTTTCTTAGATGGAAAACATGGAAAAAGTTACTGAAGCTGTAAATGACTTTCACTTGGAATTGATCATTTAACGAGTTACCCATTTTCTGTCTCCGTCTTTAGGATCAAAATAGATTGGCATCAAGGATGTGCAATCTACGCAGTCACACAGAATCCCCAAGCCTACAAGAGCCTCATGATTTATTTAATGCTCTTCTTCACCTTTTAAACATTTTTAACATTTGTTGCAAAATATGTAGTCAGTCCTGAGGGTAATTTGGAGGTAATGTTTATTTGACGGTGAACTGAGAGTAATAACAGAAGCACTGGAATGAGATATTGCCTAGTTGGCACCACCAATTAGCAGTCTCACCACTGGTAGTGGACCATTGAACCTTCCTGGTAAATTCTTGGTTAGTGGGTTGGCCTAGATCAATGGTTTAAAAGTGAATGCTATGTTTCCATTGAGATGTCATGATTTTTACTGAAAAGCAATGAGGTGGAAGCTGAGTGGACCAGCTTCTGGGCCCTATTCCTGCTTCAGTGCAGAGTGGATTGTTTATCTGTTTTATATTCAAAAGATCTCTTCTGGTTCTAAAATTCTATGAATAGAATTCCTATGATCAGGACAAGTGGTTGAGGGGATGAGGTAAAGATAGAGAAACGTATAGTGCAATGATTTGCCCAGGTGAGAGAGTCTTACTTAAAGATTTGGTTTGGGAAAGGCAGATGCCACGAAAATTATGATGACAAATTAAGCTCCTCTTCATATGCCAGGCAAAATACTGTTTTTAGAAAGAATCTTTCTCTCTGACACACCTAGTTTCTTGTAACTTTTCGTGCTTCTGAATTCCCATGGTTCTTATGCAATCTGTACCATTAACTTAACGCAAACTTGTGCTATGTTATAATAATATTTAGTAATGAAAATACCAATGTTAGTATTGCAATAGTATGTTTTTCATTTCTGATAGAGAAAGTTTTTATTTGTGTGGCTTGTGTCCCTAGCTAGATGTAGCTTAGTACATGGTAATTCCTCGAAAGGATTTTTGAATGAATTCATGGAATGGATGAATAGATTGTAAACTTCTTGAAGGCAGACAAAATTGTTTTGGATTTCTTGTGTTTTTAAAGTCTAGCAGAAGATTATGTGTATTCCACATGATACTGGTTATGAAGTGATTTAACAGTTCCTTCCTTAGAATGTTGCCTAGGGGGAGTTTTATGAGGTTACACAGGAAGTGTCAGTATACTATAAAACAGAAAGTCCATATTTAGTTTCATTTTCTTGGCAGGAAGTGATTTTTCTTACAAAATACCCAAAAATTCAATCAATAAGTAAATAAGTGAATACATAAATAAATAAGAAAAGAGAAAAAGGGGAAAATAAAACCCCTTAAACAAACCATTCTCTTTCTATCTTCCAGCACTGTGACTAAGTGCACAGAAAACTCTAATCCTTCAGAAGGAAGTTATCCTAGAAAAATGTCCCACTTTCAGTGCCCAGGGTATAGAAACATAGATTAATGACGTAATAAAGCCCTAGCCAACATTTTTCGGATCACATTTTAAGAAAAGAAAACTGACCTTAGAAATCACTTGATTCAGCCTCAGTCCTTAAAGGCTATATTTTGACTGAACATATAAACCCAGAATTAAGATGATCCCCTGAAACAAGAAGTACAAACAATGAGTCAAAGCACTGTGCAACCCACAAGAGCCTCTCTAGGACCGAGGGAAATTAGACTAGAGCGAGTCCATTAAACACTACATTGATTAAGAATTACCAGCGTTCTAGTGTAGGGAGGAGTAGAGGATATAGCAGAATTCACTGTGCCCTCCACACTATATATTTACAACATATCCCCATGACAGACTGCTAGTTCAGTTATTTTTAACAATTCCTTTTTTCATCTTTATATTATCTCAAGCTAAAGAAACCCTCCAGGTGCTGTTAAATATAGATACTAGGGGTGGATCGGTGTCACCTAATTACTAAATTTAATATTCTGGCACACATACCACTTACGTAATGCTATTTCAATAAAATTAACCTGAGAAGTGTTACACATTTCAGTACATAGCATTCATGTGCATAGAAAATTCACAACAACATTTGTCAGATTCATAAATCGATCAACTAACCAATAGGTAGTCATATCAGAAAGATAAATCTTTTCATCTGTCTCCTTGCTTTTCCTTGTAGTCCTGTCTATTCAGGAGTCTGTGACTTTCCTTCAGTAAAATAGATTTCTCTCCTTTCCTCTTATCCTTCCTTCTTTCTCTGGTCTCTTCTATTTTGCCCCCTACCCTCTCTTCTCATCAGTATTTTGAGAAGGACATTCCTTGAATAACTGTGGATATGGGAAAACCATATTGTTTTCACATAATATCTGTGGGCAATCAGTGATAAAATAATAATGCCCGTTGAATATTTAGCTGAGCTGAAATATCCATCCTAAGCTAGATTCTCTGGTCATCCTGTTAAAGTGCTTCTCTATTTCTGAGATGATAAACTTCTGTCTCTCAAAGGACAGAAAAGTCTGATATAGTGATGTGGCATTGTTTCTCTGGGGTAATACCTGAGGTTTATTGTCCCATGGCCGGAGAAAACTAGGATGCGGACACACCAGAGTGAGGTTAAGAGTGTTAAGAGTGGAAGTTTAATAGGCAAAAGAAAGAGAAGAATTCTCTGTGCAGAGAGGGGCCCTGGAGAAAAATTAGTTGCCAGTTCCGTGGTGAAATGCACAGGGTTTTATAGACTAGCTTGAGGAGGCAGTGTTTAATTTACATAGGGCATGAAAGATTGGTCAGACCAGGTGTGTCATTTGCATAGTGTGCAAGAAGCTGGCTGCCCCACCCTAATCTTTTATTATGCAGATCGGTTCTCTACCTGGTCAGTGCCATGTTGCCTGGTTCTTTCCTATACACGTGGTGACAAAGAAAATGTAAGATGAAGCCTCCATGTTGAACATACTTGGCTTCCAGGTAGTCCTTTTCTATTGGCACTCACCTGTGCAAGCTTCCAGCTTGCTTATCTATGTCTGCAGCTCGATTTTCAGGCTGCTTTATGTTAGAAAAGAAATGATTTAGGGCTGCTTTTTGTTGAAAGGGAAACCCTGCTGAGGACTCTTGTCCTCACTATCTACCTAAATAATTTTTTTCTAGGTCCTTTATCAATAAGATATGGTGAGGTAAGTTTAGGTCTAGAGGAATACCTGCTTTGAAAATGCACATAATTTCAACATCTCAGAGTTGTTTATAACAGAAGAAAGTCTGAAAACTGCTTCCAACTTTCATCTGCCCATATTGCTATGGCATTTCATCTGCCTGCATCTCTAGACAACATCTTTCTCTTCAGGGTTTAAGATCTTCTAGATCTTCATATTGTCTAATATGAAAATCTAGATCTAATATAGATCTAATATTCTATATTAGAATTATAGATGCCAAAAGGACACATTTTCTTCCATTTAGTAGACACAAAGATTTTTTCTTTATCTCAAGACTACTTTGAGAAAGCTAGTGTTCAAGAGTCCTATATGCCTGTGAATCTCTTCATTATTTCTCAAAATCTTAGACACACCTAATAATTATAGAGTACTTTAAAAGTTGGGCACAGTGGAGTTGAGCTGTCATAGGTTTGGTAAACTTTGGCTATGCTGAATTCACATATGTCACTCTAAAGCATCTCAATGTGACCTATACAGTCTCAGGAACACTCCCTCTAACATTACAGAGAACACAAACACATTTTTAATAATTGAACTACTTGCTCAAGATCCACATAGCTATTAAGTACTGGACATGGGTTTTGAACCTCATCTTTGTCTGATTTTACTTACGTATTTATTTATGTATTTAATTTTTTAAACTTTTAAGCTCAGGGATACATGTACAGGTTTCTCATGTAGGTAAATTGTGTGTCACGAAGGTTTGGTGTACAGATTATTTCATCATCCAGGTAACAAGCTTAGGATCTGATAGATAGTTTTTAAATTCTCTCCCTCCTCTTACCTTCCACCCTCAAGTAGGCCCCAGTGTCTATTGTTGCCTTCTCTGAGTTCATGTGTACTCAATGTTTAGCTCCCACTTATAAGTGAGAACATGCAGTATTTTGTTTTCTGTTTCTGCGTTAGTTCACTTAGGATAATGGCCTCCAGTTCCATCCGTGTTTCTACAAAGGACATAATCTTGTTCATTTTTATGCCTGCATAGTATTCCACTGTGTAAACGTGCCACATTTTCTTTATCCGGTCTACCATTGGTGGGCATTTAGGTTGATTCCACGTCTTTGCTATTGTGAATAGTGCTGCAGTGAACATACATGTGCATGTGTCAGTATGGTAGAATAATTTATATTCCTTTGGGTATATACTCAATAATGGGTTTGCCAGATAAAATGGTAATTCTATTCAAAGTTCTTTGAGAAATTGCCACAATGCTTTCCACAAAGGCTGAACCAATTTACATTCCCACAAGCAGTATAGAAGTGCTTTCCTACGCAACCTCACCAACATCTGTTATTTTTTGTCTTTTAATAATAGCCATGCTAAGTGGTGTGGGATAGCATTTCATTGTAATTTTCATATGCATTTCCCTAATAATTAATGATGCTGAGTATTTTTTTTTTTTTTTGATGGAGTCTTGTACTGTCGCCCAGGCTGGAATGCAGTGGCATGATCTCGACTCACTGCAAGCTCCTCCTCCTGGGTTCATGCCATTCTCCTGCCTCAGCCTCCCGAGTAGCTGGGACTACAGGTGCCCACCACCATGCCTGGCTAATTTTTTGTATTTTTAGTAGACACGGGGTTTCACCATGTTAGCCAGGATGGTCTCGATCTCCTGACCTCATGATCCACCAGTCTCGGCTTCCCAAAGTGCTGGGATTACAGGCGTGAGCCACTGCTTCTGGCCAATGTTGAGTATTTTTTTCATATGCTTGTATGTTGTCTGCTTATATGTCTTTTTTGGAAAAGTGTTCATGACCTTTGCCTACTTTTTAATGGGGTTGTTTTTTACTTATTATTTTGTTTAGGTTCCCTATAGATTCTGCATAGTAGATCTTTGCTAGATGCGTAGTTTACAAATATTTCCCCCCATCTGTCAGTTGTCTGTTTACTCTGTTGAGAGTTTCTTTTGCTGTGCAGAAGCTCTTTAGTTTAATTAGGTCCCATTTGTAAACTTTTATTTTTGTTGCAATTGCTTTTGGTGTCTTCATCATGAAGTCCTTGCCAGAGCCTATATGTAGAATGGTATTTCCTAGGTTATCTTCCAGTGTTTTCAGTTTTTGGTTTTACATTTAAGTCTTAAGTAAATTTTTGTATGTAGAGTAAGGAAGGGGACTAGTATAAATCTTCTGAATATAGGTAGGCAGTCATCCCAGCACCATATATGGAATAGAGAGTCCTTTCCCCATGGCTTGCTTTTGTCAACTTTGTCAAGGAATAGATGATTGCAAGTGTGTGGCTTTATTTCTTGGCTCTCTATTTTGTTCCAGTGGTCTATGTGTCTGTTTTTGTAGCAGTACCGTGCTGTTTTGGTTACTGTAGCATTGTAGTATAGTTTGAAGTTGGGTAATTTCATGTCTTCAGCTTTGTTCTTTTTGGTTAGTATTGCCTTGGCTATTCAGCCTCTTTATTGGCTCCATATGAAATTTAAAGTAGTTTTATCTAGTTCCGTGAAGAATGTCAATGGTAGATTAATAGATAAACAGCATTGAATTTCTAAATTGCTTTGGGCAGTATGGCTATTTTAATGATGTGTATTCTTTCTATCCATGACTATGAAATGTTTTTCCATTTGTTTGTGTCATCTCTGATTTATTTGAGTGACATTTTGTAGTTTTCACTGTAGGATCGTTCATCTCCATGGTTGGCTGTATTTCTGGGTATTTCATTCTTTTTGTGGCTATTGTGAATGGAGTTGTGTACTTAATCAGCTCTTAGCTTGGATGTTGTTTGTGTATAGAAATGTTACTAATTTTTTTTTGTACATTGATTTTGTATCCTGAAATTTTGCTGAAGTTGTTTATCAGATCTAGATTCTTTTGAGCAGAGACTATGGGGTTTCCTAGGTATAGAGTAATATTGTCTGCAGAGATAGTTTGACTTTCTCTCTTCCTAGCTGGATGCATTTTTATTTCTTTCTCTTGCCTGATTGTTCTAGCTAAGACTTCCAGTACGATGTTGAAAAGGAGTGGTGAGAGTGAGCATCTTTGTTTTGTTTCAGTTTTTAAGAGGAATGCTTCCAGATTTTACCTATTCAGTATAATGTTGGCTGTAAGTTTGCATAGATGGTTCTTATTATTTGGGAATATGTTTGTTGCCTAGTTTGTTGAGGGTTTTAACATAAAGGGATGTGGAATTTTATTGAAAGGCTTTTCTGCATCTATTGTTATGATTATGTGGTTTTGTTTTTAGTTATATTTATGTGATGAATCACACTTACTGAATTGTGTATGTTGAACCAACGTTGCCTCCCAGGGATATTGCCTGCTTGTTCATGGTTTTGACATGCTTTTTGATGTGCTGCTGAATTTGGTTTACTAGTATTTTGTTGAAGATTTTTTCATCATCTATGTTCTTCAAGGATATTGGCCTGAAATTTTCATTTTGTGTGTGTGTCTCTGCCAGTTTTTGGTATCAGGATGATGCTGGCCTCTTTGAATGAGCTATGGAGGAATCCCTCCTCCTTAATTTTTTTGGAATAATTTCAGTAGGAATGGTACCAGTTCTTCTTTATACATCTGGTAGAATTAGGCTGTGAATTCATCTGGTCCTGGGCTTTTTTCTGGTTGATAGGCTTTTTATTACTAATTTAATTTTGGGTCTAATTATTGGTCTGTTCAAAGATTCAGTTTCTTCCTTTTTCAATCTTGGGAGGTTGTATATGTCCAAGAGTTTATCCCATTTCTCATATGTTTTCTAGTTTGTGTGCATAGAGTTTTTTTACAGTAGTCACCGACAGTTACCTGTATTTCTGTGGGGTCAGTGGGAATATTCCCTTTGTCATTTATAATTTGATGTATTTGGATATTCTATATTTTTGTTATTCTAGCTAGCAGCCAATTAATCTAATTTAGTTTTCAAAGAACCAACTCCTGGATTTGTTGATCTTTTCTATGGGTTTTTGAGTCTCAATTTCTTTCTGTTCACTTCTGAATTTGGTTATTTCTTGTCTTCTGCTAGCCTGGGGGTTGGTTTGCCCTTGTTTCTTTAGTTCCTCTCGGTGTGATGTTAGATTGTTATTCTGTGATATTTCTAACTTTCTGATGTTGGCATTTAGTGCTATAATCCTATTGACACTGCTTTAGCTGCTTCCTAGAAATTCTGGTATGTGATCTTTGTTCTCATTAATTTTGAAGAATTTCTTGATTTCTGCCTTAATTTCATTCTTTACTAAAGTTATTCAGGTTCAGATTGTTTAATTTCCATGCAATTATATGGTTTTGAGTGATTTTCATAATATTGATTTATCTTTTTATTGCACTCAGGCCAGTGAGTGTATTTGGTATTATTTTGACATTAAAAAAAAAAATTGTAGAGTTTTGTTTTATGGGCAATGGTGTGGTTGATTTTGAAGTATGTGCCATATGCAGATGAGAAATATGTATATTCTGTTGTATTCTGGTGGAGAATTCTGTAGGTATCAGTTAGGACCATTTTATCAAATGTCAAGTTTAGGTCCCAGAGATCTATGTTAGTTTTCTAACTTGATGATCTGTCTAATACTGTCAGTGGGGTGTTGAAGTCTCCCACTATTATTGTATGAAAATAGTCTCTTTGCAGGTCTCTGGGAACTTGCTTTATTAATCTGGGTGCTCCTGTGTTGGGTGCATATATATTTAGGATAGTTAGGTCTTCTTGTTGAATTGAACCCTTTACCATTATATAATGCCCTTCTTTGTCTTTTTTGATCAGTATTGGTTTATAGTCTGTTTTGTCTGAAATTAGCATAGCAACCTCTACTTTATTTTCTGTTTTCCATTTTCTTGGTAGATTTTTCTACCTCCCTTTATTTTGAGACTATGGATGTCATTGTGAGATGCATCTCTTGAAGACGGCATACACTTGGGTCTTGATGCTTCATCCAACTTGCTACTCTGTGCCTTTTAGTGGGCATTTAGCTCATTTACATTAAAGGTTAGCATTGGTATGTGTAGATTTGGTCCTGTCATCATAATGTTAGCTGCTTATTATACAGACTTGTTTGCATGGTTGCTTTGTAGTGTCACTGGTCTGTGTACTTAAGTGTGTTTTTGTGGTGGCTTGTAATGGTATTTCCTTTCCATATTTAGTACTTCCTTTAGGATCCTTTGTAAGGCAAGTTTGGTGGTAATGAATTCTCTCAGCATTTGCTTGTCTGAAAAGGATCTTATTTCTCCTTGGCTTATGAAGTTTATTTTAGTTGAATATGTAATTCTTGTTTAGAATTTCTTTAAGAATTTTGAGTAAACACACACCATGTACTCTGGCTTGTAGAGTTTCTCCTGAAAGGTCTGCTCTTAGCTTATTGGGGTTCCTTTTGTTGGTGACTTGCCCTGTCTCTCTAGCTGCCTTTAACACTTTTTCTTTCACTTTGATCTTGGAGAATCTGATGAGTATATGTCTAGGGGATGGTCATCTTGTATAGTATCTCACAGGGGCTCTCTGAATTTCTTGAATTTAAATGCTGGTGTCTGTAGCCAGATTGGGGACATTTTTATGCACAATATCTGCAAATATGTTTTCCAAGTTGATTGCTTTCTCTCCCTCTCTTTCAGGGATGTCAATGAATTTGTAAATTTGGTCTCTTTACATAATCCCATATTTCTGAAATATTTTATTCATTCTTATTGTTTTTTAAAATTTTTCTCTGACTAATTTTGGAATACTGGTCTTTAAGCTCTGAGTTTCTTTCCTTGGCTTCATCCATTCTGTAAATATTTGTGATTGTATTATGAAATTCTTGAAGTGAATTTTTCAGTTCTATTAGATCAATTTGGTTGTTTCTTAAAATGGCAATTTTGTCTTTTATCTCTTGCATTATTTTAATGTATTCCTTAGATTCCTTAGATAGGGGTTTGACTTTTTACTGAATGTTGATGATATTCATTGCTATACATACTCTCAATTCTATTTCTGTCATCTCAGCTATTGCAGTCTAATTAAGAACTGTTGCTGGGGAATTAGTGTGACTTTGTATGTAAGAGGACATTCTGGCTTCTTGAGTTGCCAGATATTGCACTTCCCCCCCCTCCCCCCATCTGTGTGGATTGATATTCCTTCAATCTTTGTGGTTGCTGTCTTTTGGACTTTTTTTTTTTTTTTTTTTTTTGGCCTCTGTCTCCTTTGATGCTCCTGGGGGTTTGATTGTGGTATAAGTTAGGATCAGTTAACTGGGTTTGTTTCTAGAGGATTATACAGTTCCAAGCCTCAGCTCAGCACTCCTGGTCGGCATGCTCTAACTCTGGGGGCTAATACCAGCCCCCCATCTTTGTTCTGTGGCTCCTCAAGGTTAGGAATCTACTGCACTGGAGAGGCCAAGATGTTCCCAGTCTGCTGGCCACAACAGTACGACGGGTGGTGCCAGCCAAAGTGCTTTATTGGGTTGATGACAGAGGGATCCATGCTTACTTGCATGTGTCAGCAGCTGTGGCAGTGTGACGAGATGCACAAACAAAGCCTTTGAGATGTCTGGGACTACGTAAAGTGAACAAACTTATAAATTATTGGTATTCCTAAGAGAGAAGAAAAATTAAAAAGTTTAAAAAACCTATTTAACATATAATTGATAAGAAATTACCAATTCCAGCAAGATATTTGGACATCCAAATGCAGGAAGCCCAGTGATCCCCAGGCAGATGAATTGCAAAAAAGTCATTACCATGTCTTATTATAATCAGACTGTTTAAAGTAAAAGTGAAGGAAAGAATTATAAAATTAGCAAGAGAAAAGCAGCTGGTCACCTATAAAGAAAACCCCATCAGACTAACAGTGGACTTCTCAGCAGAATCTTTACAGGACAGAAGAGAATGGGATGGCATATTTAAAGTGCTAAAAAAGAAAACCAAAACCAACCCTCTCTACCAAGAATTCTATACCCAGGAAGATTAAGCTTTATTAACAGAGAAGAAATCCCAGACAAAGAAATGCTGGGGGAATTTGTTACCACTTGGCCAGTCCTACAAGAAATGCTGGAAGGAATCCTAAACTCAGAAAGAAAAGGATGGCTGGGCATGGTGACTCACACCTGTAATCCCAGCATTTTGGGAGGCCAAGGTAGGCAGATAACCTGAGGTCAAGGTTTCAAAACCAGCCTGGTCAACATGGCCAAACATGGTCTCTCCCCAAAAAACAAAAATTAGCAGGACATGGTGGCATATACCTGTACTCCCAGCTACTCAGGAGGCTGAGACATGAGAACTGCGTGAACATGGAGGCGGAGGTTGTAGTGAGGCAAGATTGTGCCATTGCATTTCCGCCTGGGTGACAGAGCAAGACTTTGTCTAAAAAAAAAAGAAAGAAAGCAAACAACAATATTTACCATCATAAAAACACAAGGAAGTATAGAACTTACAGGTAAAGAAATCCTGAAAAGGAGGAAGAGAAAGGAATCAAATGGCAACACTACTTCCTGAAGGCAACCTCCACTATACATATTTCTTTCAGATTCTTTATTACAGATATGGCTCTTCTAGACACATAGCTAGCATGCAATCAATGTATTGAATTTGAAATGTACAGTTCACTAATATCCATCTGTGACAATAAGTCAGTGTGGGAGACATTATGTGATATAAAGATCATAGAGGTTAGATAGCTTAATTGGGTTTCAGTTTTGGCTTTGCCTATTAGCATTGCAAAAAAGATGAGACAATTCTCTGTAATCTTCTCATCTATAAAATAGAAGAGTGATAATACTTATTCTAATGTTGTCCTGAGTATTCAATGAGATTTAGTCAATTAAGTATCTGGTACTACAAGGTACATAATTGAGGTATACCCCTAAGTGCCTCCCCTCTTCGCCTGCTATTTCCAAAGGAATGCTGCATCTTATACATCGCTATAACCAGCTGATCATGACTTTTTATTTTATTTTTAATTGACATGTAATAATTGTATGAAATTATGGGGTACAAAGTGATATTTCAATACATGTATAGTTTACGTAATAAACAAATCAGGGTATGTAGCAAATCTATTACCTCAAACATCTAATATTTCTTTGTGGCAAGAACATTCAGAAGCCTCTCTTCTAGCTATTTGGAATATGTATACAATATATTATTTGTAATTATAGTCATACTACTGTACAATAAAGCACCAGAACTTATTCCATCTATCTAATTGCAGCTTTATAGCCATTGACTAACCTCTCTCTATCCTTCCACTCAACATTTGTTACCCACTACCCTCCCCAATCTCTGATAACCACTGTTCTCTATTCTATGAAATTAGATTTTTTTTTTTTTTAAGATTCCATATATGAGTGAGATCATTGGTGTTTATCTTTCTGTTTCTGACTTACTCCACTTAAATGAATGTCCTCCAGGATTGTCGATGTTGTAACAAATGACAAGACTTCATTCTTTTTTATTGCTGAATAGTATTCCATTTTTAATATGTACTACATTTTCTTTATTCTTTCATCCATTGATGGACACTTAACTTGATTCAATATCTTGGCCATTGTGAATAGTGCTGTAGTAAATATGGGAGTGCAGATATCTCTTTGATATACTGTGTCTTTTCCTTTGGATACATATACCCACCAGTGGGATTGTGGGATAATATGGTAGTTCTTTTTTAAATTTTTTGACAAACCTCCATACTATTTTTTATAGTGACTGTACTAATTTGCATTCCCACCAACAGGGTGTAAATGTTCCTTTTTCTCCACATCTTAGCCAAGGCTTGTTGTCTTCCATATTAATACCTATCAGAGGTATAGTTTGCAAACATTTTCTCCAAGTTTGTAGTTTGTCTCTTCATTCTGTGGATTATTTCCTTTGCTGTACAGAAGCTTCTTTGATGCAATCACATTTGTCTGTTTCTGCTTTTGTCGCCTATGCTTTTGCAGTCTTATGCAAAAGAAATTTTGCCCAGATTAATGCCATGAAGCATTTCCCCTATGTTTTCTCATAGTAGTTTCATAGTTTCAAGTCTTACATTTGTGTTTGTATTGCATGTAAGGTTATCCAGAAGGATCCTCTCCTCTTTAAGCTAACTCTGTCATTGCTATTTATAACTGAGTCAGGCTTTATCTTGTACTGTGTACAGTTACCTTGACTAGTTATTTCTAAGATATCCTCTGATTTTCAACTAGATAGGTTGAAGTAGCAATCTGAACTTGCTAGCACCTTAAGAAATTAATTTCCTATGACAGTGCATGAGGCAGATGGCATCCTTTAATTGCTCTGCTATACTTTGAAGGGTGAAGGTTGTTTGCATTTTTTTCTTTCCTGATGATACTATTTCTTGTGAATGAAGAACATGAATATAGAACTCACTGCCCACTTCACTTCTGCTTAGAAAACTGTCCTTCAGCTTTGCTCATCTGTATTCATCCTTAAAATCTTTACACAGCCCACTTGTCTTCCTCCATAAGGCAGCCACACTCCCTCCTTCCATCTGACAACACATCTCCCACATACCTTACATAATGTTGGAAAAGAAGGGATCTCACACATCACCAAGTCTAATTTTTAAAATTTTAAATTTCCTCATTAAATTGGCTCTTTTTCTCCCTTAGCCATGAGGAAAAAGGAGATCACAGGTTCATGGGACAGCAATAAAGAAAACATATATATTTATATTAACTATTTAAATTTTAAAAATAATTTGTGCCTGTTCTAATAATTTGAACATTATGGGACTATTTATATTAAAATTGTCTTCTTTAAAGCTTTACTTCTGCACGCTAATGTAACCACTGTTTAAAATGCAGTGTTCATCATTCTACACTATACACTTTTATCTGCTTAAACAAGATTATATGAACTATATCCATATGTAATTGCATTATAAAAACCAGATCAAAATATGTGTTATTTGGAAACTTTTTAAAAGTTCACCTTATTTTATGAATACACTTTCAAATCAGCATTCAAAAATATAACTGAGTTTTAAATTACTGTATTTTGTTTCATATTGAGAATTACCATAATTTAATCATCCCTTCTCGTACTGATAGACATTCAGTTTATTCGTTATTTTTTGCTAATAAAATGCATTGCTTTCTGAATCATTCATATATATTCATACATATATATATACACATATAGTCATATATATATATGTTTTTAAAAAATACTTCCAAGAGGTAGATTGCTTGGTCAAAAGATAATTGCATTATAAATTTTAATTAATATTACCAGAAGGCTTTTCACAAATTGTTGAAAGTTACAATGCTCAACAATGTGTGAGTAAATTTATTTTCTTACATCCTTGGTCTCATTGGAGGTTATTAAAATGTTTCAATCACAGGGAAAAACTTCACATTTTAAGTAATGTGATGATTTATTTTGTATTTTATCAACTATTTTGTTTGAGTATATTTTCATTTATATATTGACCTTTCGCATTTCATTTTCTATGATTGCCTCTTCAAATACTTTGCCCACTTTATACTGATTTGTTTGCCTTTCTAATCAATCTGGAGGAACTCTTTATAAATTAATGATAATTATCTTTGTCATTCATAAATATTGCAAATAGTTTGTATTTTCTTTTGATATCATATGTAGTATATTTTGCCACAAGAGATTTATTATTTGTAATTAAATAAATAATGAGTTTAAAGAATGCGTTAAGTAAACTTTGACAAGGAGTGAATATTTTAAATGGAAAATTTTGGAAACAAACTCTTATTTTGAAGAATCTATAGTCCCTCATTCAGACTTAAAAGCCTTAGGCTCTATTCTTATTGCGCAGGAAGCATTTTCTTGTAGTCTATTTTGTTTTAGAGTAATAGCATGCACTAATGGACCACATCTTTAAATTAGTTATACTACTATTAATTTTTGCCTTTTAGCCTGAAATGTACCCTTCTTCACTGTGCTTTGTGATACTAGAACGGAACCCTATGAACATTTCTTCTTCCCAGCTGGCACAATGTTAATCTTTAATAATAAAGGATGCTAGAGTAATTCTTCAAGGCCCGAGCAGGAAGAAGGACTTCTTTTCCTTCTTCCAGTATGCTATGGAAGCCAGCATATTGTCATGTGTGTGTGTGTTGGTGGGAGTTATGCTCACCTCAGCCTACCTCATGGTTTAGCTGCAGTCCATACCGTTCAGTAAGTTTTTCCTCCACTCAGCAGCAAGCTGCTGCTGTGGTCCAGTGAAAACTGGTGCCCTCCAGCAAGCTAACTTTCTACTAATGGACTATGTGTTCTTGCGCAGCTGTACCTTTCCCCAGAGGTCTGAATCCCAGACTGTGGAAAGGGCTCCAATAAAAGTTGCTAAATTCCTTCCTTGTTAGTTCTCCTTCATCCCTAGGAAAAGTAGCTGTTTTCTACAATTGCTACTTCAGTGGCTACTATGCCTTAGTATCCTGTTTGCTCCTTTTAGTAGTTAACCATTCTTTACGCCTTAATAATTTTTTAATTAAATTTTCCCTGTTCCAATTACTGGTGTAGTTTATTTCTCTGGATTTGACCCTCTCCAATATATTACAGTAGCTGTGAGGTTTCTGGGAGAAATAAAGCAGCGAACCCTGTATGCTGGGAAACAATAAGGAACAGAATACAGATTCACTGTAGAAGATGAAGTTGCAAGAAACTGACTTAGTGACAAAGGAAGGCAACATGATAGGTGGAGAAGGCTCTACACCAGAAACGCAGGTCTGGAGGCTGAATATGAATCTAGAACAGTGTGTGACCTTTTTTTTTTTTTTTTTTTTTTTTTTTAGACAGAGTCTCCCTCTATGGCCCAGGCTGGAGTGCAGTGGCATGATCTTGGCTTGCTGCAACCTCAGTCTCCTGGGTTCATGTGATCCTCGTGCCTCAGCCCCCCGAGGGAGTAGCTGGGACTACAGACATGCACCACCACACCTGGCTAATTTTTATATTTTTAGTAGAGACAGGGTTTTGCCATGTTGGCCAGGCTGGTCCCTAACTCCTGGCCTCATGTGATCCGTCTGCCTCAGCCGCCCAAAGTGCTGGGATTACAGGCAGGAGCCACCACCGCACTCAGCCTTAGAATTGTGTGACTCTATCAGTCATAGTCTACTTGTCTGCAAAATGACCTCCTTGGATAAGATCAGTGTATTCCAACCTGTAGTAATTTGTGTTTTGCCTTATAATGTTTGTCATAACTGTGGATCATCTATACTTTTGTTTAATTAATGTTTTCCTTTCAACCAACACATTTTAAATTAATAGTCTTTATTTATGGTACAGTGTTACAGTTATACAAAATTTGCACAGATAGTACAGATCAATCCATTTTAAACTTAAATAGATTTGTTTAAAAATAAACTTTATAAAATAGGTAGCAATGATGTAAGTTTTCCATAAATATATTGATAAAAGCAAACATTTACTGATGAAAATAAAGGGCACATATATAATCTAAAATAATATATTATCATACTACATTTATTACTTTGGGAAAGAAGAGACTAGGATATTTTTGAAATGCCTCTACTATCTCTAAAATTCTGGACTATGGGATACTATGTTCATGTATTTTTTGTTTGTTTCAGGGCTGTATGAAGATCAATTGTTTCAAATGTTGTCTTCTATAAATCAACAGAAATCTCTGTATCCATATAGATATATGTCTCTCTCTATATATGTATGTATATATACACACAGACACACACTTATATTTGCATTTGTGTGCATATCTATAAATCTGTAGCCAATACCTATGTCTGTAATGTATTAAAATATGTACCATCATTTTCTTCTTCTTGGGAATTTGTGATTGATGTATCGGCATAAATCAGCCCCATCATTATTCTTCAGCTGGTCTTGACATTCCTATTTAAATCATAACCTTGAAAGAACAAAAACAAATTGGTTTCTCCATACTCTGTAACCCAATAGCGATCAAATGGTGCTTTTCATGATTCATCAGAGCTCAGAAAATGTTTTCAATGAAGATGATGAAGGCGAAATTTCAAGGATTTTTTATTGTTTGTTGAGTTCAAACAAAGCACATGGGGTTGCTGTTGCCACAGTAACAGATCCTCCATGTGCATTAGTTTATACCTTTGTCTTTAGTAATAGGAAGCTGGGTTATTATTTTTCCTGTGTGAATGTGTGTAGTGTGTGCATACACACATGCGTGTGGGAAAGAGTAAATGAGAGAAAGAGAGATGGGGGGAGAGAGAGACAGAGAGAGAGAGAGAGAGAGGAGAGAGAGAGAGAAACCTTTACTCTATACGAGTAGTTTACTCTTTACTCTGTAGTTTTAGACCTTTCTTAGTATGGCCCTCTCATTTTTCCTAGAATCTCAGTAGCTCATGTTTTTCATTCAGACCTGTTCTAACAGAGACCTTATCTCTCTCCAAACAGATGACAGCAGCTTTACACAGAGAACAACATTTTATTTAATTATTTTTATTTGGATATGTCTTTTTATGAAGTCCTTGTGTTAGAACCAAAAGTTCTAACTCTGTATAGAGAAGAGGAGAAGGTTAAAGAAATATGTAGGATGGATTCTTGACTATTTGCATGTGGATTGTTTACCTCTTTGCTATTACCTGGGACCTATTTTTAGCTTTGGACTGTTCTCACACTTTTGGTGATTTCACTACCTTGTAAAATTAATTTGTTCTCAGAAAATTAAATGTATAAAATATAGGAACAAGTATAAATATAAATATACTGCAGAAGATTATAATAGGGTATAATTTTTTCAAAATTTTAAGTTCTAGGATGCTTGTGCAGGACGCGCAGTTTTGTTACATAGGTAAATGTGTGCCATGGTGGTTTGCTGCACCTGTCAACCCATCACTTAGGTATTAAGCCCCGCATGCATTAGCTATTTATACTGATGCTCTCCCTTCCCCCGCCCCCGATAGGCCCTGGTGTGTGTTGTTCCCCTCCCTATGTCCATGTATTCTCATTGTTCAGCTCCCACTTATGAATGAGAACATGCAGTATTTGGTTTTCTGTTCCTGTGTTAGTTTTCTGAAGATGATGGCTTCCAGTTTCATCCATGTGCCTGCAAAGAACATGATGACGTTACTTTTTATGGCTGCATAGAATTCCATGGTGTATATGTGCCACATTTTCTTTTTCCAGTCTATCACTGATGGGCACTTGAGTTGATTCCATCTCTTTGCTTGTGAATAGTGCTGCAGTAAACATACACATGCATGCATCTTTATAATAAAATGATTTATATTCCTTTGGGTATATACCCAGTAATATATATCCAGTAATGGGATTGCTGGGTGAAACAGTATTTCTGTTCCAGATCCTTGAGAAATTGCCAAACTGTCTTCTACAATGGTTGAACTAACTTATATTTCCACCAACATTGTTAAAGCATTCCTATTTCTCCACAGCCTAAAGAGCATCTGTTGTTTCTTGACTTTTTAATAATCGCCATTCTGACTGGCAGGAGATGGTATCTCATTGTGGTTTTGATTTGCATTTCTCTAATGATCAGTGATGTTGAGTTTTTTTCATGTTTCTTGGCCGCGTAAATGTCTTCTTTTGAAAAATGTCTGTTCATGTCCTTTGCATACTTTTTGATGAGGCTGTTTGTTTATTTCTTGTAAATTTGTTCAAGTTCCTTGAAAATTCTGGATACTAGAACTTTGTCAGATGGATAGGTTGCAAACACTTTCTCCCATTCTGTAGGTTCTCTGTTGACTCTGGAGCTAGTTTCATTTGCTGTGCAGAAGCTGTTTAGTTTAATTACCTCCCATTTGTCAATTTCTGCTTTTGTTGCAATTGCCTTTGATGTTTCTGTCATGAAATCTTTGACTGTGCCTATGCCCTGAATGGTATTGCCCAGATTTTCTTCTAGGGTTTTTATATTTTTGGGTTTTAAATTTAAGTCTTTAATCCATCTTGAGTTAATTTTTGTATAAGCTGTAAGGAAGGGGTCCAGTTTCAATTTTCTGCATATGGCTAGCTAGTTTTCCCAGCACTATTTATTAAATAGGAAATCCTTTTCCCATTGCTTGTTTTTGTCAGGTTTATCAAAGATCAGATGGTTGTAGATATATGGTCTTATTTCTAAAATCTCTATTCTGTTCCATTGGTCTATGTGTCTGTTTTTGTACCAGTACCATGCTGTTTCGGTTACTGTAGCCTTTAGTATAGTTTGAAGTAAGGTAGCATGATGCCTTCAGCTTTATTCTTTTTGCTTAGAATTGTCTTGGCTGTTCAGGCTCTTTTTTTTTGTTCCATATGGATTTTAAAGTATTTTTTTTTTTTTTCCTAATTCTGTGAAGAATGTCAATGGTAGTTTGGGAATAATATTGAATCTATAAATTACTTTGGGCACCATGGCCATTTTCATGATATTGATTTTTTCTGTTCATGAGGGTGGAATGTTTTTCCATTTGTTTGTTTCCTCTCTTATTTCTTTGAGTGGTGATTTGTAGTTCTCCTTGAAGAGGTCCTTCGCATTCCTTGTTAGCTGTATGCCTAGGTATTTTACTCTCTTTGTAGCAATTGTGAATGGGAGTTCATTCATGATTTGGCTCTCTGCTTGTCTATTATTGGTGTAAAGGAATGCTTGTGATTTTTGCACATTGATTTTGTATACTGAGACGTTGCTGAATTTACTTATCAGGTTAAGGAGCTTTTAGGCGGAGATGATGGGGTTTTCTAAATATAGGATCATGTCATCTGCAGAGACAATTTGACTTCCTCTCTTCCTATTTGAATACCCTTTATTTCTTTTTCTTGCCTAATTGCCCTGGCCAGAACTTACAATACTATGTTAAATAGGAATGGTGAGAGAGGATATCCTTCTCTTGTGCTGGTTTTCAAAGGGAATACTTCCAGCTTTTGCCCACTCAGTATGATATTGGCAGTGGGTTTGTAATAAATAGCTCTTATTATTTTGAGATATGTTCCATCAATGCCTAGTTTATTGAGAGTTTTTAACATGAAAGGATGTTGAATTGTATAGAAGGTTTTTTCTGCGTCTATTGAGAAAATCATATGGTTTTTGTCATTGGTTGTTTATGTGATGGATTACATTTATTGATTTCCATATTCTTTGAAAACATTTTAATGTCTTTATTATGCATATTACTTTATATTTAAAATAATTTAATAATATAATTTTTAGCAATATAGTTTCTGAAATATTTTTGTAACTCAAAAATAATAACATCCTGTTTTGAAAATCTTAAGGTTTACCTGATAAGAAACATTGAGAAACACTATACTAAAGAAGAGGAAAAAAATTAAGTGCTAATATTATTCGTATGTTCATCATCATGTTTTCAGCCAACAGTTGAGTACAAACTCTTTGCAAGCCACTATGGAAGAAAACCAAGAGCAAAATGACAGTTCCTGCTTTCAAAGAGCTTACTGGCTTGTAACTGGAAGGAGACAAGTACAAAGACTGATAAGTTCTCTGATACATGTAAAGTCGCTCTGTTATTATGTAGAACAAAGTTGAACTCAGTTTCTGGTGGTGAGAACAGAAAGGAAAGAACAAATGGGAGCTATTAATAAAGTAGAACACATTGGGCATCCTGACCAATCAGATGAGGGAAGAAAGATAAAGAATTAAAATTGTTGTCAGTGAGATGCCTTTTATTTAGAGATATAAGGAGAAGGAAAAAAAGGGTCTAGTGAATGTCTACCTAGAAAAAAAGGATATGTTAAAAATTTTCCTTTACAGATGACTAAATCCTCTTCCTTCTTAATTTCAAGTTATTATACAAAATCTCTCATTCAAAACCTTTGGATAATCATAGCGTTTTAGAACTAATAATTTTTTAGAGTTTTAAAATGCAAGATTAAAACATAAAAATTAAAACATACACACATACACACACACACATACACATACACATACTTTTTTAATGTCTAAAGTATATATCAAAGGCTGCTCTGTACCAAACTATAATTTCAGACTTTTTATCATTGAAGATTGACGACGATTCAAAAAGAATGGATTCCAACTACCTGATGAATAAATAAAATGCAGTACTGTATATCCACACAATAGACTATTATTTATCTATAAAAAGGAATGGAATTCTGATATACTCTTCCATACAGATGAACATTGAAAACATTATTATGAGGGAAAGAAACAAAAGGCCAAGTATTGTATGATTCCAATGATATGAAATGTCCAGAATATGCAAATCCAAAAAGAAAGTAGACTAGTGTTTGCCAGGACTGGGAGGGGAGGGAATGTTCTAGAATTGAACAATGGTGAATGATATACAACATTGTGCATATACTATAAAGTACTGGACTGTACAATTTACAATTTTGAACTTTATGATATATGAATTATGTCTCAATAAAGCTTTTTTTTTTCCTTTAAAAAACAATGGGCTGGGCATGGTGGCTCATGCCTGCAATCCCAGAACTTTGGGAGGCGGAGGCAGGATTGCTTGAGTCCAGAAGTTTCAGACCTGCCTGGGCAACATAGTGAGACCCCGTCTCTACAAAAAATACAGAATATAAATAGCTGGGCATGGTAGTGGTGCATGCTTGCAGTCCCAGACACTCGGGAGGCTGAGGTGGGAGGATCATTTGTGCCCAGGAAGTTGAGGCTGCACTAAGCCATGATTATACCATTGCCCTCTAGCCTGCATGACAGAGCGAGACCCTGACACAAAAATGAAATTCATATTTTTTTATCTCATGAACCTTCAAATGTTAAAGTACTTAAAATAAGCCACCAAGATGAATTATTGTAGGGACATACTTGTTTGTGTCTTTGAGTAACCACATGGATCTTGTAAGATCCACCAGAGAAAAAAAAGAAATGGTAAAAGAGTTCTTCAGATACTTCATATTTTAAAATAAATATAATCATGGAACATCTGTAATTAGTATGAATAAATAGCCATAGGAAAATAAATAATAGAACAAGGTTGGGCTGCAGTGTCCTTATTTCAAAAATATAGCAAAAATAAAAAATTTCAATCAAATGCTGAAAATAGTTATAAAGAGTTAATCTTGCAGTTTTCTCTCTGAGTTCAAAGTTTAAATTGTTTTTACTCCAAATGAGGTTAGGAATGTTTATAAATGAATCTAACGCCACTACAATTGGATCACTGCGAGCTATGGCTTTTCAAAACTGAAGAAAATGTAAATTTGAAGATTCAACTAGAAAAATAAAAGAATGAAGAAACTGGAAACTAACTTTGAACAACATTCAGTTTTATTATGAAAAAGATGATTTATAGAGAGAAAAAGAAACAAGGAAAGAAAGGAACAGCAAAGTCCACCAAAATCTATCTCCATTCATTTGAGTCCTAGACTGATGTTCTATTAGGCTTAAGCATAACATATTACTCAACAGAACTTATAAATCAGTTTGCTGATTCACGTATGCTGAGTCTGCTGAACAATTCCTTCCATGGGTGGATCACAGCTAGTTAGCAATAGATAATGAGAAAAATTTACTTCAGCGGATTGGGAAAGTCTAACTGAATTTACAATGGCATAATCTTCTCTTGTATGTGGGAACTATCTAAAGACAAGATTTTTAAAGATCTTAATCAAAACTAGATACAACTGAAAGTTTAGGAGAAGTGAAAAAATATAGATGTAACAGAAAATCAGCATACTTTCTTTAATATTCATAGACAATAAATTAACAAGATAAAATGTTGGGCGGGTGTGGTGGCTCACGCCTGTAATCCCAGCACTTTGGGAGGCCGAGGCAGGCGGATCACGAGGTCAGAAGATCGAGACCATCCTGGCTAAAACAGTGAAACCCCGTCTCTACTAAAAACGCAAAAAAATAGCCGGGCGCCGTAGCGGGCGCCTGTAGTCCCAGCTACTTGGGAGGCTGAGGCAGGAGAATGGCGTAAACCCGGGAGGTGGAGCTTGCAGTGAGCCGAGATCACGCCACTGCACTCCAGCCTGGGCGACTGAGCGAGACTCCGTCTCAAAAAAAAAAAAAAAAAAAAAAAAAGATAAAAATGTTGACATTACCAATGTTTATTTAGTCATTTAAGTTTTTTTTTTTTAAATTTGTATGTGTTCTTCATGTTAAGCAATGTAAGTAAAATAAATGGGTAAACGTTGATTTATAACTATAATAAGATGATTACTAGATTCTAGCATATTACATGAGCTAAATTTAAGCAGTTCCCATTATTCTCCCTAATACGTGGTAAATCACAATTTTAAAAACTTGTTATTGTTTTGGCCTATTAAGATAATATAAGTTTAATATTATTTAAAAAGTTTAACAATATTAAAAAAGTATAAAATATAATTGAATCCGGGTAATTTAGCAAAATATGAGCTTCCTAGTCATTTTATAAGACCTATTATCTCTCGAACAATATAATATGAGGTATGTTCGAGGTATTCAAAAAAAAGAATTAAGCAGTTTTTTTCTAAATAGTACATCCTTAACATTGGAGGTAGAAAGGGGTAGGGTACACATAAATGAAGATAATCGAGCAGTAGTAGCTGATTTGTATGAAAATCAGCCTCTAGGTCTTATTTAAAATGCATGAATTAGGCTAACGCTTGTAGCTCTAAATAAGTAGTTTTATTGCTTTTCTTTTTGAAATGAAAATCAAGTTAAGATCGATTATGTGACATATTGTGATCAAATAGTATTTGTTACGCTTCTTAAATTCCACATTAGAATTTTAGTTGCAATTGGGCCAGGCGCGGTGGCTCACACCTGTGTTCCCAGCACTTTGGGAGGCGGAGGTCGGACGGATTGCCTCGGCTCAGGAGTTCCAAACCAGCCCTGGCAACACGATGAAACTCCATCTCTACTAAAATACAGAAAATTAAGCCGGTGTAGCGGTGTGCGCCTGTAGTCCCAGGAGAGGCTGAGGCAGGAGAATTGCTTGAACCCGGGAGGTGGAGGTTGCAGAGAGCCAAGATTGCGCCACTGCACTCTAGCCTGGGTGACAGAGTGAGGCTCCGTCTCAAAAAAAAAAAAAAAAAAGGGAATTTTAGTTGGAACTAAAAAGCAATGAAAAACAAATGCCTTCCTTCAACTGGCTGTAGTTTCTATTTTATATTTGTGCTACTAAGTGTTTGATGTATTGGATATTTGTCCCCTCACAATCTCATGTTGAAATGTGAACTTTACTGTTGGAGGTGGGGCCTGGTGGAAGGTGTTTGGATAATGGGGATGACTGACTTATGAGCAGCTTAGTGTCATCCATTGGTGATAAGTGAGTTCTCCTTCTGAGTTCATGGGAGATCCGATTGTTTAAAAGTATGTAGCACCTCCCCTCTCTTTCTCTTGTTCCTGCCCTCACCATGTGACATTCCTGCTCCTGCTTTGCTTTTCCCTATGGTTGTATGCTACCGGAGGCCCCCATCAGAAGCCAAGCAGATGTTGGTGCCATGCTTTTACAGCCTGCAGAACTGAGAAAAAGGAAAGAGAAAATCTCTTTTCTTTACAAATACCAGTCTCAATTATTCCTTTATAGCAATGCAGAAACAACCTAACACAATGTCTTAGTCTGAGTTGTTATAACAAAGTACCTTAGACTGGGTAATTTATCAAAAAATAAAGAAAAGAAAAGAAGTTTATTGCTCACAGTTCTGGGGAATGGGAGGCCCAAGATCAAAGAGCTGGTAGATTCTGTGTCTGGCAAGAACCTGTTCTTCATAGATGGTGCCTTTTATGTGTCCTCAAATGGCAAAACAAGTTTCCTTAAGCCACTTTTATAATGGCACTAATCCCATCATGAAGGATCTGCCCTCATTATCTAATTGGCCCCTAAAGTTCCCACCTCTTAAAATTATTGCATTGGGAATTAGATTTCATCATATGAATTTTGGGTAGACAGAAACATTCTGACTATAGTGCTAAGTAATACACAAAACTACAAATCTCAAATGACACCGTGAGATATATAATAAAATGGTCCATATGTAGCAAACTTAGCTATATGCTCCTATATTAGCATAATCGGTTTTAGAATGTAATTTAAAAACTGTGTAAAATCAAATGAAAAAGTTACAATATAATATGCCAATGCTGATAAAAAGACAGAAGTAATAATAAAGGTTAAAAATAACATTTGGATTTGAAAAAATTTAGTATTACAATTAAAAATGTTTAATCAATCCCATGTAAAAACATAACTAGAAACAAAATATAATTTGCCTCAAATAGATTCCTTTGATTATAATTTATAGAACAGAGGAACTTGATGATACTATTTCTATTCATTTTACAATTCATGGAAATATTTGCTTTGCTATAAAAGTTAATTTTAAAGTCTCTAAAAAAATAAGTAAAGAGAAGAGAAAAGCTATAGAATGAAGAGTCCTTTAAAGTAACCAACAGGTAAAAGTAATCTATAAAAATAATTGTGGGCCGGGCGCGGTGGCTCAAGCCTGTAATCCCAGCACTTTGGGAGGCCGAGGCGGGTGGATCACGAGGTCAGGAGATCGAGACCGTCCTGGCTAACATGGTGAAACCCCGTCTCTACTAAAAATACAAAAAACTAGCCGGGCGTGGTGGCGGGCGCCTGTAGTCCCAGCTACTCGGAGGCTGAGGCGGGAGAATGGCGTGAACCTGGGAGGTGGAGCTTGCAGTGAGCCGAGATCGCGCCACTGCACTCCAGCCTGGGCGACACAGCGAGACTCCGTCTCAAAAAAAAAAAAAACAAAAAAAAAAAAACAAAAAAAAACTGTGGGTTGGCTGCGGTGGCTCATGGCTGTAATTGCAGCACTTTGGGAGGCTGAGGCAGGCAGATCATGAGGTCAAGGGATTGAGACAATCCTGGCCAACATGGTGAAACCCTGTCTCTACTAAAAATACAAGAATTAGCCAGGAGTGGTGGTGCACACCTGTAGTCCCAGCTACTCAGGAGGCTGAGGCAGGAGAATTGCTTGAACCTGGGAGGCAGAGGTTGCAGTGAGCTGAGATCATGCCACTGCACTCCAGCCTGGCGACAGAGCGAGACTCCATCTCAAAATACTACTACTACTACTACTAATAATAATAATAATTATAATAGTTAAGTGATGTTTACAGGCAACCTTGGGGGAAAAAAAGAACAGATAATTAAAAATGAAAAAAGAAGATCTACATATGCAGCAAGATCACAAAATTGTTTCCAGTCACACATTTCACCTAGAAGAGATGAACAGTCATATAAAGTAGGTATAGCCTGGCACAGTGGCTCACACCTGTAATCCCAGCACTTTGAGGGGCCAAATTAAGCCAGTATGGTGCTGTGTGCCTGTGAGAGGTGAAGTCAGATGGACCTTTGGGTTGGGTGGGGACTTGGAGAACTTTTCTGTCTTACAAGAGGATTGTAAAATGCCCCAATCAGCACTCTGTAGCTAGGATTGTAAAACGCACCAATCAGTGCTCTGTGTTTAGCTAGAGGATTGTAAATGCACCAATTAGCACTCTGTAGCTAGGACTGCAAAACACACCAATCAGTGCTCTGTGGCTAGCTAGAGGTTTGTAAAATGGACCAATCAGTGCTCTGTAAAAATGCACCAATCTGCTCTCTGTGGCTAGCTAGAGGTTTGTATAGTGGACCAATCAGTGCTCTGTAAAATGGACCAATCAGCACTCTGTAAAATGGACCAATCAGCAGGATGTGGGTGGGGACAAATAAGAGAATAAAAGCTGGCCACACCCCAGGCAGCAGCAGCAGCAACCGCTAGGGTCCCTTTCCATGTTGTGGAAGCTTTGTTCTTTGGCTCTTCACAATAAATCTTGCTGTTGCTTACTCTTTGAGTCCGTGCCACATTTAAGAACTGTAACACTCACCACGAAGGTCCGTCGCTTCATTCTTGAAGTCAGCAAGACCAAGAACCCACTGAAGGAGCTAATTCTGTACACACCTGTAGTCCCAGCTACTTGGGAGGCTGAGGCAGGGGAATTGCTTGAATCCAGGAGGCGGAGGTTGCAGTGAGCCTGGCCAACATGGTGAAACTCCATCTCTACCAAAAATAAAAACAATTGGCTGAGCATTGGTGTGCATGCTTGTAGTCCAAGGTATTTGGAAGGCTGAGATATGAGAATTGCATTGGAACCTGGGAGGTGGGGGTTGCAGTGAGCCAAGATTGTGCCACCACACCCCAGCCTGGGCAACAGAGTGAGACCCTGTTTTTGAAAAATAAAATAAAATAAAATAAGAGTAGGTATACAGGGGAAGAAAAAACAAGGTATAATGTCTGTATTTCATGTTTTCTAGATTGAATAATACACAAACTACATAGAATCAATTAATTAATTAATCTTCATAATAATTCCCCAGCAGCAGCCACCAGAAGCTGGAAGAGGTAAGAAACAGATTCTTTGAGGTAGAATGGCCCTGCCAACACTTTGATTCGGGTACAGTGATACTGATTTCAGACTTCTGGTCCCTAGAATTATGAGAAAATAAGTATCTTTTGCATTAAGCCACCAGGTTTGTGGTAATTTGTTACAGAAGCCATAGGAAAGTAATACACAAACAATATGCGTTAGGGCACTAGGGCTTAACTGAAAGTTATTTTGGTAAACATGAAAAGTTATCTATATGAGCATATATTAATCTTGTGGCATATATCTTAGGAAATTTTTTTTTTTAGTTATTACTATACTTTAAGTTCTGGGATACATGTGCAGAATGTGCAGGCTTGTTACATAGGTATACATGTGCCCTGGTGGTTTGCCGCACCCATCAACCCGTCATCTACATTAGGTATTTCTCCTAATTCTATCCCTTCCCTAGCCCCCCACCTCTCAACAGGCCCCAGTATGTAATGTTCCCCTCCTTATGTCCATGTGTTCTCATTGTTCAATTCCCACTAATGAGTGAGAACATGCAGTGTTTGGTTTTCTGTTCCTGTGTTAGTTTGCTGAGAACGATGGTTTCCAGCTTCATCCATGTCCCTGCAAAGGACAGGTACTCATCCTTTTTTATGGCTGCATAATATTCCATGGTGTATATGTGCCACATTTCCTTTATTCAGTCTATCATTGATGGGCATTTGGGTTGGTTCCAAGTCTTTGCTATTGTTAGTAGTGCTGCAATAAACATACGTTTGCATGTATCTTTATAGTAGAATAATATATAACCCTTTGGGTGTATACTCAGTAATGGGATTGCTGGGTCAAATGGTATTTCTGGTTCTAGATCCATGAGGAGTTGCCACACTGTCTTCCACAATGGTTGACCTAATTTACACCCCCACCAACAGTGTAAAAGTTTTCCTATTTCTCCACATCCTCTCCAGCATCTGTTGTTTCCTGACTTTTTAATGATTGCCATTCTAACTGGTATGAGATGGTATCTCACTGTGGTTTTGATTTGCATTTCTCTAATGACCAGGGATGATGAGCTTTTTTCCATATGTTTGTTGGCCACATAAATATCTTCTTTTGAGAAGTGTCTGTTCATACACTTCACTCACTTTTTGATGGGGTTGTTTGTTTTTTTCTTGTAAATTTGTTTAAGTTCTTTGTAGATTCTGGATATTAGCCCTTTGTCAGACAGATAGTTTGCAAAAATTTTCTCCCATTCTGTAGGTTGACTGTTCACTCTGATGATAGTTTCTTTTGCTGTGAAGTAACTCTGTAGTTTAATTAGATCCCATTTGCCAATTTTGTTGCCATTGCTTTTGGTGTTTTAGTCATGAAGTCTTTGCCCATGCCTATGTCCTGAATTATATTGCCTTGGTTTCCTTCTAGGGTTTTTATGGTTTTAGGTCTTATGTTTAAGTCTTTAATCCATCTTGAGTTACTTTTTGTCTAAGGAGTAAGGAAGTGGTCCAGTTTGTTTTCTGCATATGGCTAGCCAGTTTTCCCAACACCATTTATTAAATAGGGAATCCTTTCCCCATTGCTTATTTTTGTCAGGTTTGTCAAAGATCAGATGGTTTTAGATGTGTGGAGTTATTTCTGAGGTCTCTGTTCTGTTCCATTGGTCAATATATCTGCTTTGGTACCAGTACCATGCTGCTTTGGTTACTGCAGCCTTGTAGTACAGTTTGAAGTCAGGTAGCATGATGCTTCCAGCTTTGTTCTTTTTGCTTAGGATTGTCATGGCTATATGAGCTCTTTTTTAGTTCCATATGAAATTTAAAGTAGTGTTCTGTAATTTGTGCATATGCTATCCCTGGTGAAGTAAGAATTTTCAAATAGAGATTATACAAATGACAGCCTGCATATAGGATTGTCAGAGGACTTTTGTGCTTCAAAAGAATGAAAGATCATTCTCTTGATATTTGACTTTTTCCCACAGTGTATCAAACTAAGTAGTCAGCTACCTACTTTTTGCATATCTTCTGACTTCTGGAAGCAGCACCCCGAATTTGATTACTTTCTCACATTATCCATCTAGTAAATTTCTACTGGTAAATTTACAAAAGGTAAATGCAAATATCACCTCATACATCCCTGACTCTGTTACAGCCCTAGGGAAAAATTATATCATATTCACATATATCTGTATCTGACACTAGATTAAGCTTCTTGGGAGCAGAGAGCTTGTCTAGTCCAACTCAAAGCCCAGCTTACAGCTTGGTACACAGTAAGGGCTCAGTAAATACTACTATTTGATGATGCTTCTGACTATTAGCGTGTTGAAATCAACGGCATAAGATGACCTGGAATAAAAGTATTTAAATAAAATCTAGTAGAAAAATGAAAAGAGCATAAAATAAAAACAAAAACGAATGGTGCCTCTAATTCCAATACCTAGAGATAACCACTGTAACATTTGGGTATATATTTGAATTCTGTCTTTCTAAGTATAGAAAAATACACACACATACAAACATAATTAATAAAAAAGGTATAATATCATAATACTGCTTGTAAATTGCAATTTTTGACCTAAACATATTTTATTAACTGTTATTTTCTAAAAATGATTATTCTACCACATAAAATTCTCAAAATAATAGATGTACATGGTAAGAAATCAAAGCATACAATATAAGTCTTCAGCCTTTTCCCTTTTCACAGTTCAGAAAAATACATTTTTAAATGGTGTTACTTATAGTTATACTTCTTTTCTTGATTATCATTATGGTTATTATATATGTAATATATATTATAACGCTATGATTAAAATTAATATAACCTATAACCCAGGAGCAATTCCAGTTTGAGCTGTGTAAAGATTCTCTCACATACATTCAAGGAGATATGTACATGTATATTCATGGTAGCACTATTAGTATTACTAAAAAGGGAGATAATATATATATATAATAAAAGGAGATTTTATATATAACATATAGATATAATATATATTAAGATATATAATATGTAATATAAGATGAAAAGGGAGACTATATATAATCTCTATATATGGATAATATGTTTATTAGCTTATCAATATTAGGCAATATTATGGATTCTCAATAAAAAAGGTTACTTAATTTATATTCACTACTTTCCAGTTCCCCCGTTCACCTCTAATATTTGATATTTACATTATTTTTAGTTTTTCTATTAATTACCATCATTCAAATAATTAACAGCTATTCCTATTTACTCAACTTTTTAAACTTTATATTTTAGTGGAACTAAGAAAACAAAAAAAAAAACTTGAATCTGCCCAGTTCCTCCTTGTTAAGTATAAGTTACTAATTCTTCAGAAATAAAAGAGCTTTTCATAGTCTCCTAAAAGAAAAAAAATTTAAAGTGTATAATTTTATGAGTTTTTATAAGTATATACCTTGTGAAAACATCATTCTAGTTAAGAAATGAAATATTTTCTTTACCTGAGAAGACCCCTTGTTTCTTCTTTCCCTTAACTCCTGCCCTATAAAGGCAGCAAATGTTTTGATCCTTATTATCATATATGACTCTTATCTGTCCAAACCTCATATTCATGGACTCATACAGTAAGCATTCTTCTGTTGAATGGCTTCTGTCATTTATGATAATTTTTTTGAAAGTAATTTTATTTTATTTATTTATTTATTTTATTATTATTATACTTTAAGTTCTAGGGTACATGTGCACAACGTGCAGGTTTGTTACATATGTATACATGTGCCATGTTGGTGTGCTGCACCCATTAGATAATTTTCGTTTTGTTTTGTTTTTGAGACCGAGTCTTGCTCTGTCGCCCAGGCTGGAGTGCAGTCGCGCTCTCTCGGCTCACTGCGAGCTCTGCCTCCCGGGTTCAGGCCGTTCTCCTGCCTCAGCCTCCCGAGTAGCTGGGACTACAGGCGCCCGCCACCACGCCCGGCTAATTTTTGTATTTTTAGTAGAGATGGGATTTCACCATGTTAGCCAGGATGGTATCCATCTCCTGACCTCGTGATCCGTCCGCCTCTGCCTCCCAAAGTGCTGGGATTACAGGCGTGAGCCACCACACCAGGGCCATTTATGACAATATTTTTGAGATTCGTTTATGGTGCTGAGAGTTTAATGGTTCATTTTTATTATTGCATAGCAATAGATCATAGAGATACAGAACAATATGCATAAGCATTTTCTATTATTTTTGGTCAATGCCATCTTCACAATGTGTAAACTGCATGTGTTCTTTTGTAACTTTTCTTTCACTCGACATTAGATTATTGACATTAATTGTAATGGCATATACACATATAGGTCATTTAAGTAATAAACCACATTTTTTTTTAGATTCCTTCTCAGTAATTCTTCTCTTTTTCCTTTCTAATAATACCAATAGTATTGCCATAAACATACATGTACATATCTCCTTGAACATGTGTAAGAGAATCTTTAGGCAGCTTAAAGTGGAATTGCTTCTGGGTTGTATGTTATATTAATTTTCATCATTATTGAATGTGGTAAAATTACTCTGAATTGATTGTATTAATGTATAAGCAATATATTTTTCTATTTTTTCACATTATTTCCAAAACTTAATTTCACCAGTCTCACTAATTTCATCCAATGAAAGGAAATGTGAAATGGCATCACATTTTTAATCTTTATTTTTTCATATATTTATCAACCAGTTATGGTGTTTTGTTTTGTTTTGTATTTTTTTTTGTTTTTGTTTTTGTTTTTGTAAATTGCAGTTATAATGTCCTTTGCTCATTTTTATGGTCCTTTGTCAGCCTGGGGTGTCTTTTGTATTTGTCTATGGTGATTCTATTTTTCTTTTTTTTTAACTTTTATTTTAAGTTCAGGGGTACACGTGCACGTTAGTTACATAGGCAAACTTTTGTTGTGGGGGGGTTTTTGTACAGATTATTTCGTCATCCAGGTATTAAGCCTAGTCCCATTAGTTATTTTTCCTGATCCTCTGCCTCCTCCCACCCTGCAATAGGCCCTAGGGTGTGTTGTTCCCCTCTATGTGTCCATGTGTTCTCATCATTTAGCTCCCACTTATAAGTGAGAACGTGCAGTATTTGGTTTTCTGTTCAAGTGTTAGTTTGCTAAATATAATGGCCTCCAGCTCCATTCATGTCCCTGCAAAGGACATGATCTAGTTCTTTCTTAAGACTGCATAGTATTCCATGGTGTATAGGTACCTCATTTTTTTTTATTGGATCTATCATTGATTCAAAATCTCAGGAAACAAAATCCATGTGCAAAAATCGGCAACATTCCTATACACTGACAACAATCAAGCTGAGAACCAAATCAGGAATGAATTCTCATTCACAGTTGCCAGAGAAAGAATAAAATACTTGGGAAAACTGCTAACCAGGGAGGTGAAAGATCTCTACAAGGAGAACTACAAACCACTTCTGAAAGAAATCAGAGATGACCAACAAATGAAAAAACATTCCATGCTCATGCTCATGGATAGGAAGAATCAATATTGCCAAATGGCCATAGTGCCCAAAGCAATTTATAGATTCAATGCTATGCCTGTTAAACTACCATTGACTTTCACAGAACTAGAAAGAAAAACTATTTTAAAATTCACATGGAACAAAAAAAGAACCCGAACAGCCAATGCAATCCTAAGCAAAAAGAACAAAGCTGGAGGCATCACGCTACCCAACTTCAAACTATACTACATGTCTACAGTAATCAAAACAGCATGGTACTGGTACAAAAACAGACACATAGACCAATGGAACAGAATAGAGAACCCGGAAATAAGATCACACTCCTACAACTATCTGATATTCGATAAACCTGACAAAAACAAGCAAGGGGGAAAGGATTTCCTATTCAACAAATGGTGCTGGGATAACTGGTTCAATAAATGGTGCTGGGATAACTGGCTAGCCATATGCAGAAAATTGAAACTGGACCCCTTCCTTATACCATATACAAAAATTAACTCAAGATGGAGTAAAGTCTTAAATGTAAAACGAAAAACTATAAAAACTGTGGAAGATGACTTAGGCAACACCATTCAGGACATAGGCACAGGCAAAGATTTCATGATGAAGATGCCAAAAGCAATTGCAACAAAAACAAATATCTTGTTTTTCTTACCCAGAAGTTCATTAGTTAGCACAGGCTAAATTATGCTGCGTTAACATCCTCCATATCTCAATGGCTTAATGCCACAAAATATTGTTGTTGTTGTTGTTTTTCCCCTTAGAGTCTGTTGTGGGTTTAGATGGCTCTTCAGGATACTTGTCCTCTACTCAATCACTCAGCAACCTAGGCTGCTTTGAATTTGTGGCTTTGCCATCTCAGCACAAATTGTTGTTGTTCTACACAACAATTCCTGTGGCAGGGAGAGAGCTGGAAGATCTCATAATGGCAATTCCTTTCTTATGTCCAGAAGTGAGACAAGTTACCTATACTGACACTTGATTGGCCAGAACTAGTCAGCTTAACTGCAAAGGATGGGGGAAATATCGTCTTCCCATATGCCAAAAAGGAGCAAAGAGCCACATGGGGATGGATATTAGAAACTTATGATGTGAAGATTTGAATTTTAATGTGTATGTTTACTCTTCCCAATAAACTTTAAAATTATTTTAAATTCTCTCTCAAATATTTTTGGAATTTTGATTAATATTGCAATGGAATTTCAGAATCATTGATGATAAGGAGGGAGGAAACTGACATCTTCCAGTATTTTAAGTTTTCTCATTCACAAGCCTCATTTGTGTTTCCAAATATTTAAAACTCCATAGGTATCTCTCAAGAGAGAGCAATAGGTTTAATTATATTGAATCTATATGGCTCTAGCCTCTAGTTAAATTCTTAGGCGTGTTGTGTTTTTTTTTTTGCTGCTATTGTAAATAAGATTTTGTTTCAATTGGCTATTTCTCATTTATAAAAAGACTATTAGATTGGGTGTCTTTATTTTGCATCTGACAACCTTAAGAACACCTTTAAAATTTTGATTAAGTTTTAATAAATTTCATAAATTTAAAAATTTCCACATCATATTAAAAACAATAATACTTTTGCTTTAACCTAGTTCTTGCTCATTTTTATATTTTTCATATATCTATACCACTTTTCTATTTTAATAAGTTTCAAATAATCGTAATAATCATGTGTAGTAATATCTTGTTGCTATGAAGAGAAATACTTTAGAATCTTACAATTAAAAATGACATTTATTATCAGTTTGAGGAGTTCTTTTCTTTACATGATTAAGTATAAGGATTATTAGGAATGGATGTTAGATTTTATCAAATGTCTTTTTAGTATCAGGATAGTCACATGATTTATCTATTTTGATCTGTTGATTTAATGAATTACAACAGCAGGTTTTTCTACTAAACTACTTTTGCTTATGTAATAAAGCCAATGTTGTCATAATATATTACAGTTTTAATTATGCTTATGAATTCAATTTACTATTATTTAGGATATTCCTGTGTGTGTTTTTAGATAATAATTGGTCTATATTTTAGTTCTCTTTGTGCTAGCTTAAATTTGCTATCAAGATTATATGCTAGCTTTGTATAATGAAATGAGAAGTGTTAAATCTTTTTTATTTGCATTGCAGTAGTTTAAGTAATATTTGGATTTTCTGCTAATTAAAGATTTGCAAAGATTCACTCATAACACACAATAATTGATTTGAATATATTTCTCAATTCCTTCTACATTGACTAGTTTTTTCATCTTTATTGATATAGTGTTAATAGTCTTCATCTTCTTTGGAAAATGGTGCATTTAATGGCAATTGTAAGAATATATAAGCATAGAGTTATAGACAGTATTAAACTATTTGAAATATAGGCCTGCATAATGGTATGTTCCTTTCTATACTCCTACCTTTGGGTGTTTGCATGCTCTTTATTAGTTCTTTTTCTTGTGTTTCTAGTATAATTTGATGTTAGTTTTTATAAATTACTGAGCTGAATGCTTAATTTATTTTTATTTCTTATTTAATAGTAACATTAATTATAGTCCATGTCTTATATGATCTGACATAAACCATTCTGTTTGTTATTGTTTTTGTATTCATTTTATTTTATTTTATTTTTTATTTTTTTTTTGAGACGGAGTCTCGCTGTGCTCCCAGGCTGGAGTGCAGTGGCGTGATCTCGGCTCACTGCAAGCTCCGCCTCCCGGGTTCACGCCATTCTCCCACCTCAGCCTCCCAAGTAACTGAGACTACAGGCACCCGCCACCACGCCCAGCTAGTTTTTTGTATTTTTAGTAGAGACGGGGTTTCACCATGTTAGCCAGGATAGTCTCGATCTCCTGACCTCGTGATCCACCCGCCTCGGCCTCCCAAAGTGCTGGGATTACAGGCTTGAGCCACCGCGCCCGGCCTGTATTCATTTTATAAAATCAGCTTGAATTTATTTTTTTTTTAGCCAGTTATTGCTTTAGGAAGTCTTTCCTATTTTAACATAGTTCGTTTTTTTGGTTGAATATTTTGTCTTTATTTCAAATTTATTGCATTATGCATATAATCATTTTATGTTCTTGTATGTACTAATTTTACTACGTGTTCTAGGGAAATTTGGAAGACTGGTTTTTTCCCCACATTTGTAGGGTAAAGAGATTGCTATGTATCTATTAAATTACATAACTATATTAATGATATAACTCAGAGTTTCTATGTTCTTTATTTTGTATCCATACTACAAGAGAATTAAAGCGTTCTAGCATGACAACTGCTTTGTCAGGTTCTCCTTACGTGTATTTTAACTGCTTTATTGAGATATAATTCACATATCATACAATTGACCCATTTAAAGTGTATTCACAGAGTTGTGTGACCACCAACACAATAATTTATAGAACATTTTCATCATTCCAAGAAGAAAGCTCCATATCCATTGGCAATCACTCCCTATTTACTTCTTCTTTCTGGAGACCTAGGCAACCATAAGCATATTTTCTGTGTCTATAAATTATTCTCTTCTAGACATTTAATATAAAAGGAAACATGCATTATGGGATCTTTTGTGACTGAGTTCTTTCACTTAGCATAATATTTTCAAGGTTTAATTTAATATGGAAAATGTATCAGTATATCACTCCTTTTTATTGCCAAACAATATTCCATTGTATGAATATACTCATTTTTATATTTAATGTTTTATGCATTTTTAAATTGCATTTTTTAATATAAAAATGTAACTTTCCAGTAAAACCAGAAATAAAGATATATTCTCCTGAGCTTTTATATATGTTGATTTTTATTAGTAATCTTGTTTTTCAATACAATGTACAACTTCATTTACAGTCTGATTATACAAGTGCTAAGTGGCAAAAAGATCTGGAATAAATATATTTAAAAAGGTAAAGCTGTAAAACTAAGTACATGCAACAGGGTCTATGATGATGAGGCAAAGTATCCAGGATATAGCATAAGATACAATAGTTTTGAGGTTTTAGCTGATGTTTCAATCATCTTTTTCTTTTGTCCCCTGTTTAAGGCTGCATGTGAACTCAATGTAATTAAAATTTCCTTTTTTTTTGTCAGTAGGGCCTTCTCTGTACAGCTCATTCACTTCCCATTGTTGCCAGCAGTTCTCTCAAATAGTCTTCTTGAATGGTTCCTGTTGCTTCTTTATCAAAGCAGGCTAAAGCATTTCTCATGACATCTTCAGGATCTGTGCTATTTAATTTCTCACCGAACAGTAGGGCACTGATGAAATTTATAAGCCCAGAACCTCACTCATTACAGAATCTTGCTATACATCAGTTGGATTCTGATGAAGAGAGAAGCAAGCATGTCATGCACATCTTCCTTGTTGAAAGAATCTCTATTCTGATCAATAATGTCAAAGGTCTCTTTGACCTCTTGAATCTGTGACTTGTCCAGTGTGGCAAACACACTGAATATTATGTTTGGTGAGTGCTTCTTGGTGGCCTTGGTCTTTGTCCTTTTGCTCAACATGGTGGCTCTTTAATTCCACTGCCAGACACTAGAACCTGAGCTGCCCTACAAGATGACTATTGTCTTGATGAGCACTGGGCAGTAGCTTGACTGGTTGCACCTTGGCATTTCCTACCTCCAGAGACAAACCAGAAGGCTTGTAAGACCAGTTTTTATTTGTTCACTTATCAGTTGATGAACATTTGAGTGTTTTATTTTTTAGCTATTAAGAATAATGCTGTTATGAACATTGGTATGCAAGTTCTTATGTGAATATTAGTTTTCATTTATCTTGAGCATATACCTAGTAGTGGAATTGCCGAGTCACATGGTAACTGTTTAACTTTTTGAGGAACTGCCAAACTGTATTCCATAGTGGTTCCACCGTTTTACATCACATCAGCATAAGTATAAGGGTTCCAACTTCTCCACATCCATGCAAATACTTGTTACTATTTTTTTATTACAGTCATCCTAATGGGTGTGAAGTAGACTCTCATTGTGGTTATGATTTGTATTTTCCTAACTGCTAATGATGGTGAGCATCTTCCCATGTGCTTATTGGCTATTGGCATATTTTCTTTGACAAAATATTCATTCATATATTTTGCCTAATTTTTGTTGAGGTTATTTGTCTTTTTATTGTTGAGTTGCCAGCATTCTGTGTATATTCTTGACACAAATCCTTCATCAGATATATTATTTGCAAATACTCTCATTCCATGGTTTGGTTGTCCTTTTTACTTTCTTGATGATGGACTTTAAAGCACAAGAGTTTTTAATTTTGATGAAGTCCAATTTATTTATGCCTTTTTAAAATAATTGTGCTTTTGGTATTGCATCTAAGAAGGCTAGGCATAACCCAAGGTCAAAGTCTGTTCCTATTTCCTTCAAAAAGTTTTATATTTTTAGCTCTTACGTTTAGTTCTGTGATCCATTTGGAATTAATTTTTATGGTGTAAGGAAGAAATTCAACTTAATTCTTGTGCATGAGGACATCAGGTTGTCCTGATACAATGTGTTGAAAAGACCATTCTTTCTCCATTGAATTGTCTTGGCACTCTTGTCAAAAATCAATTGACCTCAAATGTATGGAAATTTCTTTTCTCAACGTTCAATTTCATTTTATTGATCTATATATCAATTTGTGTGTTAATACTACACTGTCTTAATTGCTGTATTTTTGTAGTAAGTTTTGAAACTGTGAAATATGAATCTTCCTACTTTCTTCATTTTTTAAAGATGTTTTATGTAATTGGGGTCCCTTGCAATGAGCCTGGATTAGCATTGGCTTGTCCATTGCTACAAAAAAGGCTGCTGGGATTTTGATAAGGATTGCGCTGAATTTGTAGATCTGTTTGAGGGTAATTGGCATCTCTACAATATTAATACTTCCAATCCAGAAACATGAAATACTTTTTCATGTTTTAGTTCTTTTTTATCTTCTTAAAACAATGTTTTGTAGCCTTCAGAATATGTTTTGCACTTTTGTTAAATTTATTCCATAGTATTTTATGCTTTCTGTTTCCTTGTATATGCCTTAACATCCAGCATTTTTCATGCTACCCTTCATTCTCTTGATCTTAGAATGTTTTACCTATTAAGAAATACTGAGCTCTAGCTAAATAGTTGAAGGCATATTCCTTACTCTTCCTGTATTTGCTAGGCTTTTCATATTTGCTGATGTACCTATTGGAATCCTTGTACTTCTGAAGTTTCCCTGATGCCAATGAAGTCACTGCATTTTCATCAAAATGAAGCTGTTCTTGGTTCCAACTAGCTGAGGATATCAGGTTTCCATGAGATGTTAGTTTCTTGAAAGAAAAACCCTTGAGTATTAGAAGCCTCATATTTAATTAACCATCAACAATTTTGGAGGAATTGGTTAAATTAAAAGTAGAACACGGCAAAGGTGACATTTCATTCTTGGTTCTGTTAGGACATTTAGAAAATTATTATTTTTATTCTACATTTCCCATTGATCCTTTCCGCATTATGTGCTATTTATAAGCTATACAACCTTTTTTATAGCTTTTTTTCCCCCAGAATTAGTATTAAAGCTAGAGAATTTTCCGTGTCTAGTCTCTCTGCTATTTCTGCAAGTTCATAGTTTAGAGTGCCATCACTGATTGTCTCCACAGATTTGGTCATGTGCATTTCTATCTGTAAAGAAGGTAGGGGGTTTTTGTTTTCTTTTATACACTGTCTTTTTCAATTTTATGCTGCTATAGCAAAAATACTTGAGACTGGGTAGCTTGTAAAGTACAGAAATGTATTTCCTCACAGTTCTAGAAGCTGGGAAATCTAAGACCCAGGCACTGGCAGGTTTGGTTGTCTGGCGAAGGCTCTTCACATGACAGAAGGCAGAAGGGCAAGCTACCTAATGCTGCATGAATCCCCATGTACAAGGACTTTAATCCCATTCATGAGAAATGAGCTCTCAGGGCCTAATCACCTCTTAAAGGCCTATCTCTTATCACATTGGCAACACCGGAGTTTTGAAGGGGATGCTCATTCAAACCATAGCATATACATAGTACAAAAAGAAAAAAAAAAAAAAACAGCCCTGTAGAATCCTTGTGTGAGTAAGCAGCAAGTGTGCTTATTCACTGTTGTGTATATCTTTGTGTCTAAAGACAATGCCCGACAAAACTGGTGCTCAACATTGTCCAAGGTGTTTCTGTTTTGTGTTCTCTTTGACTTGAACTGAAGCAATAGGTACGGATGAAAGTAAGGTGTTTCAGGTTGGGTCCATCTTGAAAACACCTTCCTTCTGAAAATTGTTGACTTTCTCCTATCTTACTGTTTTATACTATTAAAAAATCTCAGCCGGGCACTGTGGCTCACGCCTGTAATCCCAGCACTTTGGGAGGCTGAGTCAGGCAGATCACGACGTCAGGAGATCGAGACCATCCTGGTGAACATGGTGAAACCCCATCTCTACTAAAAGTACAAAAATTAGCTGGGCGTGGTGGCATGCTCCTGTAATCCCAACTACTTCGGAGGCTGAGGCAGGAGAATCACTTGAACCCAGCAGGCGGAGTTTGCAGTGAGCCCAGGTCACACCACTGCACTCCAGCCTGTGCAACAGAGCGAGACTCTGTCTCAAAAAACAAACAAAAACAAGCAAACAAATAAACAACAGCAAAAAAAACTCACGTGTCCACAGCACCAGAGGGGTTTTTCCATATAACCCTTTCATTCTTTACGTGTGAGGGCCAATATTTCTATACACATTATTTTAGTTTTGGCATAACAATATAAAACAATATTGATTTCTTTTTAAGAATAAAATATGCATAAAATCCCATGACTCTATCATAACTTCCATTTTTGAGTATTCTCTTTCAGTTTTCCATATGTTTCCATATTCCCCCAGTGGCAATCATCCTGAATATATTACTTCGTATGCTCTTCCATTTAACATAACGTTGTAACATTTATTCTTGCTTGTGCTTGGCATGTATAATTTAGTGTCTTAAGAATCTTCAGTATTATATCAAAATCGACATGACTTTGAGCATCATAGGAAGTGTAAATTATGTTTTCCTAATAAATAAAATGTTCAGAGTAAATATTTGGAAAATATCACAAATCTAGTATGCAAGTTGACTACTTCTCCAACTCATGTTTCTGACGTCAAGTCCTGAGCTTACTATGTTATACCAGATAGTATCTTCTCTAAGGCTTTGGGACACCTGTCTGCCAAATGCTACTGTATTAGTTTAGCCCCTTTCATTTTGTGAGCATTGTGCTACTTTATTTGCAGAAAACGAGAACATGGAGGCTCTGTTCTAGTGCTTAGTCATTCCAGTAATATTCATGATGTCCTTTCAGGTATGTTTGTTTTGCTTTCTACTTCACATCTTTAGTTTCAAGGCAAGTTTGGTTGATTAACCATCCCTCAATGTAGACCAGTTTTTCTTTGGTGGTCCCTAAATTGGGAAACTCTCCCTAATCCAACCAATTTTGAAAATGGCACCAATATGATTTAGCTTGAAGCATATGATTTGGCCCGCCACTGGGTATTTTCTGAGTATGCATTTCTCGGCAAGATTTTTTTTTATGGCTTCTTGTCCATGTATTTCACCCCCAGCTTCCAGATCACACAGTTCCCTTCTTTGTGATTACAGAACTCCAATGATGCTCTTTACTAGCACTACAACTTTCTTGTGCATAATGGCAACATGCTCTTTCCTTCCACAATAGGATGGGAACTTAAAGTCACGTCTAGTTACTGCATGCAGATGTAATTTCCTGACCCTCCTTAAAAAACTGTTGTCCAACCTCATAGCTCATATTATCTCCTGATTCTGTCATAATTCCATCTTAATATTGTGTCTTTCAGGATAAGATGGCAAACTGTCACTGGAGCAAAAATTAAGCTAACCAAAACAATTGCAATTAAAATTCCTTTATAGAAAAGGAGGCTATTAAAAATGACACAAGAAGGTCAGGGTGTACCTCATATTTAGATCTTCTGATAATGTGTGAGAAAAGGAAATTTAATACACAATCCTCATTTCTGTAAGGATAAAAAGAATAGTTCCTGGCACAAAGTAGATATTCAATAAATATGCTGAACAAATTAATGAATGAACAGCTGGTCAGTATGGCTTTCCTCCTTGTTCATTGATTGATTGATGCCTTTAGCCATCACTTCCAGTGATAGGGTTCTTTTCTCACTGGATGATCCCAACCTTCTTTCCTGAGAAAGATGAGCCGTAGGTAGTCTTCTATTTATTTTGCTATTGTTGTAGTTTTACATGGAGTCCCCTGGGTTCTAACAGCACTATTCCAGCTCCATGGTACCTCAAAGCTCTATTTTCCCTTAAGAATTAAAGCCAATTCCACTATAGTAAAACCATTATCTTGTCACAATCTGGATACCTTGTTAGCATTCTTTCTCAGCACTAAAACCTCAAAAGAAGCAAGGTTTAGAGCAATGAGTTTGAGGGACAAAATATTTTAAGGTGAGTCATTAAATACACTTCAGTTAGCTATGCCTGCACATTCTCTAATAGCTGCTTGCCTGACCTACGCCTTTCATCCCACGTAGCTCCCCTTTGGAGTTGCTACCATGATATTTCCTGTGGCTAGGAGACTTCATTCCTGATCCTTGACATAAAATGCAATCAGGTATACAAATGAGCTAAGATCATAAAATGACTTAATTAACAGCACTTGAATTCATCATTATATCCCTACCCCTTGCTGCAAATTGCAAGGAAAGGAGTGGAGTGGGACAGCAAATCCTCTTCTTCAATAACAACCAATTGAAAATACATGCTCTGATCCTTCAGTGGCTTATTCATTCTTTCTATAGAAAGAGGAATATAAGATGATGGTGATTTGTTTTTATTGTTTGTTATTATTATATGCTTACCTTTACATAAATTCTCTTGTCAACAGTTTTGCTTTATTCATTTTTGTCTGGTCACCATGGGTCCTAATTTCTTTTCTCAGGGATTAGAATCTCTATTCTTCCTCCTATCACCCCTCTCTCTGGTCTATATAGTAATTAATCAATAACTACAGGCTTCTATCAAGGCTCCCAGGCTAATCTGGCTCATGTTCCAAGCAGGCAATTTCATCTACCAGTAAGGAGATGGAATGAAATAACTGAACTTCAGACTAAGGCCACTAGAAGACTGTGTGCCAGGACTGCTGTATTTCGTCTCCTTTTGTAACTGTCTTAAGCTGATCAGGGTTTGGAAATGGCATCAACGTTAGAGCTGAGGGATGTTATATAGAAAATAGCCATATGAACTTTGTAAATGTATGTCTTGTAGGCATTTTGTTGAGGCCTCAGTTTGTTGTATTACATAGTTTCTTCTACGTGAGGATTCAAAATAAATTGCCTTCATGTCTAAAGCTAAGAAAGGCTGGACTTCCTCTTAGTAATATTGTGAATCTAGTAATTAATTATATTTTCATTTTTGCCCCAGGAAATGAGATCTAAGTATACCTCATTTCATGAAAGTGTACAAGATATTATAGTTTTTTGCATCAGTACTGTCCTTGACTTATTTTTTTGCCTTCATTGCCTTGTCACACCAATTTCCTTACTTATTTTAAAATTTTGTATTATTTAATTGCTTACTTTTTTGTAAGCTGCCTCAGATTCCTCCTCTTTTTTGACTACGGTAGATATGAATCTATAAACAAATGGTTATGTAATTAAACAAAAATTTTAACATTTAATATTTGATTCAATTAGTTTAAAATACTTTTATTGAAATAATATTGAATTTAAAACAGATTATAAAACACCTAATATTATCTGAGCTCTTAGAAAACATTAAAATTACATTGTTTTAAAATGTATATCCTGGTAATTCAAAACTTTTAAAATCATTTAATTGTTTCTGAATTAATTTTTTTCCAAGCCATATTTTATAGTTACTCTAACTTTCTATCATTGGATTATCATCAAATTTTCTAAGCATTTGGGGGCAATCTGGAAATACACAGATGAGATTTTGTTTCTTGTTTAGATTTTTTACTTTTTATATTTAGGACTTTGTACATCTATATTTTCTGTGTCTTGAGATTGAAACCTCTTCAAGTTGCCCCATGAGCACCAAGAATCTAAAGAAAAATAAAGATGTGGATTTGTAGAATAATAGATGCTGCCATCGCAGTATGACAATGTCGTTAGCCCCTCCAAAATATTGTTTAATGTTGCTACTGACTTTCCATTTCTCCAGACCCTTTTGAAGACACTCAATACAGCTGGATGTCTGTTGCAATTTATCAATAAGTTTGTAATCCAAAATCAATATCCAGAGTTATGAGAATCTGCTTAGAATGACTAAGCTTTCCACTAGTGCTCTAGTGGGTGTTAATGCCTGCTTTTCCAAAGCAATTACATTCAAGCTAATAAGGACGGACTATTGAACACAGTGCCATGTTTCTTCACCATTTGTTCCTTGGTACTTTTATTAAAATCATAGAAGAGAATAGGACTCCAGTAAAAGGCAACAGAATTGGTGATCTATTCTCTGCATTCCCGAGCCTTGTATCTGCACCTCTCGTGAAATGCAATGTCTTCTGTTTTGAAAGGGAGGTCAAGGCTGCAGAAGGAAAAGTAGCAAGGACTGTTTTGTCACTCTTCCTCTGGAGCTTTCATATCTCCTTCTTGTTCTTCTGAGGCTGAGCTAAAAGGAGGGTCCTAAATAGTAGGAGAAAAGTATTATTATTTAGTTGTTTGTATTCCTCTTGTGGTTGGACACATATTGTCTTATGTCAGGCATAATGTTTTGGCTTTTCTGTGGAATGTATTGGTGGATCCTCCAAAATGCTCTTTATGTATAGACACTTGTCATGCATAGTTCCCTGGTATAGATGCATTCTCCAACTGACCTCCTGACACCCGCAATCAGTTTCTGTCTGTTGCAGAATCCTCTATAGCTTCTCACAGCTTGCTTGTCATATTTCAGCATGGTGTCATCCTTGACATAAGCCTATTAAGACAACTCAAACATGGCTGCTTGGCCCTTGGGACCCTCATACATTCTTATGGTGCCAAATCATGGACAAGTAGCTTGCCCAAGTTAAAATCCCCTTCTCCTTTAAGTGTAGACAAGGGATAATCCAGCCAGCTTTCCCCCTTCAGACGTCCACAGTAACTAGTCTGTGTGTTTATCTGTGCCCTGAAACTCCTAGGAACACATATCAGACTCTTCCAATATCTTTCTCCCTAGTTTTATTCTGGTCCTGTAGCAGCATGTGGCAGGCCTATAAATTTTTGTTGCTCAAAGAACATTAAACCAGTGTTAACATGACTTCTTTTCTGGTGTCAAGCCAATCTTTAAGTTCTCTTTCTCTTAGCATGATAGAGGGGAGGCACTACCCTTCCAACTCTCCTTCTGAGTGGGTGGGAGGAGAAAGAAAAAGAAATTCTTCACTCGTTTGAAAATTCTCCTACCAACTCTATTCAATAACCATTTGAATTTCTAGTCTTACACAGACCAGAAGCAGAAGGTTATGATGTTGGGGGGCTGGGAGGTGGATTTCATTCTTTGAATTGGAACTTCTATCCTCTAGTGTAGCATGGATTTATCTTGCAATTCTTTTAAAAATGTTTATTTCCAGTAAGTATCTGCTGAAAATTTTTTTTACAATTACCACAGATCAAGGTATTGCATGGTCTTTAATTATTTTTGCCAATACCGAATTTGTCTTTGTAATTTTCTTGACTCTCTTTATTATATTCTTATTTTGTTTGTGTGTTTCATGCTTTGCTGTGTGTTTGGATACTTCTATTGTTTTAACGAGTCAGATCTTGTAAGTCTGTGTTTGGATTTAACTTTCTTTCCATAACCCAACAAGTATGTATCATGAAAATCCGTTGTCTTGCCATTAACAACATGTCTCTGATTCTGAGAAAAACAGCAAGTTGTATGATCATGTGTATTTTAACTAGGTTTTTCGGTATTTGTAAGGTAGGTTTGTTGCCTTCTGAGTTAGAATGGCATCTATTACTACTTGTCTTCCCTGAATCGGTTAGTTCATCATTAATTTCCTAGTCCAGAATAATTTTACTGTGTCATTCATGATGGTTCCCAGAGAGATAGCCACAGAGAGAGCAAAAGAATCTAGGAGTATGTTTTATTGTTTTTACCTATAGGTCTTCAGCCAAAATTCTGAAAAGATAAGAGCAAATATTTCATTCAATAGTGTGTTACTCAACTAGGGAACATAATGGTATATTTTCTTTTCTGTAAAGCATGAAAGAAAATCTTAAGTGACTGACCTAGGACTTGATGTATATTATCATGAACATAACAGTTGACAACCACAAAGCTGAGTAAGACATAGATACTGGGAAGTGGGCTGAGTACGTGGATGACTCTTTTTTGTACCAGCCCAACAGCACACACATTCCAGTTTTCTCTTCAGCAAAACTGCAAATGACCCACATCTTTAACCCTCGGAATGACTTCTAAATATTCAAAAATCCCCCAATGTTAAATATGCATATGCCCATGGTCTGCTATACTTAAGTAGTACGGCCATTTCAAGGACAAAATGCAATTTTTTTTTCTGACCTTGATATCATAAATATATTTTCTATTTGACTAAAATCTTTCTGAGGAATGGTATTGTACCTTACTTTTATCTCTATCCTTTTCCATCATCCCAGTGGGGTTGAGCATAAGATCTCTAAAGTATTGTCAACTTAAATTTCATTCTGGAGCCTATTGGGAATCCTGAATCATTTTTACTTTCTAGGACAAGTAGCCAGTGGTTTGATCCCTTTGTCAGGGTCTTCTCCTCTTTATAGAAAAATTCCTTAAAAACAGTTGTCTGTATTAGCTATTTCCAATTCCTCTACTCACAGTCTCTTTTGAACCCACACTCATTGGTGTTTTGTTTTTTCCTTCTTTGAAGGAGTCTTGCCACAGTCCTTGACGATCTCCATGATACCAAATCCAGATGTTCGTTATAATTCCTCATCACATTAGGTCTATCAATATTAGAATAGCTGACCCTTCTCTTCTTGAAGCTTTCTTCCTTTTGCTGCCTTTCTTAGTTTTTCTTCCATTTCACTTATCACTCTAATTTTTTTCTGCTTATTCTTCCTCATCTCTCAAAGCCCAGACTTCAGATCTCTTTTTTGGTTCTACACTTACTCCCTAGGTTATCTTCGCCAGTTTCAGGGTTTTAAAAGCCATCGTAACTCTGACAACTCCTAAATTTATATCTACAACTCACGACTTTTCTTCTCAAACCCTTCTCATATATCCAACTGCCTACTCAACACATCCCTCTTAGATGTAAAGTTGTTATCTCAGGCTGAATATGGCCAAAACAAAACTCTTAATTCCTAAGCTCCCAAATCTGCTCCTCCCACAGCTGTCCTATCTCAATGATTGGAAGTTTCATCCTACTAGGTGCCTGGGCCAAGAAACATAGAGTCATCTTGAGTTTCCTTTGTCTCTTATACTCCACGTTCAATCTGTTAATCTTTTCAGCAGTATCTTCAAAATATATCCTGGTTTCAATTACTTGTCATGACCTTCTCTACACCAATTTTACCTAAAATGATATTGTCATTCACTTGTGTTATTATAATAACCTCCGAATTTCCCCTGCCCCTCCCTCCCAACTTGACAAGAGCAGGCATTCAATTAATATGGAGTAATTGAATTCATATTCCATTTGAATGGGCACTTTTGTTAAATGAATGAATGTGTGGTTGCCTATTATTGCCAGTTGGCTGTTGGAGGTCATGTCAGTCAGGTTCATTCTCAGGATTCGAGATGGCTTTTTGTCTCCTTCACCAACCAACACACATGTGCTTGTGTACACACGCACACACACACACACACACACAATCTTCACTTCCATCTCCTCTAAATAGACTTTAAAGACTGCCAAGATTACTCCAGTAAGGCAGTGAAAGTCCCTTCAGGTACAAGAAAGTGGGCTCCACCTCAGGCTAAGGGGCTGAGTTGGCCAAGACATTCTAAGGTTATAGAAGTGGGAGCATTTTTTTCTCTTTCCTGAAGACTAAGATTCTTTCAAAGTAGATACTGGAGTAAAGAGATTACCAGTGGGTAGGATCTGGCAATACTGCCCATCTAGGTGGGATTCCAATAAAATATATTTGGCTTTTTGACTTCTGGTAGCAGAAATGATTTCAAAATGAATGGTCACTGCTAGACATTTTCTTTCTAAAAAGGATCTAAATCAATATTTCTGCTGGCTTGGTTTGTTTCTCCTGCACGCTGATTCATTCTGTTGTTTCTCACCACAGGTCTGAGACTTGACTGTTATCACAACCCTGCTTTTCTCATTGCCCTACTTTCATGCCATGTGGACTTGATCTGCCTCTGGCTATTAGGTTCATCAAAATTTTCAGTTTTCAATAATAACTTTGAGTTCTCTGTGCCAGGTGCCCCAAGGCCTTTAGATCTCAGCCAAATCATAAAAATGAAGAAAAACAACTTTCCCACTTTCACTAATAGGAGAATAAACTTCAGATCACACTCTCAGAAGATTTGGCCTTTCATCAAAGTCCCTTGTTTGGGGTGACTGGGTCTGAGAATTAATCAATGGATATTTGGCTCACACAGAAGAGTTTGGAATTGTCGGCACCTAACTACAGCCCTGCTTTTATTATTCAGATAATAATTATTGTAGCTGCAATTAAAATCAATTACTTTGTGCTGGGTGATATATTCTTTACATTTAGCCCTCACAAAGGCCTTATGACATATGCAGTATGTTTTATCCCTTGAAGACATGAGGCTTAGAAAGGTTGAATAACTGTCTAAAGTCACAGAAGAGGCAAATAACAGAATACATACTTGTTCACAACTGCTCTTCTAATGCACATGCCTATTCTTTCAACGATTGCACAATAGTATCTCCCTTAGAACAAGGAGTCATACTTATGGGGCTGGACATGTTACTTTGCCTTCTTTCTCTTATGCCCAACCTTTCTGAGTGCTCTCAATTGTATTCAATTCTGTAATGGAAGAATAAGGTGGCAGAGCAGATTCAATGCACCTTTGTTGCCCAGATTGAGAAAATAAACCAGGCTTTTCAATGATTTCCTAATGTTTCCTATCTGATAGGAGCTTAGGGATGTTACAAACTCATGTATGTCACTGAACACACCATTGGATGAGGATATTTTCTATCCCTGCAGATTCTGGAAAGTGGAGCCAGAAACCTTTTGGAGGAAGGAGCCACATTTGATCATCCTTCTCTGGGGTTATTCTGTCCCAAGTGATTCATTCTCTTGTTACTTATTAAGAGTAGCTTTGAGTCCATTGCTAATATTTAAATTAGATTTTTGATATATCAAATTCAGTGTTTTTTAGTAAACAGCTGTAATTCCACCTCTGGGGGCTTTTTAGCTACATCAATAAGCCCCAAACCTATATAAATAACTCTTGATTGTCTGAAAGTGAAAATGCTTCATGAATAAGACTGGGGGAAACAAGGAACCTCAAAGTCATTTAAACCTATAATTGGATCACTCGTACTTTCAGCAGTCCCTTACATATTCCACAATAAATTAAGATGATTATACCTGACACCCAGATAGCATCAATTTTCACTTTAAATTAAAGAGAAGGTAATTCGACAGATCTTTTCTTTGGCCAGTAAGAGGTCTTCAGAGACTCCAGAAGCTCATTAATATATTGAGCTTTGAAGTTTTTGATTTGGCAGAATTTCTATGTTGACTCAGTATCAAGTGACCTAATGCTCAGATTTCTTGTCAGTTAGTTATCTCCATGGGTTAGAAAATGCTGCTAGCAAAGCCATTTATTCTCTGTGGGGTAGAGAAAGTTGCTCTTCCAAACTATTGGTTAGACCCTTAACCCCAGCTTGTAAATGTTTGTGGTGTTTCACAAGGTGGGAACCAGGAACAATCAAACCAGCGCGTTTATAGTGTCTTCTGGGCTTTGCTAAGCTTGATATAATCACCAAAGGGAAATAAACAATGCCACTTTCCTCCTACCCCTAAGAATCTTGTCTTGCTCAGTCAAGTCCACACCGTCTTTTAAAGGAGAAAGGAGGGGGCTGTTTTTGTTATACCCAAGGACATCAACATTGGGAATGGCATAGGCAGGTCATATTACCGCATATCAAGGGTCATTTTACTAGTTGTTTCTGTGAATGGGAGACCACATAATAACTGAGCAAGCATGGGTAAAGAAAAAAAATGGTTGGGACTCTTGGTTTCTACCATCATGTGATTGAATTCCAGGTCTATATGTTGTCTACTCAACATCTCCACTTAGTTAACTAAGAGAAGTCTCATATTTAGTATGTCTAAAACAAAACTTAAGCTGAGCATGGTGGCTTATGCCTGTAATCCCAGCACTTTGAGAGGATGAGGCGAGAGGATCTCTTGAGCCCAGCAGTTTGAGACCTGCCTAGATGACATAGCGAGAACCCATCACTACAAAAAATAAAAAAAAAATAGCTGGGCATGGTGGCACGTGCCTGTAGTCTCAGGTACTCAGGAGACTGAGGTAGGAGGATCACTTGAGCTCTGGAGATTGAGGCTACAGTAAGCCCTAATCACACCACTGTGCTCCAGCCTGAGTGAGAGAATGAGGAGACCCTGCCTCAATAAATAAATAAATAAATAAATAAATAAATAAATAAATAAATAGAATGAGGAGACCCTGCCTCAATAAATAAATAAATAAATAAATAAATAAATAAATAAAATAATAAAATAAAATAAAACAAACCTTCCAGGCTTCTGCTTCCCCAGAGGACGGAATGGTGTCCATCCCAAATATTTCTATCTGGAACCCGTGAAAGTGACTTTATTTGGAAAAAGAGACTTTGCAGATATAACAAAGGATTTTGAGATGAGATCATCCTGGATTATCTGGGCGAGCCATGAATCCAATGACAAATGTCTTTATGAGAGACAGAGGAGAAGAAACACAATAAACATTCGAGTTATGCAAGAAATGCCTGGAGCCACTGCAGGCTGGAAGAGGCAAGGAAGGAGGTTCCCTCGGAGCCTTCATAGTGAGTGTGGTCCTGCTGACTTTGATTTCAGACTTCTGGCCTCCAGAACTTTGAGAAAACGATTAACTTTTAAATTAAATGCATTACATTGACTGTTGCCCTCCACTAAAATGTAAATACCACAAGAGCAGGGAATTTTCCTCGTATTTTCATTACTGCTGTATCCCAAGCTCCTAGAAGAGTGATTAGCATTTATGTTTTTTCTGTGAAAGCCCAGAGAGTACATATTTTATTTGCTTTGCAGGCCATATGATTTCTCTTGTAGTTATTCAACTTTGCCAATGTAGTGTGAAACAACCATAGTATGGGTGTGACTGTGTTCCAATAAAACTTTATTTGCTCCACTTTATTTGCAAAAACAGATGTTAAATAGGATTTTGCCTGTGAGGTATAGTTTATAGCCAACCTGTATCCTAGAACGATAGCACCTAATATTTGTTGAATGAATCAGTACATTAAATATACAAAAGAGGGCGGATTACCAATCTTTTTGGAGCTTCATTATCTTTAGCTTCAAAATCAGGATATTAATTTCATGCTCATTTACATATTATAAGGTTTAAATGAGAAAATCTCCTATCTGAGTGTCACATGCATGTAATACACAGTAGAGCTTTCCTCCTTCTTCCACCTAAAGTGAGGCGGAATAGGCTGATCATGTTTTTTAAGCACAATATTTATTCAACCTCAGTGCACAATATTTTATTGTGCACAATATCTTAATGTTAACCATTTTCTATGCATTACTTAGGAGCATCCTCACAGAAGCCCTGTGATGTAGCCAGAGCAGGGATCACATAGAGTTTATGTGATCTCAAAGTCACTCAGCTAGAACAAGGCAGTATGAGAATTCTAGTGTGGGCTGAATTCTAGTGTGTTCCCTCTCTCATGACTCAATCATTAAAGAGGGATTATTTTTCATCTGAAATGTAAAGTATTTCTGTTTTATTCCAGCCTCACAGTCCTCCTATCCCCTGCCCCAAACCTAACAGTTACATTGAACAAAGACAGAGGAGTCTTGTACCCTGGCACCTGCAACACACCAGGGATTTATTTGTTGAGTTGCAAGTAATAAGTACTTATTGTATTATTTGCTGAGTAGGTGCTACAGTGGATTATATTTCTTAGATTTTGCCCCTGTTCTCCAGTGCAGATTCTGGGCTACCAGAAATGAAGGTGAATAAACAGCAGAAGGAAAGCACCTCATAACATGCAGAAGTGGAAGTAAGATGTGGCAGGAGTGAAGGTTTTCATTTAAATACAGGGCTCCAGCCAGCATGAGTTAGAGGACATTGCTCCTGTAAAACCCCATTTCCCACTTCCATTTTGCTGCACAACAAATCCAAATATCAAATATCAATGCCTTGGCGTTAAGGATGTGTTTCCAATTTGTTATGGGGATTTCTGGGAAATCAGCTTGTCAATATGGGGCAAGATATATCATCATGATGCTTCATGCCCCATAACTGGGAAGACTTCTCAAAAGAATGAGTCACTGATGCTCCCCCAGCCCTTGTTTATGCTCCTTCTTGGTAAAGAGAAAGCAAACACGTCACCTTGCCTCTTGGTTTCACTCGACACCTGTCCAGAAAACTTGATTAAGGAAACCTGAATATTTCTATTTCTTTTTTTTGAGACGGAATCTTGCTCTGTCCTCCAGGCTGGAGTGCAGTGGCACCATCTCGGTTCACTGCAAGCTCCGTCTCCCGGGTTCACTCCATTCTCCTGCCTCAGCCTACCCAGTAGCTGGGACTACAGGTGCCCGCCACCACGCCCGGCTAATTTTTTGTATTTTTTAGTAGAGACGGGGTTTCACTGTGTTAGCCAGGATGGTATCCATCTCCCGACCTCGTGATCCACCCATCTCAGCCTCCCAAAGTGCTGGGATTACAGGCTTGAGCCACCAGGCCTCTATTTCTTGAGTATAATTTCTGTCATCCCCATTCTTACTTTTTTATTTTCAACTAAAATAAATGCTAATTGCATTAATATTTGTAATCACAGTGGAGAGCCCGTCATAATTCATGGATCATTGGTCAAGCCAGCCTTGTTAATTTTCTGTGTCACATAAGTCTTGGGGACTATTAATCTCAGGGTTATTGGCACTAGGATACAGTAGCTTTTTATGATATTAATGCAATTTGAATGAGCCTTTGTGTACTAATTTGGATTTTGTAAATATAGTTAGGGAGGTGAAGAAAAGGATTAAAGCGGCACTGTGACTAAAAGGCCATCTTAGCCAAGAGCTATTTGGTAATAAGATCATTTGAACATATTTTGGTACTGTGCAGGCCCCAGAAATGTTTGAAGAGTGGGATGAAGGGAAAAGATAACACTGGAAATGGCAGAGGGATTATTTTCTTCTGTATTTCAGCTCTGCCAACAAGGCAACTGGGGAAGAGAAGGGCTGAATGAACACAAAATTTCTGGTTGCTGCACAAAATAGGATCAAAGAAAAGAGAAGAATAATCAGAGGTAATGATGGTAATTTGTTTTCTAGTTCAAATATAATTGACCCACACTGAAGACATAATTATGGTACATTAAGGAGATTAAAAGAGAGACAAAGGCAAAAGCATGGAGCGATGACAACATGATTCAAGATCCTATAATTATGACGTTTTAAAAATCACAATATTTTGCTATTAGCCTTTCAACCCACAACATACAGGAATAGTGGAAAACCAAGCAGATTCCATTTCAGTTGTCAGATTCATGTTTTCCTTTCTTTTTTTATGCCTGTTTCTTTCCCTTTTAGTTTCTTCTAACAGCTGCTGGTACTTGAATGTTATCTACTAGTAATAAGCATGTGGGAAAATGGAGTGAAACAATGGTTTATTTAGATGAGGAGGGAGTCTGTAATGATAATTTCCCACTCCTTCCTTTTCATCTATCTTAAGCTTGCGTATTTTGGACTGAGTCTGAAATCCTAGAAGCCCTAAGCTGAAACTGATTTCAGTTGAGTATTTCCCAAAGTATGACTTGTAAGGCACGTTAGATGCTTTGAGGTTGTATGTGGACAAGTTTTTTTATTGCATCAGTTATGGATATATTTTAATGAGCATTGAAAATATTATTCATCCCTTAAATCTATGCTGTTGTGGTTATTATCTGGTTAGGATGAGACCAAGTAAAAACAGTGAGTCAATTTAAGGGATAACACTATATAAATAATTGTACCAATGGTGCATGACATTGGTACAAATCATGAGAGTGGCCGGGGAATTACTGGCATTTCTGAAACGTTGTTTTAGTCTCCCTTTTCCCTCATCCCATAGCACTGTCTGTTTGCTGTTCCAGGGTTATATAATGAAACAGAGGTGGCGTGGCAGTTCTGAAACACCAGTTATGAAATCGTGGACATTTTGGTGCTAACTAATAACTACACTAGTATTCCCAGCAATCTCTAATCTCCAGAGATCCGGGCTTTGAATTGTGTAACAAATCAACTGCTGTCTGCCGGCAGGTCAGTGATTCGTCCACAGAGTATTCGAAGAGAAAGCCGTAGATATCACTGAGGTTGAATAATGAAGCAGGGATGCGCATGTTTTTCTAACTCAGCGTGTGTGTGTGAGGAGTTGCAGTGGGTGGGTGGGCGGGGTGTTAGCTTGACTACAGGCACAAAATTATTCCTCAACGCAGAATGAGGTGGTGCTTTCCAGAGACATGCAGCCTCTTCAATCAAGATGAGATCTGTCAAAAAAAACATACGGAGCGCATTAAAAGAAATTCAGTCTTTCCCAACTCAGTTATCTCCTTACCAACCTCTTTTACGATACACATAAAGACACACACCCTTTCTTTGATCCAGGGCTCAATCAATCATTTTGGAGGTGCAATTCATTGCTTGCTTAGTTGTTTAGGGAGTTAGAATTCACCAGTCACTGTACTTTCTCATTGAACTCCTAAAATTCTTACCATTCACCTGAAAAGTAGAACTGATATCCAACCTACATGCTCAGCATGGAGTGAGACTATTTTTCTGAGTACACAAAGTGAGCTAAGTGGGTTGTAAAATCTAGAAGAGCAAAAATGGTCTCCAGGTTGAATAAAATAGGCATAAGAAATACAAGGAAACTTGATTACAAACCATCTGAGGTAGAAATATCTTTCCAGGTAGATTTCAGAAATGCTCTTTAATTTTTTTTTTTTTTTTTAATTAGGTACATGATTCTCACCTACCTTTCCTTTATGGCAAATATTTCTGCTTTGGGAGTTTCTAGCAAGTGCTTTCTCTCATTCTGAGCACCCTCCTGTGCATTGGGGCTGAACTTTCAACTCTACTCTCCGCCCGTGTCATCTTTTGTGAGTATTCTCTTCCTTTAAATTCCCTCCGAGGACATTTTCCTCATCCAATTCCTACATTTTTAGTGCGAGGCCCTGGAATCTTGAAGGTTTGAACAATGGTGATGTTGAATATTTAAAGAGTACACTCAGGACGTTTCTTTGTGTTTAGCCATATGAGTTCGTTAAAAAATATATACCCCTGTCTCCCAATCTCCAGGAAACTTAAGACAAAATAAATTTGAATCTATTTCCACTTCGTGCTATGCAAGTACAGGAAATTATGTCAGATTCTTTATCCCTTATTGAAAATAAACATTCCATTTAACCAATAACAATGTTATTAGTTTGCATAGTGTATTTGTTTGCTATTGTTGCTGTAATACATTACTACAAATGTGGTGACTTATAAATGACGCATGTTTATTATCTAGAGGTCAAGTCCAAAATGAGTTTCACGGAGTGATAAGATATTGGCAGGGCTGCACCTCCTTTCCAGGCTCTAAGACAGAAACTATTTCCAGGGCGTGAGGGAAGGGGATAGGCGTGCATTATTCAGTACATTGTTTTCAACTCATTTACCTTTAAGAACTTCTGTTGTAGACATGTTTAAGGTTGGATAAAGAAGAAAGTATATGGCAGTGCATATTTATCTGTAGTTAACCTATTTTATTTAATGTCCTGTAAATCATATAAGTTCTTATTTTGTTGTATGTAGCATACCTACACTTTTATTTTTCCTTTTTTTTTTTTTTTTTTTTGAGACAGAGTCTCACTCTGTCACCCAGGCTGGAGGGCAGTGGTGCGATCTTGGCTCACTACAACCTCCACCTCCCAGGTTCAAGCGATTATCCTGCCTCAGCCTCCTGAGTAGCTGGGACTCCAGGTACCCACCACCACGCCCAGCTAATTTTTGTACTTTTAGTGGAGATGGGGTTTCACCATGTTGGCCAGGCTAGTCTCAAACCCCTGAGCTCAAGTGATCCACCCGCCTTGGCTTCCCAAAGTACTGGGATTACAGGCATGAGCCACCACACCCAGCTTCCGTTTTACATAATATTTGGCACACTGCGTATCAGACACTTCTCTGCAATTGTCAGTCAAATCCATTTCAGTTATCTTTTATTAGCAATATTTGGAGAGTCCAACTTGGTCTTTCACCTTGAATAGCTTTCTCTCCATTCACAGCTTCAACTTTAGGCGTAGAAAAAGGGCTCCTTTCCTCTGTATATTCTTATCTCATAGACTTTCTCCAGATTCTGGCCCTTGAACTCTCTTGCTGTTTCCTCAACCACTGTGATCAATCATTTGCTTCAAATTCATTACCTGCTGTCTTCTTTGATTTGATGTTTTATTTTATTGTTTTTATATCTCCGTTACTCAGGATACACTGTTAGGTTCCTTTTAATGTACAGTCTTGACTCTTCTATCCTAATTTCATTAGACTTATTTTTTCTATGCTATAATATCATCAGACTGGAAGATGAATTTAGTTCAATAATAAACCTTTCCCTGCAAATCCACAAAATTTTAACTTATTAACTATACTGAACATGACCTCAAACAGAGACAGATGGTGTAGGTCAGTGCCATATCCAGAAGTTCAGGCCACAGCCAGCACCTGGACTCGGTGCTGACAGCATTTACCCAGACCTCCTTGGTCAGCCTGGATTGTGATACTCTAGCTTTAGCCTAGAAATGGCCTCAGATGCCTTTTCAACTCAGCGCTCAAGACAGCCATAATGGCCAGGCACAGTGGCTCATGCCTATAATCCCAGCCCTTTGAGGAGGCTGAGGTGGGAGAATTGCAGGGAGCCAGGAGTTTGAGTTCAGCCTGGGCAACCTGCTAAGACACTATGTCTACAAAATAAAAATAAAAAATTAGCCAGCTATGGTGGCGTGTGCCTGTATTCCTAGCTACTCAAGAGGCTGAGGTGGGAGGATCACTGAAGCTCAAGAGTTCAAAGCTGCAGTAAGCTATGATTATGTCATTGCACTTCAGCCTGGGTGACAGCAGAGTAACACTTTTTCTCAAGAACATAAAAAAGACAGCCATCATGAAGCATCAGGGAAGGAAGGTAATCTTCAAAGAGAAACTTATTTGCCTTATTTGCATCCTTGGAATTAAACCGTGAAAGGAAATTGTCTAGAATCATATGGATATTTGTAGAAGGACATAATTTGTCATGTAATAATTTTACTTGCTCCTTTGTCTCACAGGGCATTTTTAGTAACTCTAATAAGTATTATTTTTCAGGTGCTTTATAACCCAAGAAAAGTTCAAGTGCCCAGATATATTAGTCTGTTTGAGATCTGTAGGGAAAGATTCAATATTAGACCTTCTAAGCATGACAGTTCCATTTTAGACATGCCCAATTTACCACACTTCAGCTTTAAGCAACCTGGGGCAGGATAAAGGCTGTGTTCTGCTCCTGTTTGACACCTTCTGAGGATCCATTGTCAGTTTTAACAAGCTGTGTATTGACATTATTCAACATACCTTATCCGCTAAGATGCATTCTAGCCTTTTAAACAAGGGTGTACATTTAAACTGGCAATGGGAATGACTGCTATAATGCTTATGGTGTCAAAACTTTCACCTATGCTGGGCCCAGTGACTCACTCCTATAATCCAAGCACTTTGGGAGGCTGAGGAGGGTGGATCATGAGGTCAGGAGTTTGAGACCTGCCTGGCTAATGTAGTGAAACCCCGTCTCTACCAAAAATACAAATATTAGCCAGGTGTGATGGTATGTGTCTGTAGTCCCAGCTACTTGGGAGGCTGAGGCAGGAGAATCACTTGAACCCAGGAAGCGGAGGTTACAGTGAGCTGAGATCCTGCCACTGTACTCCAGCCTGGGTGACAGAGCGAGACTCTATCTCAAAAAAAAACTTTAGCATAAAATGTCACTTATGGGTTATGAAGGTGTTGGACGATGCAAGGTGCAATTTTTTAGTCTCCAGAAATTTTGCAAGGAAAATATAAATACTCCAGCAGGTTTTAATCAGTTCTTTCATTCAAAAGGAATTATGTGAAATTCAAGCTCTGTCTCTCTCTCTCTCTCTGTCTCTCTCTCTATATATATTATAATATATGTGTGTATATATAATATGTGTGTATATATATACACATATGTGTGCATGTGTATCTATGTTTCTACTGTCTATTCTGTCCCCACTCTCTTACATTCAGTAGAGAAAAATCAGTTTTATATTCTTTTGAGTGATGAATTATTCATGAAACTGCTGCTCCATGGATCAGGTGTTTTGCCATGTCACCCTGCTGCACACACGACTTGGATCTCTCATGCACAGTAGTCTGCTTGGCTCTCCTCTCGAGCACCAGGAAATCACACTATTCTTTCCTCTCTCTTCCCCTTGTTGCCTAAAACGGTACAGTGCATACCTCATTGGGTGTAACCAACTTTACAGAAAGATTAGAGTAACTGAGGGAAACTACAATACAAAAGGGGAAAAATATGAAATGCAGTTTTTTCCTATAGTGGAAAGCATCTAAGACATTTAGTTTTTGAGGAATAAGGGTTGATTTGGGTGGGGAGGGTTTCTGTGGAATATTTTCTGTTCCTAACTCTGTCTATCTGCTCTGACACCCATCTCACTCTGGGACCACTATTTCCTTCCAGTATCTGGTCTGTTTCAGGCCATCCATGGTATGTTCTACCCGCAAGGATCTACTCACATGAGCCAATGTTTAAATTATTTGGTTTAAAATAATATTTAGAATAATGGCTCTGGGGACTCCAGCAAAACAAAATCTGTGGCTCCTGCCTCTCTGGTTCCACAGAATAAAGTGTCAAAGAGTAATAGGGTATGAGTGGCTTTATCACTCAAAACCTACACAACGATGCATGATGGCATAAGGCAATTCCGTTTGAGTATTTTCCAGAAGTGGGAGTTTAAGATGCACCTGGTTGTCCAGTAATTAACTATAAAATCAGACAGAGAGGAATTCTTACCTTTAAAAAAGAAATGATTTTTAAGAAGACTGTAGTCTAAACCAAAAGCAACAAATTCTATTGCTTATTTGACCAGGCAATGAAATGAATTAATTAGGTAGGGTAGGAATTGTGGCAAACCGAAGACTACCTATTTCTTCTAAAGGTATCATTCATAGACCTCAGAGCACTAGCAGTTGCTCAATTCCAAGGCGTTGGCATATTTATATAACATAGGTACAATTCCATTGTATTAATTTCACTTAGGATACAAGCTAAGTGGTGCCCTTTGAGTTTATAAAATAATGTGGCTCTGTGACACTGTAGCTGATTTTCAGTATGTGGTAATTCAAGCTTAGAGTTGTCAGATCTTGCATTTTTTTCAAGAGAAGTCACAATTCTATGTGAAATCTTCCAATTTAATTTTTTGCAAGTAATTCAAGTCAAAAACAACTCTGTGTAAGCCAACAAAATATGTCTGCTGGCCAAATTTGTCCTATAAGCAAAGATAACTGCCTTCCATCTACATCCTTTATGTGCAAGAGAAACATTTTCCTAACTGCCCTAATAAGTTGAGAGATTGTTTTTCTTACAGCAAGGATAGTACTTCACAGTATAATTAGAAAGACTCCACCTCTTGCTTTGCTTGAGGCACTTCTGGTTTATGATTATAATCATAGTACCCAGTTTGCTTTAGCACTTTTCTTAGATTTTTCATTTTTTAATGAAAAATGTGTTATATAGTGTTATATTGACAGCTGCATTGAAATAAGCAGTGTGCATTTGGTTGATTTCATTTCTGTTTCCATCTTCTGCCATGCCAAGTGTGAGTTACATGTGCAGTGAATAGAGGTTTAACTTTAACATGTAGTTAATGTAAAAAATGAACAAGTGATGCCACATTTCTCTATTCTGGCCCTTTGAAAATGCAAGTTAACTAACACCCTAAATCCTTCCTGTCATTGACAGCATTAAGCATTCTTGTTGGTGAAATAAAGTAGACTCCTTTCGGAGAAGTAGAGATAACTAACATCTACTTTTAGGTGTTGATGGGAGAACTGTTGTTTTGTTGCTATCTCTGCTGGCTACTTGGTGAATTGCCGTGGTCCTGCCTTGGGATGCTAGATAAATAAAGCACCAGATCATGGTTGCAGACAGCGGGAACCATGCAAACTTATAGGCTAGATATATGTGCAATATGTAGGGAAATAGAGAGTAGTTGGAATGCTGATGCTACAATGATTTTTGTCATCTGTTTAGTGGTAACTCTAGAGCAATTTATTTATTTTACTATTTATGCTTTTAAAAATTGTTTTCAATGAATTCTTGGCAGCAATTAGTTAAAGCAAAAAGAATAATGTATATTTAATAAGAAACTAAATATAAATTTTTATTTCTTAAAAACTTAGTGAATGTGAAACTCGAGTAAGATATTTGTTGACAATTATTATCCATTAAAGGGATGATATGGTTTGGCCGTGCTCCACCCAAAATCTCTTGAACTGTAATCCCCACAATCCCCATAATTCCCACATGTCAGGAGGCAGATCAGGTGGAGGTAATTGAATCATGAGGGCGTTCTCCCCCACGCTGCTCTTGTGATAGTGAATGAGTTCTCACCGGTTCTGATGGTTGTATAAGTGTTTGGTAGCTGCTCCTGTATTCATTCTCCTTCCTGCCACCCTGTGAAGAAGGTGCCTTGCTTCCCTTTCCCCTTCACCTTCAGCTATGATTGTAAGTTTCCTGAGGCTTCCCCAGCCATGAGTCAACTAAACCTCATGCTGAACGGTGAGTCGATTAAACATCTTTCCTTTGTAAATTACCCAGTTGGGAGTTCTTTGTAGCAGTGTGTAAACAGACTAATACAAAGGATTATTTTGATAAACCAGAGTCCTAAATATAGTAAGAAAGCATCAGGATCTACTTCAAATGTTGATGGTTGCTTTTAAGAAAACTATCCTATCCTAGTCACAATAATGTTAACACATACAGCTGCAGAAAGTGCACTTATAGCTCATTCTGTGAAACATGACTTTTCATCTAGATCAGATGACTGCATTACATTATTTCATTATTGATTCCAACTTTCCCTGTGAACATACTAAAAGTAAAGAAATAACTGTTAATATGATTACTTCATCATCTGAAATATTTTGCAAAGATTGAAATGATGCCACTTTATTTTTCTCAATATCAGCAAATGCTTCAAGTTAAAAATGAATTAATCACAAGGTCGGGAGATCGAGACCATCCTGGCTAACACAGTGAAACCCCATCTCTACTAAAAATACAAAAAATTACCTGGGTGTGGTGGCGGGCGCCTGTAGTCCCAGTTATTTGGGAGGCTGAGGCAGGAGAATGGCATGAACCTGGGAAGTGGAGCTTGCAGTCAGCCAAGATCGCACCACTGCACTCCAGCCTGGGTGACAGAGCAAGACTCTGTCTCAAAAAAAAAAAAAAAGAATTAAGTTTAGTAATAGTGAAAGTCTCAATTAATGGAATCACAATCATTCTATCAAAGTTACAACATTTGACAATATTGTGAATGCTATTGTTATAATTTTAGTTAAATATATTAACATTTAATAGAAAATATTTGTTTTTGGAAAAAATATGAGCACAGATTTTAGTAGAGTACAGTGTATTCATGAAAATAACATTCTTATTAAATTAATAGGCCATGGAGCAGAAACGTACTTGGATTTTGATATAGTTCATACATAATTTATAATTACATCTAAATCTATGCTATCTATCAGTAAAAATGGAAGCTGTAGATATAAAAATACTAAATGTTGTCATATAAATTTACTGAGAGTAAAAACTGCAACTTTGTTTTGAGAAGATAGTATTACTTTTTAAAAACTGCTCTGGCATTTTGGCACATTGGCGATACGTGCTTACCTCTCTTAGCCAGCCTCAGAGTTTTGAAATCTTTGAATTTGGGATGAGCTACTCTTTAAAACAAACTAAATGCTTTATGATGGTAATGGGAGTAAAAATTATATCCATTTACTAGAACTTGCTGTGTGCTTAGTAGATACCTCAACTTTTGTAGAGAGAGATTTTCTCCACTAAAAATGTTATGGTCTACAGAGAAGAGTAAATGGAAGGTGTAAATAATTTTAAATACATCAAATATAAAATGGAACACTGAAGGTGAGCATATAATTTTATTTAAAAAATTAAAAATAATAAGGGCGTATCAAAAAAAGACCTTAAGAAAAATACCTTTAACACATTATTAGCAATAGATATGACTAAGAAACTGATTTAAGTAAATTAATAATCTATGTAAAAATAATTATTCTACTTATTTTTGCTTTTTTGTTTATATCAATAATTAATGTATCATTTTATAATAATACAATAGTTTTATTTGCTTTTACATGGATATACATTATAAGAAAAATTATATTTGGAAAATAATTTTGAATAGAATGATTTTATGCAACATAATAAAAACCAACTTGACAATCAATAAATCTTCTTAAAAATTATATAATCTGAAAGTATCCCTCAAAAGTGGTTTGGACAGTATAATGCAGAGCAGTGTTAGTTTCTTTTCATTTGTTTCTTTCACTTCACTCTTCAAAAATACTACTCTTCCCATCTATTTTTTGTTAAAGGTTGGTTTACATTGGCTCTTTTTGTAAGCATTAAAAACCGACTATTATTTTTGAGGGTTCAAGTAAGACGTTTTCAGGCAAGGATAACACTCTTCAGTTATGAGGAGTGGGAAAACGGAGATGACAGCAGGAGAATACATATGGGTGGTTTCAGAACTACAATTACATGTAAATTCATTGAAAATAAATCCATTTATATTGGCATTATGCCTAATATACCATGTTCATATGTCGTACTTCCGACCACCTCTGTTGTCACTACCCTGGTCCGAGCCACTGACAGCTCTCATCTGGATTATTGAAGCAGCCTTTAAATAACATACCTCTTCTTGCCCTGTTAGTCAAATGTTAATGAAGCAGCCAGAGGACTTTTTAATATTTTGAGTCCAGTTTGTAGCATTCTCCTGATGGCTTCCAATCTCATCCTCAAGAAAAGCCAAAGTTTTTATCCATGTCCTACAAGGTCCCTCAAGTTTACTTCCTTCTAGATTGTACAGAAACAGTGAACATGGTCAGGTGATGACCAACCGCTTACATAGTATTTGGTTCCATTTCTGACTCCTTGGTTAGGATTTCCCAGCATGAGGATATTGCTTTTGCCATATCTACCATTGTCACTCTGCAGGCTTTGCTGTCTTATATCTGTCCCGCTACGAGAGCTACTGCATTCAGTCTCCAGCTGTACCTGCTTCTCTTTTGGAGAGCAGTTCCACTTAGCCAGTCAGCCTGCTTCTGGAGTTCTGGCAAACATATTTTTCTTTGCTATTTTATTAGATGTGATTATTAGTTGGTGGTTTATCCCTTTGGTAGATTGATTTTCCACCAGCATTTGTTCCCAGATAAGCTTCATCTTCCTAATCTAGGGTTTGCCTTTCTGGCTACCAGTCAATGAGTATTAGAGCAATACAGACCTTCTTGAATACCAGGATGAGCAAAATACACTACAACAGTAATTTTGCTGAGTCCCAGAAATCATCCAATTGCCATTCAAAGCCCACAAGATTGTTTGCTCTGACCTTTTCAATTATCTTTATTGTGAATCATCCATGTGTATATTTGAGAATTGATTCTGTTACACAGTCTTCCAAGGATGATATAGCCTATGGCAATCTATTCATATTATGATCTTTAAGACAAACTATTTTCTGTACTTTGCATGTGAAGAATGGAATATAGTTTGCATTTTTTGATGTATTATTGTTTCATTGAACTTCAGTTTCAACTAGGTGGTACAGTCTGAGTACACTTAGGATTCAGAGCTATTTTCAGGGTACTATTAGTCATGTGGCATCTTTGTACTATTTATTTTAATTTATTTTATTTATTTATTTTTGAGATGGAGTCTTGCCCTTTTACCTAGGATGGTGTGCAGTGGTGTGATCTCAGCTCACTGCAACTTCCGCCTCCTGGGTTCAAGAGATTCTCCTGCCTCAGCGTCCTGAGTTGCTGGGATTACAGGCATGCACCACCAGGCCTGGCTAATTTTTGTATTTTTAGTAGAAACAGGGTTTCACCATGTTGGTCAGGCTGGTCTCGAACTCCTGACCTCGTGATCTGCCTGCCTTGGCCTCCCAGAGTGCTGGGATTACAGGCGTGAGCCACCACACCCATCAGCCTTCGTACTATTTAGAAAAATGAACCCTTTTCTCTGGGAAGACATAGTTTCATGTCAGGTTGCATACCTTGATGAGCAAAGGATGGGTGATTTCAGAACTCCAGTCATTTTCTTGGCTGGAGAACTTTGGACAGCAGACAACCTGTACAATAGCATGTGACAGTTTTAGAGATTAACAGATTTTTTTTTCTGACCTTAAGGAGTCTCATTGGCATTGGAAATTTCCTGAGGATATTAACTCTGGCTTGGTCTTCTTTATTTCCCCTTGTAACTAAAGGAAGGGCCTGAACACATAAGTTCTTGATAAATACTTACAGGAACAAAATATTGAGCTTAGAAATATCACGATAGCATACTCTAGAAATTGTCATGTGTGTTTTCACAGCTTTTAGCTGGGTATTGCAAAACATTTCACTTGAACTGAAAGGGAAGTATTTAAAAATAGAGAAAGAAAGAAAGGTGAATATACTTGCTTGGTGAAATTGCAAACGGGTTTGTGTTGTAAATATTAATATATTACATAATTTCATTTAGGGAACTTGGTAACTCTATGATTGTTTTTGGAGATCTAAATCTTCATACATATCATAATGAAATAGCATTCTTTGAAATATGAATGATGATAAAGATTCTTTGATTTCAGACATCTATTCAGCCTCTTTTCAGGTCTCTCTGTGGAGAAGCAGTTATTCTTGTTAGCAGAGATGTCAGAGGATCTATTTCAGTTTTACTGATACCTTTTTCACACTCTACTCAACCAATGCTGGGCAGATCTTTGTCTATCAGTTATGCAAAAAGACATGTTGCTTTTTGCATGTCTTTTTGCAAAAGTAGTAAAACCAGTGTCTCAGAACAGAGACCAACCACTTCAAGTCTCTGAAACCTTCTTGCCTTTAATGAGACTAAGAACAGGTCACAGAGTAGCTTCATCACTTGTATATCATCCTTATGTTTACAACTAAAACACACTGGTAATTTTGCCAGAATATTAATGAGTTCCTGGTGGATGTAGCACCTTGGGATGTGCCCCAAGTACCTTGCTCAGAGGTCTATTGCCACATATGTACTGAGGTCACATATGTACTGAGGCCATACTTTCTATGGGTGCTTCCAGCCAATAACTGAGCTTGGCAGGGATCCTATGGTACAGCCATCCTTGGGAGACGTGGGACTTCTCTGATGGACACCTTTGACTCAAGAACTCTCTGAAAGACTTTATCAAAACTTCCTCGGAGGCCATGATTGTCTAAAACACTTTTTACAGAACCTTCTCTTTCTCCATTTCTCGAGGTCTGATTCGCACCATGGTTTGATGGCTCTCCAGTATTGTCTGTATTCTCTCCCATTTTCTCTCACACAGTATTTTCCTAATAACATCCTTGCAAATTTATTCCCATCTTGTCATCTGCTTTTTGGACAACCTGGACTGAGAAAGTACCCAACAGTGACTAACTCTTAGCAGCACATGACTGGAATTGTGCTTGAGAAGAAGGCATAGAGTCAACAGCCTTTGTTTGACCTCAGATAGACTGTTCGTAACTCATTGAGTGATGCAACTCCTTTACTTAGTTTAACGCATTGCTTTATCTGTTGCTTTTACTCATTTAAACCACAAACACCTAGTCATGACTGATCTCTAGAAAATTCCATCTGCCCATGCCTGTCTTTTGAGCCATCTGGTGGTAAGTGACCCTGTATATGATGCTGTAAATTCACCTGTATGTGTTGTCGACTTCTTCACTGCAAGACCTTATGTGCTCTTTGTCTATGTCCTTGACTGGGATGAAGCACTAGGCTGGCCTCAGGGCTCATAAAATCTCTACTCAATAATAACATCTGTCATAAAAGGAATTAAAAAATTTGATATTTTAAATGGAAAACCACTAAACTATTTAAGTACCACTTTATTAAGTGCTTACTATGTTCCAGGCACTATGCTAATTGATGTGTATGCCTTATCTCCAATCCACATAATAACCTTATCAGGTGAGTATAATTACCGCCCATTTTTTACAGATAAACAGCTTACCAGAGGTCTCACTCTGAGTGGTGGAGCCAGGTACAGTGACTTCAAAGTTTTTACCCTTGCTTTTAATTTTTTTACTACATTACCTCACAATTAAAAGCCCTGTGACCAGGGCATGAATAATATCATTACCTGTGGTAATAGTATCCATACTTTACTGAATTCTTTACATAATACATTATATTATTTAGTCTTTGTTATAATCCTACAATGTGAGCCTTGTCCTTGTATTAGTTGTCTATTATGGTGTAACAAAATACTATAAAATTTAATGGTATAAAATAATAACAGTTTATTATTTCTCATAATTCTGTGGATTGATAGTCAGGGTGATTCTTCTCCCAGGCTCACCTGGCATCGCTCATGTGGCTGCTGTCATCTGATGGCTCCACTTGGGCTGGAGTTTCCACGGGAGCCTCAGTCAGATATCTGGAAGTCTAGGCTGACTGAGGCACTCCATTTTTCTTACTGTGGCTTGTCAGTCTTCTGTAGGGTAGGCTGAGCTTCTTCACTCATAATGGCCTCAGGCTTTCAAGACAGTGAAGATGGAAGCTGCAAGACATTATAGAGAGTAGGGCTCTAGACACGTAAATATTACTTCTGCTTTCTGTTGCTTAGGGACAGTCACAAGACCAGCCCTGATAAAAGGAGTGGCAATTCCACATTGCCCTTTATTATATTAATTGTATTTAAAAATGAGAAAACTAAGTGGAAAGCCAGAATTAAAATCCAGACCTCTATGACTGCCTCCTTCGTTCTCTTTCCACTCTGCCATGCTACCAGTAGGACCTCTTTCTCCACAGTCTTCCTATCAGAACTAGATGAGACTGATGATAGAAAACCACTCTGCCAACTCAACTGTGTCATTCAACATCAAAGCCCTCAAAATCTGTGGACGAAAGTTTCTATTCTAGCATATATTTATTAAGTGTAAGATGCAATATCCAGTGCTTCTTTACCACTATTTCACAAATTATTTTCTGAGTATGGTTTATTTTTCTCAGCTTTTTTCTTTCTCCTTTCATTATTTATTCCCCTTTTCTCTCTTTTTGGTTCTTCTTCCATATTTCTCTGTCTCTCTCAAAGGCATTTTATTGTGTTGAGTTACAACACAATAAAATAATCAAATTGGAACTTGAACACAGATCCTCTGAACTACCAATTCATTATTCTTATCAAAGGATGGCAAATATGTACATATCTGCTGCCACTCCTGGTCCCATGTCCCTGGCAGATATCTATAACTGATCAAAGTTAGCACTTGAGATGAAACCTATTTGAAATCCCCACACTGAACTATATCTAGCTATATTTTTTAGATGACACACAGTAAAAGTCACTTGTCATTTTCTTCTTGTAGAATGAAACTGTATTCTGCCCAGCTCAGCTCCTTAAAATATAAAACACAGGATACCTTGCAATCAAAATAACTCTTTTTCTTTTTTTCTTTTTTTCCATCCACAAGATTTCCTATCTTGGTGAACTGGAATAAGCAGGAATAGAAAAATTCCATGACCTCTTCATATTATCTAAGTGTTCAAAGCAAGCAGTTCTACCTCATTTATGTTTCCATTCAACTTTAGTTATTCCAAAGGGAGAAGAGAGGAAAAGAAACCTTTAGCTCTAAGCTTATACACAAACAAACAAATTATTTCCCTTTGCAACCAAGGAAGAAAATATATTGAACTAATGAAAATAATACAAATGTCTTTGTTTAATAGCTGCTTGGAATGAAATCTAGTTGGCACAAATTCAATTACAGTAGTTCTTGCTCTTTGGGGCCGTTATTAACTAAAATAAGGGTAGCCTGAACATAAGCACTGCAATACCGAGACAGTCCACTTGATAACTGAGATGGCAGCTACTAAGTAACTAATGACAATCCAGGCAGAATGGAGAAGGATGGCATGAGATTTCATCATACTATCTGAATGATGCCCCATTTAAAACTTATGAATTGCTCTTTCTGGAATTTTCCCACTTACATCACAATAACTACATCATTCCCCTCACTTCATCTTACCATATAGGCATTTTATTGTCTCACGTCATCACCAGAAGGGTGAGTATAGTACAATAATATTATTTTTAGAGAGACCATGTTCATATCACTTTTATTACAGTATATTGATATCTTTATTGTTTTATAGTTAGCTATTGTTACTCATTCACAGTGCTTCATTTATAAGTTAAACTTTATCGTAGGTATTTATGTATAAGAAAAAACATAGCGTATCTAGGGTTTGATACTATCCACAGTTTCTGACATCCAATGGAAATCTTGGAACGTATCTCTCATGGGTAAGTGGGGACTATTTGTAGTGACTTATTTGGTGGTGTGGGAAGAGATGTATTTCCATCTGGGGCAGTAGAACTTGCTGTGTTGGTTGAGTCAGCTACTGGGAGTCCACTTACTTTTACATTCCATCTGTAATTATTTTTTATTTTTTATTTTTTTATATGTAGGTTTTAACATATAGCAGTTAGTCACTATATTCTTACACAGGTATTTATTTGCTTTTTCTACCCCTCAAAATCTTAGTATTTTGTACTCTCTGGAAAAAAAATAATAAATGTGCATAATTTTACCAGGACTAAAATCACACACACACAAATGTATTGAGATGCATTAAGCAATGAATTCCATGTGTATGGCAAAGTGAAACATGGATAGAAGTGGGCAAAAAAAAGGTGGGAACCTAATTGTCCAGTATAGAAATAATCAGAGAATGCTAACCATTGGCCATTCCTGTGGCAGGACAGCTGGCCAGAGAGAATGGAAAATATTGCCTAATTTACCATATAGAAATTTCAGAGTAACTGAAAAAATGCTTCAAAAATGCATTTCAATGAAATTTTCAGCCATTACAATGCACAATGATAAACAGAGTCATAAAAGATCTCATGTATACTAAATTGAAATGGGAAAATCAGACAGACATAGGACAAGTCTAATTTTTCTCTGTCTTAAATGGATAATACAAGTCATTCCAGCTCTCTATTAGTCTATATTCTCTCTTGTTTTTTTAGTCTATATTCTTGAAAGTCTTTGAGCTCATAGGAGAGCCTGCTCAGCCCCCTTCCCCTCTCTCTTCAACCTACCCATCACACATAGGCTCAACCACACAGTGTGTTTGCTTTCTCAGACTGATCATACTGCAGATGCACGGAACTTTCTCTGCTATCACAGGTGCCACTTCCATTGATACATCTGATGAAACATGTTAATGTTGCCTTCATTGTTGATGAAAGCAACAAACTTATCCATCACTGAGAGGTGGCATAAATACAAATTCAAATAAATGTAAATGTGTAGTCTGATGCACATGACCCCAGCCTCTTAAGAAGGTGTTTTTTTTATGTTTTTAAGAACTGGAAAGCTTTTATTTTTGCTTCTTGCTTTTTTTTGGCAACATCTGTTGGCTTATGCTTGGTATCTTTTGTAATGCACCTGTGTAGGAAACAGCAAATTCAATGGAGAAGGAGGAAAGGTGGACAGGAATAGAGGATATGTGGGAAAGGCATTTAAAATGTTATCAAGTTATGAATGCCAACATTTCACTTTTTTATGCTAAATACAAAAGCACTGCTGATGCATGTGTGAACATGACCACATATATTGTCTTTGATGCTCTTGGTCTTCTAATTAGGCAAACATAAGTTTATTTTTTCAATATTTGTGTGTCATAGCAAAGGCATAACTGATGTTTCAAATGCAGGCTTAGTTTTGTAAGAACTCCTATGTCCCTCTTCCTTCTTACTCTCTAAGGTAAAGACCCAATCTTCTGGAAGAATAGCTCCTTAGGGAGCAGACTTAGTCTATCTATTCTATGTTTTCTCAGTAGCTTTTGGATCCTCTCAAATTGCTACCTCCTTTAGGGTTTTGTGTGCGGATCAAGGAGTCTTTAGTGAGTGCTGTGGGGGTATAATACATATAAACCAACCAGGCGCCCTTTTCTGGGTTATCTCTTGGCCAGTAAGTTGATCTGATTGCTTTGAACATTGCCTGTCAGGAGTCCTTGAATAGCTTGGCAGCAAATCAAGAAAGACTCAGAATAGGTGGTGGTGGGAGGTGGTGGTGACAAAAAACAAACAAACAAACAAAAAAACACTGATATAGCTCTTAGATTTAGCACTTTTTGTCCAAATATTTTACCTTTAAGGGCAGTTTTGATATTAATTGGGAATTGACTTAATTTGTATAAAAATATTCATCAGGGGTCTGGCAAGAAGTTACAGAGGTAGACAGCCTGATGTGCCTCTGCAGGTGATAAGTGAGCATGCTCATGATTTGGAGTCTGTCAGACTTGGGTTTAAATCATAGCTCCGCTTTTCTTTCCTTCTTTGGACTAAGTACTTTTTTTTCAATTTTCAATGCAGAAATTTTCTTGCTATGTTCTTCCAGATAATGGCTATTCATCCACTGGATGTTATCTTAAACAACACCTCTTCTGAGATGCCTCACAAGATCTTTTAGTCTAGGTTAAATCTTCCTCCTCTAATTACAGGCCTCCTTCAGTAACATGTATCTTATATAAGGACAAAGATTTTGGTCTTCTTCACCATTGTATCTTCAGCATCTATCTGCATGTCTTGTATCTGAATTGTAATTTTTGAATCAATAACTTAAATTCACCTTATAGAACTTACATTTTCAGGGCGGGGCCAAGATGGGGAAATAGAAGCAGTGGCGATCAGAGGCTCCCATCGAAAAGAATCACAATTAGAGTGTGAATCCTGAACCGGCAACTAAGTTATCCAGTTTCTCTCAGCAGAACTGACTAGGCAATGGAGTGATCCACACAGAGGGAGGAAGAGCAGTGTGGTGCCGTGGCCCACTTGAGAGCCACACAGGGCAGGGGAGCCCCCATCCCCAGCCAAGGGAGGCGGTGAGTAAGCATGCTACCCAGCCAGGGAAACCATGCTTATTCCACGGAACTATGCAACGCATGGATCCAAAGATCGCACTCGTGAACCCAAGCCACCGGGGCCTAGGATGCCAATCCTGGAGCTGTGCAGATTTTCAACAGCCTCTCAGCTAGAATCTGCCTAAGCCTGCCTAGTTCCTGGGAGGAGGGGTGACCAGCACCACAGCTGCAGCTGACTGCTCTCTAAGCCTTTTGAACTGCTTGAGGGAGAAGCGGCAGCCAGCACTGAGACTCAAAACTGCATAACGCGCTAAGCTCCCTGGGCTGGGGAAGGGCAGAATTCATCTCTATAGCTCCGGGCTGCGCTTTCCCCCTGCAGGAGCCAGGGAGGCTGGATGGCTTGGTCCCAAGAGGTGCCCCCAAAAGCCCAACACACCGGCTGTGGCAGACTGCGGCCAGAGCGCCTCTTCAGGCCTGGCCCTGACCCATTCTTCCTCACTGGGTGGGGCTTCCCTGCAAGAACTGCAACAATTCCAGCCAGAGGCTCAGGGACAAAACCGTGAGCTCCCTGGGCCTGAGCCGCTAGGGGGTGGGGTGGCCATAGTCTATGCGGAGCAGCAGATTTAGCCTTTCCTCCTACTGGTTCTGAAGAATCCAGGCAGCCTAGACAAGTGGGTTTCCCCCAAGCAAAGCACACCCCGTCCACCAAGGGCCAGTCAAGGTACTTCGTTAAAATGGTCCTGTTCTCAGTGCCACCCAACTGAGTGAGAACCTCCAAAAGGGGTTGTCAGACACCCTATACAGGAGTGATCCTACTGGCATCAGGTTGGTGCCCCTCTAGGTCAGAGATCCTGGAAGAAGGAGCAGGCATACATCTTTGCTGTTCCCAGTCTCCTTGAGTGACATCTCCAGGCATGGGAGTAAACTAGATGGATGGAGTCTGAATTCAACCCCCAGCAAACCACACCAGTCCTACAGAAGAGGAACCTGACTATTTAAATAAAAATAAACAAGCAGAAAGAAACAACAACAGCATTATTGACAACAAAAAAAGTCCCAACAAAAACCCCATCCAAGGGTCAGTAGCCTCACAATTGAAACTAGACAAACTCATGAAAATGAGAAAGAACTAATGAAAAAACATTGAAAACCCAAAAGAGCAAGTGCCTCTTCTCCTCCAAATAATTGCAATGTCTCTCCAGCAAGGGCACAGAACTGGACGGAGGATAAGCTGGAGAAATGGACAGAAGTAGGCTTCAGAAGATAGGTAATAAAAAACTGTTGGGCTAAAGGAGCATGTTCTAACCCAATGAAAAGAAGCTAAGAACCTTGATAAAATGTTAGAGGAGCTGCTAAGTAGAATAACCACTTTAGAAAGGAACATGAATGACCTGATGAAGCTGATAAACAAAGCAGGAGAACTTCATGAAGCATACACAAGTATCAATAGCTGAATTGACCAAGTGGAAGAAAGGATATCAGAGTTTGAAGAGCACCTTGCTGAAATAAGGCATGCAGAAAAAAAATAGAGAAAAAAGAATGAAAAGGAGTGAACAATGCCTCCGAGAAATATGGGACTATGTTACAAGAGTGAACCTACTATTGATTGGAGTACCTGAAGGAGATGGGGAGAATGGAAACAAGCTGGAAAACACACTTCAGGATATTATCCAAGAGAACTTCCCCAACCTAACCAGACAGGCCAACATGCAAATTCAGGAAATACAGGGAACACCACTAAGATACACCACAAGAAGATCAACCCCAAGACATATAATCATCAGATTCTCCAAAGTCGAAATGAAGAAAAAAATGTGAAGGGCAGCCAGAAGGAAAGGCCAGGTTGCCTAACAGTGGACCTCTCAGCGGAAACCCTACAAGCCAGATGAGAGTGGGGGCCAATATTCAACACTCTTAAAGAAAAGAATTTACAACGCAGATTTTCATATCCAGCCAAACTAAGCTTCATAAGCAAAGGAGAAATAACTTTCCAGACAAGCAGATGCTGAGGGATTTCATCACTACCAGGCCTGCCTTGCAAGAGCTCCTGAAGGAAGCACTAAATATGGAAAGGAAAATCTGATACCAGCCACTGTGAAAGCACACCCAAATATAAAGACCAATGACACTGTGAAGAAACCGCATCAACTAATGTGCAAAATAACAATACTAATCTTAAATGTAAATGGGCTAAAGGCCCCAGTTAAAAGACACATACTGGCAAATTGGATAAAGACTCAAGACCCATTGGTGTGCTGTATTCAGGAGACCAATTTCACATGCAAAGACACACAGAGGCACAAAATAAAGGGATGGAGGAAAATTTACCAAGCAAATGGAAAGTAAAAAAAAAAAAAAAATTGCAGAAGTTGCAATCCTAGTTTCTGACAAAACAGACTTTAAACCAACAAAGATTTAAAAAGACAAAGAAAGGCATTACATAATGATAAAGGGATCAATTCAACAAGAAGAGCTAACTGTCTTAAATATATATGCACCCAATACAGGAGGACCCAGATTCATAAAACAAGTTCTTAGAGATGTACAAAGAGACTTAGACTCCCACAGAATGATACTGGGAGACTTTAACACCCCACTGTCAATATTAGATCAATGAGACAAAATTAACAAGGATATTCAGGACTTGAACTCAGCTCTGGATCCAGTGGACCTAATAGACATCTAGAGAACACTCCACCCCAAATCAACAGAATATACATTCTTTTTAGTGCCATGTGCCACTTATTCTAAAATTGGTCACATCATTGGAAGTAAAACACTTCTCAGCAAATGCAAAGGAACTGAAATCCTAACGAACAGTCTCTCAGACCACAGTGCAATCAAATTAGAACTCAAGATTAAGAAACTCACTCAAAACCACACAATTACATGGAAATTAAGCAACCTGCTCCTGAAAGACTCCTGGTAAATAATGAAATTGAGGCACAAATCAAGAAGTTCTTTGAAACTAGTGAGAACAAAGAGACAACATACCAGAATCTCTGGCACACAGCTAAAGCAGTGTAAAGAGCAGTGTAAAGAGAAAAATTTAAAGCACTAAATGCCCACATCAGAAAGCTAGAAAGACCTCAAATTGACACTCTAACATGACAATTAAAAGAGCCAGAGAAGCAAGAGTAAAGTAATCCAAAAGCCAGCAGAAGACAAAAAACAACTAAGATCAGAGCAGAACTGAAGAATACAGAGACATGAAAAACCCTCCAAAACATCAGTGAATCCAGGAGCTGGTTTTTTGAAAAAAAATAACAAAACAGATAGATGGTTAGCTAGACAAATAAAGATGAAAAAAGAGAAGAATCAAGTAGACACAATAAAAACTGATAAAGGGGGTATTACAACTGACCCCACAGAAATACAGAGTACCATCAGAGAGTACTATAAATACCTCTATGGAAATAAACTAAAAAATCTAGAAGAAATGGATAAATTCCTGGACACACACACCCTCCCAAGAATAAACTAGGAAGAAGTCAAATCCCTAAATAGACCAATAACAAGTTCTGAAATTGAGGCAGTAATTAATAGCCTACCAACCGAGACTAGCCCAGGACCAGATGGATTCGCAACCAGATTCTACCAGAGGTATAAAAAGGAGCTGGTACTATTCCTTCTTAAACTATTCTAAACAATTGAAAAGGACGGACTCCTCTCTAACTCATTTTAAAAAGCCAGCACCATCCTGATTCCAAAATCTTGTAGCGACAAAACAAAAAAAGAAAACTTCGGGCCAATATCCCTGATGAACATTGATGTGAAAATTCTCATTAAAATACTGGCAAACTGAATACAGTAGCACATCAAAAAACTTATCCACCATGATCAATTTGGCTTCAACTCTGGGATACAAGGCTGGTTCAACATATGCAAATCTGTAAACATAATCCAGCACATAAACAGAACCAAAGACAAAAACCACTTGATCATCTCATTGGATACAGAGAAGGCCTTTGATAAAATTCAACATCCATTCATGTTCAAAACTCTCAATGAACTAGGTATTGATAGAACATTTCTCAAAATAATAAGAGCTATCTATGACAAAACCACAGCCAATATCATAATGAATGAGCAAAAGCTGGAAGCATTCCCTTTGAAAACCAGCACAAGACAAAGATGTGCTCTCTCACCACTCTTCTTTAACAAAGTACTGGGAGTTCTGGCCAGGACAATCAGGCAAGAGAAAAAATAAAGTGTACTCAAATAGGAAGAGAGGAAGTCAAATTGTCTCTGTTTGCAGATGACATGATTCTATATTTAGAAAACCCCATCATGTCAGCCCCAAAACTCCTTAAGCTGATAAGTAACTTCAGCAAAATCTCAGGATAGAAAATCAGTGTGCAAAAATCACAAGCATTCCTCTACACCAACAATAAACAAGCAGAGAGTCAAATCATGAATGAACTCCCATTCACACTTGCTATGAAGAGAATAAAATACCTAGGAATACAGCTAACAAGGGATGTGAAGGACCTCTTCAAGGAGAACTACAAACCACTGCTCAAGGAAATAAAGCAGGAGACAAACAAATGGAAAAACATTCCATCCTTATGGGTAGGAAGAACCAGTATTGTGAAGATGGCCATATTGCCCAAAGTAATTTATAAATTCAATGCGATTCCCATCAAAGTACCATTGACATTCTTCACAGAATTAGAAAAAACTACTTTAAATTTCATATCAAATCAAAGAAGACCCCATATAGCCAAGACAATCCTAAGCAAAAAGAACAAAGCTGGAGGCATCATGCTACCTTACTTCAAACTATACTACAAGGCTGCAGTAACCAAAACAGCATGATACTGGTACCAAAACAAACATATAGACCAATAGAACAGAACAGAGGCCTCAGAAATAACACCACACATCTACAACCATCGGATCTTTAACAAGCCTGACAAAAACAAGCAATGGGGAAAAGATCTCCTAGTCAATAAATGGTGTTGGGAAAACTGGCAAGCCATATTCAGAAGACTGAAAGTGGTTCCTTTCCTTATACCTTATGCAAAAATTAACTCGAGATGGATTAAAAACTTAAATGTAAAACCCAAAACCATAACAAGCCTAGAAGAAAACCTAGGCAATACCATTCAGGACATAGGCATAGGAAAAGACTCATAATGAAATCATCAAGAGCAATTGCAACAAAAGTCAAAATTCATAAATGGAATCTAATTAAACTAAAGAACTTCTGCACAGCAAAATTAACCATCATCAGAGTGAACTGGTAACCTACAGAATGGGAGAAAAGGTTTGCAATCTACCCAACCAAGGTCTAATATTCAGAATTTAAAAGAAGCTTAAACAGATTTACAAGAAAAAAAAATCAACCCCATCAAAAAATGGGCAATGAATATGAACAAACACTTCTCAAAAGAAGACATTTATGCAGCCAACAAACATATGAAAAAAAGCTCAACACCACTGATCATTAGAGAAATGCAAATCAAAACCACAATGAGATACCATCTCACATCAGTCAGAATGGCAATTAATAAAGTCAAGAAACAATAGATGCTGGTGAGACTGTGGAGAAATAGGAATGCTTTTACACTGTTGGTGGAAATGTAAATTAGTTTAATCATTGTGGAAGACCGTATGGTGATTCCTTAAGAATCTAGAACGAGAAATATCATTTGACCCAAGAATCCCATCACTGGGTATATACCCAAAGGAATATAAATCATTCTACTATAAAGACACATGCACATTTCTGCTTAGTGCAACACTATTTACAATAGCAAATTCATGGAACCAACTCAAATGTCCATCAATGATAGGCTGTATAAAGAAAATGTAGTACATATACACCATAGAATACTATGCAGCCATAAAAAATAATGAGATAATGTCCTTTTCAGGGACATGGATGAAGCTGGAAGCCATTATCCTCAGCAAACTAACACAGGAACAGAAAACCAAACACTGCATGTTTTAATTCAAAGGTGGGAGTTGAACAATGAGAACACATGGACACAGGGAGGGGAACAACACACACCAGGGCCTATTGGGGTGTGTGGGGTGACAGGAGGGAACCTAGAGGACAGGTTAATAGGTGCAGCAAACTTTCGTGGCACACGTATGCCTGTGTAACAAACCTACAACTTCTGCGCATGTATCTTGGATGTTAAAGTAAAATTAAAAAAAGAAAAAATGCAGAAGCAAAAAGAACTTACATTTTCTTAACTGTAAAATGGGTATAATAGTGCTATCCTAATTCTATTCCTATAAAACTTTTGTCTTATAGATCTTCCGTTTTCTCAGCTGTGAAATTGGTATAATAATAATATCTCACCTGTGAAATGGGTATAATAATGCTATCTTCAGCAGAATAACATATGTAAAATGTTAGCATGGTGCATGACAGCCACAAATGCACATATAAAACTTACCACATCTCATTCATTCTAAGATGCAACTCTGCCCCCTTAAATTTTAGCATCTTTGAACTTGGAATCCATCTTTTAATTGAGATAATGTGACAGACTTATAATCTGTATTTTTTCTTTCTCTTTAATGGTACATAAGTAATGGCACATCTTTGCTTTAATGAAATATGGTGGTTCTTTCTGGTCTCCATGGGGACCGATTGTAGCCTCAGCACCCCAAAGCTTTTTCTTTTGCATAAGGATAGGCAGCATCTGTACTTTAAAAAAAAATCACTTATTAGAATAACTATAAAATAAAAGGGTAGTCTAAAATAATAAAATAAGAAATAAAATAAAGGTATGCCTATTGTGTTAGATTATAACATCTTAATTTTCACAATGACCCCATTTTGTAGGTCAGGGAATTGAGGCAGAAAGAGGTTAACTAACTTGCCCAAGTTCACAGAGTAAATTCTAGCGCTGGGATTTGATCCCAGAGTCAAATCTTCCCTATCCAAGAGAGTATTTCATAAATCTAAAGCCAATAAAGTGGTAAAAATAAACTGAAGTAATTACATAAACATTTAAGACATACATTTATCAAATAATTATGAACAAAATTGGAATATCAACAAACTGGAAAGCAGTGCCACTGTACCACATGGCAATTTATTTCGTAAAGAAGCAAATGTCCTGTAGGAGACTTTGCTAAATAGAATAAGCCAGGTACAGAAAGGCAAATACCACATGATCTCAATTTTATGTGGAATGTGAAAAAGTCAAACTTGTAGAAGTAGAGAGTAGAATGGTGGTTACCAGGTTCTGGGGGCAAGGGTAGAGGGAAATGGAGAGATGTTGGTCAGAGAGTACAAAGTACCACTTAGGAAGAATAAATTTTTCTTCTACAATATATTTTGTAAATGATTTTTATTGAAAAGATGCAAGCTAAATTCTATTTTTTGTGCGTATTTAGAATATAAAAGAATCAACCTGAAATGATTAGAGTTAGTATCATTTTAAAAGAATTATGCCCTTCTTATTTCAGAAGTTATCTAGGGTGGTTATGAGAATAGCTAAAATACAGGAAACTAGCATATTATAATCAGAAGAGACTAAAAATAATAAGTGAAGCCAGGAATTAAAACACGAAAAAATCAGACCATAAACTATTATATGCTTGTAGATGGGCATGAATGGCTTTCTGAAAGTATTTATAGCACTACAACAATGACTTTCAACAAACTGATTTCTATATGGTCCTTGTATATAGTTGATCCCATCTCTCCAGAATATAATTCCATAAATGGACTTCTACATAGTATCACAGTGAATATGAACATTCAGCTAGATACAAGATAACTGTACAGAATGTGATGGATGAAAAAAATCTTTAACTCACAATTACAATAAAGGAGAAAAATCCAGAAATAATCTTAATCCCAAATACCTGATATTTATATCAAGAAAATTCATAAACATTCTGAGAGTCATTAAAAAAAGACTGAACTATGAAAAGTCAACCTAACTTAATACATGGAAAATTTGAATATGACTAAGGTATAACTATCAACAAATGCATTTGTTTAAATTCACTTCTCATCAACATTTCTATAATTTTGGGCTTTTTGAAGGCTTGACTGGTTCTAAAGTTAAAATGAAGAATACATGTAAAATTACTTTCTGAGAGAGGATTTCAATCAACCTAAAGTCATGATGTAAAGCAGTAAAAATCAGTTAATAAAGATGATTATTTAAAACGTATATGCATAAAAATTAATAAACAAAATGAGAATATCAACAAACTGGAGAAAACGTAATAAGAATATAATTGGTAAATTGTAAAAATGGCATTGAAAAACAGGGAAGTTGGATCATTTACCTCCCATTTCTAACCCCTCATTGGTTGAGGCTTGTCCTCAGAAGGATTGAAACTATCATGTGTTAGGGTGTCCCTGAAAAGCACACTCCCACGAACCTGGAAAGAGTGTTTGGTAGAGAGGCAGAGAGATGCAAAGATTAAGGTGGAAAGCTGTTAATGTGTATAGGATTGTCTAGTGTGACTGCAGATGAGCTTAGAGAGGGTGGAGGTGATATGGGGAAGGGAAAAAACATAGCAGTATCTACTACAGGTGAGAAGTGTTTTGATTACAAAATTAAATGAAAAATGCTGGCTAAGCCACATGTATGAAGAACAATTACCCTGATGTAAAAAAAAAAAAAAAAAAAAAAAGGATGTGGAGTATAAAGACTGGAAGGAATAATGGCAAAATATTAAGTGAATATCTTGGATTCTAGGACTACCACCAAATTTTATTATAGAAGTAGTACTAATATAGAAATTATAGTCATCACATTTGTTGTTGTCACTTTTATTTATGACAAAGGTTTACAAACTATAATCTAATTTCTGTTTTTGCAAATAAAGTTTTATTGGACACATAGTCATGTCCGTTCATGTATTTCCAATGACTAATTTTGCCCTATTTCTGAAGATTTGAATGGTGCAACAGAGATCAAATGACTGACACAACTTAATATATTTATTGTCTGGCTTTTTAAGAAAAACTTTGCTGATCCCTGGTTTAAAACAGTGTGCCAGGCTAATAGGATAATCTGAGCACAATTTGACTGAGGATATACTAGAAGTATTTGGGGAGAAAAGAACAAAACAGCCCTAGAACACTATATTTGTGTAATGCATATTATGATATGAATTTCAGAAGCATATAGGTAGAGATATAAACTACTCAATATCTTTTCAGGTAATAGGTTTATCTTTTACACCTTATATTTTGGTTGCTCACCTTTTGCAGCACACGCTAGGAAAATTTGAGAACATCAACCACTCCTCAATCACTGTTCAGTCAGGGTTTGAGTTTCAAATCAATATCATATTGAAATTATGTGAAGACAATGAAGTGGCTAACCAGCAAATTGCTCCTCAAAATTGGACTACAAAAGCTTTAAATGGCTTCATTAAGAAAAGCGAGCCCCTAAATACCCAGTAAAGGGGAGCAGGGCTCCTCTCAGAAATGGGTAATTTTAGGCCTGGGGCAGAGAAGGTACAAAGTAAGCCTAGGCATTTTGGGGTGCCTGAAAGTAAGGAAGTGTTCAAAAACTACTGGGAATGAGTCAAGCGGGCCTAAGAGCTGAATTGAAGAGTCTTCCACTGGCTACATTTGGAACAACTTGAGCATGAAAAATAATGATGTGTAAAACAATGCACAAATACAATGTGTAAAACTGTAATACATGAAATCATAATGATGTCAAAAGTGAGGGGGAGGATTGAAATGCTTTTCTTTATAGAAGAATGCCAGCTAACATATGTAGAAGAAAGGATAATGTTGGAATAAAACCATTCTGATACCACCTATGGGATAATTAATTCAGGTAGGGATCATCAATGGATGTCAAAATTACTTGGTGAAAGAGAACAAATACCTTGGTGTTAGGAGACAAGATATTTGCATGGTCTCAAAATATTCCCGTACTGATTGTTTATTAAATTACAGGGAAAAGTTAGTTTTATAATGAAAAGATCTGGCAGATACCAGCTTAATCAAATAGTCAAACTTATTCTCCATCAGCAGAACAAATTAATAAAACCTGCCTTCTGTTGTGATTCAGAGGAAATTATACATCATCTATGCAATATTCTTGCCAAAAACATTTAACCTAAATTTAATTATAAAGAAGCAATAAAACAAATACAGAATATGGGACAATCTAATAGTCAAATGACCTAGACTATGAAAAGTGTCAATAACATGAAAGATTATTCTAGAATAAGAAGATTCATCTGGTTTAAAGGGAAATGGAGAGATACAGACAACTGTAATGTTGCATTTTGATTGCATTCTAGACTAGGAAAAAAAACAGATGTAAAGGACATTGGTGGAAATTTGAATATGAATTGTGTATTAGATGACATTATTGCATCCATATTAAATTTAAATACATTTTAAAAACGTTTTTGACTCCCGGGAACTCAACTCCTATATTAGCTGACTTTGGCATGAAATGTGTATTGTTTTCCCTAATCTTCTCCTTTTTCCTAAATATCCTATATCACTTGAGACCCAGCCTGTTTCAACTCCTCCCTAAAAGCTCTGATTATTTTAGATCTAATTGGCTTGCTTCCCCTGAGATGTTCTATGATAGCCTCAGTATGTAGCACATAGTTTAGCATTTGACTTTGTAGGAGTAGAAGTAGTGATACCCTTGGAGACAAATGAGTATAGTGATCAAGAGTCAGGCCACTTGGCTTTGAATCCAGGTCCCACTGTGTTATGTAGCTTCTCTGTATTTCAGATTCCCTTCCTTAACATAAAAATTAAGTGATTTTCCCAAATCCAATGGAAGATAATGCTCCTGTTCATTTATTCACCAAAAAACTCTATAGTTCCTTCATCGGATATCAAAATCATTCATAGTCTCTATTTCTTAAGTCAAATATCTCACTGAGCATTCTAGTGAAAAAATTATTTTTCTCTAAACCTTCATAATACCTATATTCTTATACTTTTAGCATTCTTCCTAATAGTATGATTATCTCAGCATGTACTTAGCTCAATAAGGAAAAACCTACTTGTATTTCAATGTGGTTGTCATGGAATTTAAGGAAAGGTTGGATGATGAGGCTTCAAAAGTGAAACTCTGAGAACCTTAGCAGCTACAGTTTATGGATCTTCCTTCTAGTTTTCTACAGTTGTTAGGAGTCAACTCCGAGCCACACCTTCTATGTTTTGATTCGTATTCTCAATGAGAAATATATTATAGACAACCTAAGGACAAGATATTCCCAGTTCATTGATCAACGATGCGGATATTATAAGTGGGAAATAATGTGGCATACACAGAGCAGTTGAGGTGATAGTAATGTGGATTGGAAGATGATTGCAATTTATATGTCCTCATTGGAATGTACATGTCTTAAGGGCAAGGTGGAAATCTCATTTATCCATATTCCTCATTTTATCTAAAACATGTATTTCCACATAACAGGTAGTATGAACTGCATTGTGCCCCCTAAAATTTACACGGTGATACCTTAACACCCAATGTGACTATATTTTGGAGATAGGGACCTTAGGAAGGTTAAAGGAGGCCATAGGATGGAGTCAATCTGACAGAAATTGTCCTCTTACAAGAAGAGGAAGAGACACTAGATATGGTATCTATCTCTGTCCACACATGCAGAAAGGAAAAGCCATGTGAGGACACAGCCAGAAGGTGGTTATCTACAAGCCAGGATGAGAGGTCTCACCAGAAACCAATCCTGGTAACACCTTGATTTTGGACTTCTAGCCTTCAGAACTGTGAGAAAATAAAATTCTGTTGGTAGAGGCACATAGTCTGTGGTATTTTCTTATGGTTCCCCTAGCAGACCAATACAGTAGATGTCCAAAACTGTTGGTAAAATACATTTGCTCATTTACCTCCCACCCCACTAAAAAACTTCGTCCTGATCCTGTGGGTATTGTTATTTCCTTCTGAAAAATAAGGGAAATAAGATTCCAGAATACTATTTATTTAAGTGGGAGACCAGGACCACCTTCATTAGAATATTTTGGGGTGCCTATTAAAAACTGGATTTCCCCCAAAAAAGTCAGATTCCAGCAACTCCCCCTAACCAAGAATCCCTGTTGTTGGCACCTGAAATACACATTTAACAAGCATCTCAGGTGATTCTTATCTACTTCACATTTAAGAACTATCACCAGAGAGAAGTAAGTTGCTTAGGGTCAGAGTAGCAAGCTTGGTGGTCTAGATGTGAATAGACATTTATCAAAAGAAGACATACAAATAGCAAGCAGACATATAAAAGGGTGATCAACACCATTGATTATCAGAGAAATGCAAGTCAAAACTACAGTGGGATATCATCTCACCCCAGTTAAAATGGCTTTTAATCCAAAAGACAGGCAATAACAAATCCTGGCAAGGATGTGGAGAAAAGAGAACCCTTGTACACTGTTGATGAAAATGTAAATTAGTACAACCACTACGGAGGACAATTTGGAGGTTCCTAAAAAAAAATAAAAACAAAAAAACCCTAAAAATAGAAGAGCTACCATATAATCCAGCAATCCCACTGCTGGGTATATACTCAAAAGAAAGGAAATCTGTATATTAAAGAGATATCTGCACTCCTGTGTTTGTTGCAACACTATTCACAATAGCTAAAACTTGGAAGCAACCTGAGCATCCATCAACAGAAAACTGGATAAAGAAAATGTGCTATAAATACACAATGAAGTACTATTCAGCCATAAAAAAGAATGAGATCCTGTCATTTGCAGCGACATGGATGGAATTGGAGGTCCTCATGTTAAGTGAAATAAGCCATACACAGAAAGACAAGCATCATGTGTTCTCACTTATTTGTAAGATCTAAAAATCAAAATAATTGAACTCACAGAAATAGAGAGTAGAAGGATGGTTACTGGAGGCTAAAAGGGTGGCAGGGAGCTGGTGTAAAGGTAGGGATGGTTAATGGGTACAAAAAATAGTTAGAAGGAATAAGACCTAGTATTTGATAGCACAACAGGGTGACTATAATCAGTAACAGCTTAATTGTGCATTTTAAAATAACAAATAGTTTAATTGAATTATCTGTAACTCAAAGGATAAATGCTTGAGGCAATGGATACCACATTTTCTATGCTGTGAATATTTCACATTGCATCCCTTTATCAAAACATTGAATGTACCTCATAGATATATACACATACCCGGTACCCACAAAAAAATTAAAGATAAAAATGATTTTAAAGGAAATATATGGTGCTATTCTGCAAAAGGAGAAAAAAATGAACTTGGTGGTTGAGTTAAAATCTGTTTTTCCACTCACCCTACTTACTTACAGACAGTCTCATCATCTAAGGGAAGAAATGGTTGCATAAAGATGAGAGATCCAATGTTATACAACTATTTTATTAATGTCCCATATTTGATGAGTTTTTTTACAACTTGAAGGTACTTTCCTTCAACTTTGCCATTTAACAGAACATAATATGGTTTGATAAAACAAAGGGGCTTTTTGTTCAAAATTATTCTGAGTACTGTTTCATGTTTCTCTTCTCTCAGCAAGTAATGAAACAACTCAATTATCTATCATTAAACACATTCCACAGTAGTAAGTTTACTGCACTTACTAGCTCTGAGATGGAGGGCAATTTACCTTCTGCCTTCTTTATTTCTCTGATAACCTGCTCGTCATGTGTTGCTTTGACTTTTCTGCTATTATCTCATTTAATTTAACAATTTGAATTCATTTCAATTCGGCAAGCATTTATTGAGAGTCTATGTTTTTAACATTGCCTTAGCCCCCGTGGGTAATATAAATTCTGCTCTGATGGAGCATGTTCTCCAAGGTATGTGTTGGTGTCACCGTATAGCTACATCATATTGCTTTTGGAATGAGGTAGATGAAAAATTATCCTGTCATCTTTAAAATTATCCAGAATTGACAGTTGATGGCTCAGCTTTTTCTCCATTAGGAGGTTAGTGAAAATGTCACAAAATACGCTAGGCAAGTAAGTTGAAGTTTCCAAGGTAAACTGTAACTGATGCTGAAGATATTGCAATACGAATCCCTTCTTATGACAAACACGTTCCCTGGGAGAGGACCACAGCTGATTTATCTGTCTTTCCAATATTTTAAGAGAAACACAGCCTTTGCAGAATGGGAAATTGTCTACCTTAGGGGAGTCTCATTATCAAAGTAGAGATCACCACAGTACCTGACCCTTATGGAGCTATTGGGAGGATTAAATGAGGTTTTGTATTTAAAATGCCCAGAACAGTTTCTAGCTCAAAGTAAGAGGTAAGAGCTCAAAAATTGTGAGCTACTTTAAAATTGAGGACTGAGCTTTTAGGAAGCATGTTTAAAATGTGGAAACAAACTTATAAGACATTTAATAAACATTTCAATGATATTTATGAAAATGTGCATGTGGGGAGAATAAAAGTAAAATCAAATCTGGTATCAACTTACTATTAACTTGCTTACTACATGGATTTATATAAATAAATACGTAAGTATCTATTATATCAGACATAATTTTTAATGATTATAATTGATGGCTTGAGCTCAAGGACAAAAATAATGATGATGATGATAAATGCAACAGACATTATCTTTTTATACTGTGTTATATTCTAAAATGCTTTCACAAACATTTTCTCATTTAATTCCCATAATAACTTGTTGAGGCTTAGAGGTAGTTGAGAATTGATGATTTGTCCATGGTTCAAAGCTCTTAGGAGACAGAGCTAGGGTATAACTCAGGTTTAATAATTTTGCATTTATTGCTATTTCTCATATATTCCAAGACTGAAGTTGGATAAATGCTATAAGAGTTATCAAATGTCCCCTTGCTTTTAAGGAATACGTCTAAGAAAAAATTGAGTCCATTTGTACAGTCTTCAGTTTCAGGCTTTCAAATAAAATGTTATGTTTAATTTTTGTGGGTACACAGTAGATGTATGTATTTATGAGGAACATGAAATATTTTGATACAGGCATGCAATGCATAATAATGACATCATGGAAAATGGGGTATCCATCACATCAAAGTGTTTATCCTTTGTGTTACAAACGATCCAATTATACTCTTTTAGTTATGTTTAAATGTACAATTAAATTAGTATTGACTACAGTCACACTGTGGTGCTATCAAATAGTAGGTCTTATTTCTTCTTTCTATTTTTTGTACCCATTAAACATCCCCACCTTCCCCCTGACCCCACTACCCTTCCCAGCCTCTGGTAACTGTCCTTTTACTTTAGTCCATGAGTTCAATTGTTTTGATTTTTAGATCCCACAAATAGGTGAGAACATATGATGTTTGTTTTTCTGTGCCTGGCTTATTCCACTTAACATGACAACCTCTAGTTCCATCCATGTTGTTGCAAATAACAAGATCTCATTCTTTTTTTATGGCTGAATAGTACTCAATTGTGTGTACATACCACATTTTCTTTATCCATTTATCTGTTGATGAACATTTAGATTGCTTTCAAATCTTGGCTATTGTGAACGGTGCTGCAGTAAACATAAGAGTGCAAATATTTCTTTAATATACTGATTTCTTTTCTTTTGGGTACATACCCAGCAGTGGGATTGCTGGATTATGTGGTAGCTCTATTTTCAGTTTTTTGAGGAACCTCAAACTTGTTCTCCATAGTGGTCATACTAATTTATATTCCCAACATTGGAAGGGTTCCTTTTTCTCCACGTCCTTGTCAGCATTTGTTATTGCTGTCTTTAGAATAAATGCCATTTTAACTGGGGTGAGATGATATCTCACTGTAGTTTTGATTTGCATTCCTCTGGTGATCAGTGAATGATGTTGATCACCTTTTCATATGCCTGTTTGCCATTTGTATGTCTTCTTTTGAGAAATGCCTATTGATATATTTTGTTCATTTTAAAATCAGATTATTAGAATTTTCCCTTATAGAGTTGTTGGGCTCCTTTTATATTCTGGTTTTTAGTTACTTGTCAGGCAGATAGTTTGCAAATATTTTCCCCCATTCTGTGAGTTGTTTCTTCACTTTGTTAATTGTTTCTTTTGCTGTGTAAAAGCTTTTTAACTTGAGGTAATCTCATTTGTCCATTTATGCTTTGGTAGCCTGTGCTTGTCAGGTATTGCTGAAGAAATATTTGCCCACTCCAATGTCCTAGAGAGTTTTCTTAATGTTTTCTTTTAGTTATTTCATAGTTTGAGGTCTTAGATATAAGTATTTCATGTATTTTGATTTGATTTTGTATGTGGTAAGTAATAGGGGTTTAGTTTTATCCTTCTGCATATGGATATCCAATTTCCAATTTTCCCAGCACCATTTGTTGAAGAGACTGTCTTTCCCCCAATGTATGTTCTTGGCATCTTGGTTGAAAATAAGTTCACTATAGGTGTGTGGATTTGTTTCTATGTTCTCTATTCTGTTCCATTGGTTTATGGGTTTTTGTTTGTTTGTTTGTTTTTTGAGAAGGAATCTTGCTCTGTTGCCCAGGCTGGAGTGCAGTGGCATAGTCTTGGCTCACGGCAACATCTGCCTCCTGGATTCAAATGATTGTCCTGCCTCAGCCTCCCAAGTAGATGAGATTACAGGCTAGCACCACTAGGCCTGGCTAATTTTTGTATTTTTAGTAGAGATGGCGTTTCACCTTGTTGGCCAGGTTGGCGTTGAACTCCTGACCTCAAGCGATCCACCCACCTTGGCCTCCCAAAGTGCTGGGATTACAGGCATGAACTGCTGCACCCAGCTTTATGTGTCTTTTTGCATGCCAATACCATGCTGTTTGGTTTACTGTAACTCTATAGTATAATTTGAAGCCAGGTAATGTGATTCCTCCAGTTTTGTTCTTTTTGCTCAGGACAGCTTTGTGTATTCTGGATCATTGGTGGTCCCATATGTATTTTAGATTGTTTTTTCTATTTATATGAAGAATGCCATTGGTATTTTGATAAAGATTGCATTGAATCTATAGATTGCCTTGGATAGTATGGACATTTTAACAATATTTATTCTTCCAATCCATGAACATAGAATATTTTTCCATTTTTTCATGTCTTCTTCAATTTCTTTTATCAGTATTTTATAGTTTTCATTGTAGAGAACTTTCACTTCTTAGGTTAAATTAATTCCTAGGCATTTAATCTTATTTGTGACTATTGTAAGTGGGATACTTTTTGGATTTATTTTTCAGATTGTTCACTGTTGACATACAGAAATGCTACTAATTTTTGTATGTTGATTTTGTATCCTGCAGCTTTACCAGATTTATTTATCTGTTTTAATAGTTTTTGGTGTTTTTCCAAATATAAGATCGTATCATCTGCAAACAAGGATAATTTGACTTCTTCCTTTCCAATTTGGATACCCTACATTTCTTTCTCTTGTCTAATTGCTCATGCTAGGACTTCTAGTAGTATGTTGAATAACAGTGGTGAGGACATCCCTGTCTCTTTTCAGATCTTAGAAGAAAGGCTTTCAGTTTCCCTCCCCGTTTATTACAATGCCAGCAGTGAGTCTGTCATATGTAGCTTTTATTATATTGAGGTATATTTCTTCTATACTGAGTTTTTTTAGGGTTTTTATTATGAAAGGTTGTTGAATTTTATTGAATACTTTTTCAGCATCAATTAAAATTATCACATGGATATTGTCCTTCCTTCTGTTGATATGATGTATCACACTGATTGATTTGCATACACTGAATTATACTTGCATTCCTGTGATAAATCCTAATTGGTCATGATGAATGATCTTTTAAATGTATTGTTGAATTTGGCTTGCTAGTATTTTGTAGAGGATTTTTGCATAAATATTCATCAGAGATATTAGCATGTAGTTTTCTTTTCTTTTTTTCTTTTTTTAATGTGTCATTGTCTGGCTTTGGTATCAGGGTAATACTGGCTTTGTAGAGTAAGTTTGGAAGTATTCCTTCCTATGTTGTTTTTCAGACCAATTTAAGTAGGATTGTTATTAGATCTTCTTTAAATATTTGGTAGAATTCAGCAGTGAAAACCGTTGTGTCCTGGGCTTTTCTTTACTAGGAGACTTTTTATTGTGGCTTTGATCTTGTTACTTGTTACTGGTCTGTTCAGCGTTTGAATTTCTTCATGGTTGAATCTTGATAGGCATTATATGTCTAAGATCCATTTCTCTGGATTTTCCAATTTATTGGCATATATTTACTCATAGTGGCCAATAATGATCCTTTGAATTTCTATGGTAACAGTTATAATGTCTCCTTTACATCTCTGATTTTATTTATTTGAATCTTCTCTCATTTTTTTCTTTTTTTTTTTAAATTATACTTTAAGTTCTAGGGTACATGTGCACAATGTGCAGGTTTGTTACATAGGTATACATGTGCCATGTTGGTTTGCTGCACCCATTAACTTGTCATTTACATTAGGCATTTCTCCTAATGCTATCCCTCCCCCTGCTCCCCACTCCACGATAGGCCCCGGGGTGTGATGTTCCCTGCCCTGTGTCCAAGGGTTCTCTTTGTTCAGTTCCCACCTATGAGTGAGAACATGAAATGTTTGGTTTTCTGTCCTTGTTAGAGTTTGCTCAGAATGTTGGTTTCCAACTGCATCTATGTCCCTGCAAAGGACATGAATTCATCTTTTTCATGGCTGCATAGTATTCCATGGTGTATATGTTCCATATTTTCTTAATCCAATCTATCATTGATAGACATTTGAGTTGGTTCCAAGTCTGCTATTGTGAATAGTGCCACAATAAACATACGTGTTCATGTGTCTTTATAGTAGCATCATTTATAATGCTTTGGGTATATATCCAGTAATGAGCTCAATGGGTCAAATAGTATTTCTAGTTCTAGATCCTTGAGGAATCACCACACTGTCTTCCACAATGGTTGAACTAGTTTATACTCCCACCAACAGTGTAAAAGTGTTCCTATTTCTCCACATCCTCTCCAGGATCTGTTGTTTCCTGACTTTTTAATGATTGCTATTCTAACTGGTGTGAGATGGTATCTTATTGTGGTTTTGATTTGCATTTCTCTGATGACCAGTGATGATGAACATTTTTTCATGTGTCTGTTGGCTGCGTAAATGTCTTCTTTTGATAAGTGTCTGTTCATATCCTTTGCCCACTTTTTGATGGGGTTGTTTGTTTTTTTCTTGTAAATTTGTTTGAGTTCTTTGTAGATTCTGGATATTAGCCCTTTGTCAGATGGATATATTGCAAAACTTTTCTCCCATTCTATAGGTTGCCTGTTCACTCTGATGATAGTTTCTTTTGCTGTGCAGAAGCTTTTTAGTTTAATTAGATCCCATTTGTCAATTTTGACTTTTGTTGCCATTGATTTTGGTGTTTTATTCATGAAGTCCTTGCCCATGCCTATGTCCTGAATGGTATTGCCTAGATTTTCTTCTACGGTTTTTATGGTTTTAGGTCTAACATTTAAGTCTTGAATCCATCTTGGGTTAATGTTTGTATAAGGTGTAAGGAAGGGATCCAGTTTCAGCTTTCTACATATGGCTAGCCAGTTTCCCCAGCACCATTTATTAAATAGGGAATCCTTTCCCCATTGCTTGTTTTTGTCAGGTTTGTCAAAGATCAGATGGTTGTAGATACATGGTGTTATTTCTGAGGCCTCTGCTCTGTTCCATTGGTCTATATGTCTGTTTTGGTACCAGTCCCCTGCTGTTTTGGTTACTGTAGCCTTGTAGTATAGTTTGAAGTAAGGTAGCATGATGCCTCCAGCTTTGTTCTTTTTGCTTAGGATTGTCTTGGCAATGTGAGCTCTTTTTTGCCTCCATGTGAACTTTAAAGTAGTTTTTTCCAATTCTGTTAAGAAAGTCATTGTTAGCTTGATGGGGATGGCACTGAATCTATAAATTACATTGGGCAGTATGGCCATTTTCACGATATTGATTCCTCCTAACCATGAGCATAGAATGTTCCTCCATTTGTTTGTGTGTTTGTGTCCTCTTTATTTCACTGACCTGTGGTTTGTAGTTCTACTTAAACAGGTCCTTCACATCCCTTGTAAGTTGGATTCCTAGGTATTGTATTCTCTTTGTAGCAATTGTGAATGGGAGTTCACTCATAATTTGACTCTGTTTGTCTGTTATTGGTGTATAGGAATGCTTGTGATTTTTGCACATTCATTTTGTATCCTGAGACTTTGCTGAAGTTGCTTATCAGCTTAAGGAGATTTTGGGCTGAGATGATGGGGTTTTCTAAACATACGATCATGTCATCTGCAAAAAGGGACAGTTTGACTTCCTCTTTTCCTAATTGAATACGCTGTATTTCTTTCTCTTGTCTGATTGCCCTGGCCAGAACTTCCAACACTATGTTGAATAGGAGTGGTGAGAAAGGGCATCCCTGTATTGTGTCAGTTTTCAAAGGGAATGCTTCCAGTTTTTGCCCATTCAGTATGATATTGGCTGTGGGTTTGCCATAAATAGCTCTTATTATTTTGACATATGTTCCATCAATATGTAGTTTATCAAGAGATTTTAGCATGAAGGGCTGTTGAATTTTGTTAAAGGCCTTTTCTGCATCTATTGAGATAATCACGTGGTTTTTGTTGTTGATTCCATTTGTGTGATGGATAATGTTTACTGATTTGCGTATGTTAAACCAGGCTTGCATCCCAGGGATGAAGCTGACTTGATCATGGTGGATAAGCTTTTTGATGTGCCTCTGAATTCAGTTTGCCAGTATTTTATTGAGAATTTTCACATCAATGTCCATCAGGCATATTGGCCTCAAATTCTTTCTTTTTTGTGTCTCTGCCAGGCTTTGGTATCAGGATGATGCTGGCCTCATAAAATGAGTTAGGGAGGATTCTGTCTTTTTCTATTAATTGTAATGCTTTCGGAAGGAATGGTACCAGCTTCTCTTTGTACCTCTGGTAGAATTCAGCTATGAATCCATCTGGTCCTGGACTTTTTTGGTTGGTAGTCTATTAATTATTGCCTCAATTTCAGAGCCTGTCATTGGTCTATTCAGAGATTCAACTTCTTCCTGGTTTAGTCTTGGGAGGGTGTATGTGTCCAGGAATTTATCCATTTTTTCCAGATTTTCTAGTTTATTTGCGTAGAGGGGTTTATAGTATTCTCTGATGGTAGTTTGTATTTCTGTGGGGTCTGGAGTGATATCCTCTTTATCATTTTGTATTGTGTTTATTTGATTATTCTCTATTTTCTTCTTTATTAGTCTTACTAGTGGTCTAAAAATTTTGTTGATCTTTTCAAAAACCCAGCTGCTGGATTCATTGATTTTTTTGAAGGGTTTTTGTCTCTATCTCCTTCAGTTCTGCTCTGATCTTAGTTATTTCTTGCCTTCTGCTAGCTTTTGAATGTGTTTGCTCTTGCTTCTTTAGTTCTTTTAATTGTGATGTTAGGGCGTCAATTTTAGATCTTTCCTGCTTTCTCTTGTGGGCATTTAGTGCTATAAATTTCCCTCTACACACTGCTTTAAATGTGTCCCAGAGATTCTGGTATGTTGTGTCTTTGTTCTCATCAGTTTCAAAGACCATCTTTATTTCTGCTTTCATTTCATTATTTACCCAGTAGTCATTCAGGAGCAGGTTGTTCAGTTTCCATGTAGTTGTGTGGTTTTGAGTGAGTTACTTAATCCTGAGTTCTAATTTGGTTGCACTGTGGTCTGAGAGATAGTTTGTTGTGATTTCTGTTCTTTTATATTTGGTGAGGAGGGCTTTACTTCCAATTATGTGGTCAATTTTAGGATAAGTGTGATGTGGTGCTGAGAAGACTGTATATTCTGTTGATTTGGGGTGGAGAGTTCTGTACATGTCTATTAGGTCTGTTTGGTGCAGAGCTGAGTTCAAGTCCTGGATATCCTTGTTAACCTTCTGTCTCGTTGATCTGTCTAATATTGACAGTGGGGTGTTAAAGTCTCCCATTATTATTGTGTGGGAGTCTAAGTCTCTTTCTAGGTCTCTAAGGACTTGCTTTATGAATCTGGCTGCTTCTGTATTGGGTGCATATATATTTAGGATAGTTAGCTCTTCTTGTTGAATTGATCCCTTTACCATTGTATAATGGCCTTCTTTGTCTCTTTTGATCTTTGTTGATTTAAAGTCTGTTTTATTAGAGACTAGGATTGCAACCCCTCCTTTTTTTTTTTTTCTTTCCATTTGCTTGGTAGATCTTCCTCCATCCCTTTATTTTGAGCCTATGTGTGTCTCTGCACATGAGATGGGTCTCCTGAATATAGCTCACTGATGTGTCTTGACTCTTTATCCAATTTGCCAGTCTGTGTCTTTTAATTGGGGCATTTAACCCATTTAAATTTAAGGTTAACATTGTTATGTGTGAATTTGATTCTGTCATGATGTTAGCTGGTTATTTTGCCTGTTAGTTGGTGCAGTTTCTTCCTAGCATCAATGGTCTTTACAATTTGGCATGTTTTTGCAGTGACTGGTACTGGTTGTTCCTTTCCATGTTTAATGTTTCCTTCAGGAGCTCTCGTAAGGCAGGCCTGCTGGTGACAAAATCTCTCAGCATTTGCTTGTCTGTAAAGGATTTTATGTCTCCTTCATATATGAAGCTTAATTTGACTGGATTTGAAATTCTGGGTTGAAAATTCTTTTCCTTAAGAATGTCGAATATTGGCCCCCACTCTCTTCTGGTTCGCAGAGTTTCTGCTGAGAGATCCGCTGTTAGTCTGATGGGCTTCCCTTTGTGGATAAACCGACCTTTCTCTCTGGCTGCCCTTAACATTTTCTCCTTCATTTCAACATTGGTGAATCTGACAATTACATGTCTTGGGATTGCTTTATCGAAGCATATCTTTGTGGTGTTCTCTGTATTTCCTGAATTTGAATGTTGGTCTGTCTTGCTAAGTTGGGGAAGTTCTCCTGGATGATATCCTGCAGAGTGTTTTCCAACTTGCTTACATTCTCCCCATCACTTTCAGGTACACCAATCAGATGTAGATTTGATCTTTTCACATAGTCCCATATTTCTTGTAGGCTTTGTTCATTTCCTTTTACTCTTTTTTCTCTAACCATCTCTTCTCACTTTATTTCATTAATTTGATCTTCAATCACTGATACCCTTTCTTCCACTTGATCAAATCAGCTATTGAAGCTTGTGCATGTGTCACGTACTTCTCGTGCCATGATTTTCAGCTCCATCAGGTCATTTGTTGCGGGAAGTCAGGAACCTGAAAGGAGGGACCGGCTGAAGCCGTGGCAGAAGAACATAAATTGTGAAGATTTCATGGACATTTATTAGTTCCCCAAATTAATACTTTTATAATTTCTTACACCTGTTTTTACTGTAATCTCTGAACATAAATTGTGAAGATTTCATAGACACTTATCATTTCCCCAGTGAATACCCCTGTGTTTTCCTATGCCTGTCTTTACTTTCATCTCTTAATCCTGTCATCTTCTTTGTAAGCTGAGGAGGATGAATGTTGCCTCAGGACCCTGTGATTGTATCAACTGCACAAGTTGTTTGTAGAGCATGTGTGTCTGAACAATATGAAATTTGGGCATCTTAAAAAAAAGAACAGAATAACAGCGATGTTCAGGGAATAAGAGAGGTAACTTTGAACTGCCTGCTGGTGAGCTGGACGGAACAGAGCTCTATTTCTCTTCTTTCATAAACAAATAGGAGAAATATCACTGAATTCTTTTTCTCAGCATGGAACATCCCTGAGAAAGAGAATGCCCCCTGAAGGTAGGCTTATAGATGGCCCCTTTTAAGGCATCCCATCTTTTATGGTTGAAGCTGAAGGGATGAAATAAGCCCTGGTCTCCTATAGCACTCCCAGGCTTATTAGGAGAAGGAAAATTCCCGCCTAATAAATTTTGGTCAGACAGGTTATCTGCTCTCAAACCCTATTTCCTGATAAGGTGTTATCAATGACAATGCGTGCCCGAAACTTCATTAGCAATTTTAATTTTGCCTCATCCGGTGGTCCTGTGATCTCGCCCTGCCTCCATTTGCTTTGTGACATTTTATTACCTTGTGAAGTATGTGATCTCTGTGACCCACACCCTATTCGTGCACTCCCTCCCCTTTTGAAAATCGCTAATAAAAACTTGCTGGTTTTACAGCTCGGGGAATGTCACGGATCCTGCCTACATGTGATGTCTCCCCTGGACACCCAGCTTTAAATTTCTCTCTCTTGTGCTCTTTCGCTTTCTCAACCCAGCTGAGACACTTAGGAAATAGAAAAGAACCCATGTTAAACATCGGGAGTGGGTTCTCCCGATAGTCATTTAAGATTTTCTCTAGATTGTTTATTCTATTTAGCCATTCATCTAATCTTTTTTCAAGGTTTTTAGCTTCCTTGGGATGGGTTCAAACATCCTCCTTTAGCTCAGAGATGTTTGTTATTACCGACCTTCTGAAGCCTACTTCTGTCAGCTCGTCAAAGTCATTCTCCATCCAGCTTTGTTCCATTGCTGTCGAGGAGCTGGGATCCTTTGGAGGAGAAGAGACACTCTGATTTTTAGAATTTTCAGCTTTTCTGCTCTGGTTTCTTGCCACCTTTGTGGTTTTTATCTACCTTTGATCTTTGATGTTGGTGATCTACAGATGGGGTTTTGGTGTGGATGTCCTTTTTGTTGGTGTTGATGCTATTTCTTTCTGCTTTTTACTTTTCTTTCTAACACTCAGGTCCCTCAGCTGCAGGTGTGTTGGAGTTCACTGGAGGTCTACTCCAGACTCTGTTTGCCTGGGTATCACCAGTGGAGGCTGCAGAACAGTAAATATTGCTGCCTGATCCTTCCTCTGGAAGCTTTGTCCCAAAAGGGCACCCGCTTATATGAGGTGTCAGTCAGCCCCTACTGGGAGGTGTCTCCCAGTTAGGCTACACGGGGGTCAGGGACCCACTTGAGGAGGCAGTCTGTCCGTTCTCCAACCTTAAACACCATGCTGGGCAAACTACTACTCTCTTCAGAGCTGTCAGATAGGGATGTTTAAGTCTGTAGAAGTTTATGCTGCATTTTGTTCAGCTATGCCCTGCCCTAAGAGGTGGAGTCTACAGAGGCAGCAGGCCTGGCTGAGCTGTGGTGGGCTCTATCCAGTTCCGGCTTCCCAAGCTGCTTTGTTTACCTACTCAAGCCTCAGCAGTGGTGAATGCCCCTCCCCCCTGCCAGGCTGCTCCCTCGCAAGTCAATCTCAGACTGCTGTGCTAGCAGTGTGCAACGCTCCGTGGGCACAGGACCCACTGAGCCAGGCATGGGACATAATCTCCTGGTGTACTGTTTGCTAAGACCATTCAAAAAGTGCAGTATTGGGATGGGAGTGTCCCGTTTTTCCAGGTACCCTCTGTCACGGCTTCCCTTGGCTAGGAAAGGGAAATCCCCTGACCCCTTGCAGTTCCCAGGTGAGGCAATGCCCCGCCCTGCTTTGGCTCACCCTCCGTGGGCTGCACCCACTGTCCAACCAGTCCCATTGAGATGAACCAGGTACCTCAGTTGGAAATGCAGAAATCAGCTGTCTACTGTGTTGATCAGCTGGGGGCTACAGACTGGAGCTGTTCCTATTCAGTCATCTTGCTTTCATTTTTTTCTTAGTCTGGCTATAGCTTTGCCAATTTTCTGTATCTTTTCAAATCACCAAATTTGCGTTTCATTGATTTCTGTATTGTTTTCTTCATTTTAATTTTATTTATTTCTGCTCTGATCTTTATTATTTCTTTCCTCCTGTTAATTTTGGGTTTGGCCAGCTCTTGCTTTTCTAGTTCTTTAAGATGCATCATTATGTTGTTTATTTGAAGTTTCTCTTCTTTTGTGATGTAGGCACTTATAACAATACATTTCCTTCTTAGTAATACTTTCACTGTATCCCATAGGTTTTGATATGTTGTATTCCCATTATCACTTATTTCAAGACATTTTTCAATTTCCTTCTTAATTTTTTTATTGACCTACTCATTTGGGAGCACATTGTTTAATTTCTGTGTGTTTATAGGGTTTCCAAACTTTCTCTTGTTACTAATTTCTAGTTTCATTCAATTGTGGTCAGAGAAAATGCTTGATATTATTTAAATTTTTTTGGAATGTTTTAAGACTTGTTTTGTGACCTAACCTATAGTATCTCTTTGAGAATGGTACATGTGCTGAGGAGAATGTGTTTTCTGCAAGTGTTGGATGAAATGTTCTGTAAAAATCCATTAGGTCCATTTGGTGTGTAGTGCAGTTTAGGTCTGATGTTTCTTTGTTAATTTACTGTCTGGAAGATCTGTTTGATGCTGAAAGGTGGGTTGTTGAAGTCTCTAGCCATTATTGTACTGAGGCATATTTCTCGCTGTAGCTCAAATATTTGCTTTCTATATCTAGGTGCTCCAACATTGAGTACATGTATATTTATAATTGTTATATCCTCTTGCTAAACTGACCCCTTTATCATTATATAATAACCTTCTTTATCTCATGGTTCTCTCTTGAAATCTATTATGTCTAATTTAAGTATAGCTACTCCTGCTTTTAGTTTTCATTTGCATAGAATATGTTTTTCCATCTCTTTATTTTCAGTCTGTGTATCTTTACAGGTGAAGTCTGTTTTTCTGTAGGCAGCAGATCCATTGGGTCCTTTTAAAAAAATTTATTCAGTCACTCTATGTCTTTTTATTTGAGTGTTAGTCCATTCACATTCAATGTTAAAGATAAATAAGGACTTACTCTTGCCAATTTTTAATTTGTTTTCCGGTAGTTTGTGGTCTTTTCTTCCTTCTTTCCTTTCATCCTATTCTCCTTTAAGTGAGGGATACTTTTTCTGGTAGTATGATTTAATTTCCTGCCTTTTATTTTTTATGTATTTGTTATTTGTTTTTCAATTTGAGGTTACTATGAGGCTTGCAAATATTCTTATAACCCATTTTAAACTGATGAAAACTTAACACGGCATAAACAAACATTAAAAAAAATTAATAAGAACTCTAGATTATAACTTTGTCTCTCTGTTTTTTAACCTTTTGTTGTTTGTCTTTATGTTTTATTATGCTATGCCTTGAAAAACTGTGGTAGTTATTATTTTTTATTGCTTCATTTCTTCTTTCTACTTAAGAGTAGTTTACCCACTACAAATACAATTACAGCGTTACAATATTTTGTGTTTTTCTGAGTGCTTACTATTACCAGTAAATTTTGTACCTTTACATAATTTGTTATTGCTCATTAACATTCTTTTCTTTCTGATTTAAGAACTCCCATTAGCATTCTTACAGGATAGGTCTATGTTGATGAAATCCCTCAGCTTTTGTTTATCTGGGAAAGTCTTTATTTCTCCTTTGTGTTTGAAGGATATTTTCATTGGAGATGTTCTTCTTGGGTAAGATTTTTCTTTCAACAGTCAAAATATGTCATGCCACTCTCTCCTGGCCTGTAAGGTTTCCATTGAAAAGTCTGCTACCAGATGTATTGGACCTTTATTGTATGTTATTTGTTTTTATTCTCTTGCTATTTTTAGGATTCTTTCTTTATCTGTAACCTTTGGCAGTTTGATTATCAAATGCCTTGAGGTGGTCATCTTTGTGTTAAATCCACTTGGTGTTCCATAACCTTTTTGTACTTGAATATTGACATCTTTCTCTACATTTGTGAAGTTCTCTGATATTTTCTCTTTGAATAAGTTTTCTAGCCTTATCTCTTTCTCTACGCCCACTTTAAAACCAATAACTCTTAGATTTTCCTCTTTGAGGCTATTTTCTAGATCTTGTAGGTGTGCTTCATTGTTTTTTCTTCTTTCTTATTTTGTCTCCTCTGACTGTGTATTTTCAAATAGCCTGTCTTCAAGCTCACTAATGTTTTCTTTTGCTTGATCAGTTCTACTATTTAGAGGCTCTGATGCATTCTTCAGTATGTCAATTGAATGTTTTCAGCTCAAGATTTCTGCTTGATTCTTTTTAATTCTTTCAATCTGTTTATTACATTTATTTGATAGAATTCTGAATTCCTTGTCTGTGTTATCTTGAATATCTTTAAATATCCTCAAAACAGCTCTTTTGAATTATCTGTCTGAAAGGTAACATATCTTTGCTTTTCTGATATCAATCTCTGGTCCCTTATTTCGTTCATTTGGTGAGGTCATTTTCCTGTATTGTCTTGATGCTTGTAGATGTTAGTTTTTGTCTGGGCATTGATAAATGAGGTATTAACGTAGTCTTTGAAGTTTGGGCTTGTTTGTGCTTGTCTTTCTTGGGAAAGATTTCCAGATATGCAAAGGGACATAGGTTCAAAGCCCAATAATGCTGTGGTTCTTGCAGACTCATAAAGGAACTGCCTTGGATAGTCTTGGATAAGATCCAGAGAATTCTCTGGATTACCAGGCAGAGACTCTTGTTCTCTTCCCTTACTTTCTCCCAAACAAATGGAGTCTCTCACTCTGTGCTGAGCTGCCTGGAACTGGGTATGTGGTAATGCAAACACCCCTGTGGTCACTACTATTGGGACTGTGTTGGGTCAGACCTGAAGCCAACACAGCACTGGGTCTCTCCCACTTACTTTAACCACTACCTGGCTACAACCCGTGTTCACTCAGGGCTCTAGGGCTCTATGATCAGCAGGTGGCAAAACCAGCCAGGTTCATGTCCTTCCCTTCAAGGTGGCAAGTTCCCCTAGGCTCCAGGCAAGTCAAGAGTTGCTGTGTTGAATCCAAGGGTTAGAGTCAAAAACCTTGGAAATTTACCTAATGTTCTATTCTACTGCAGCTAAGCTGGCACTCAAACCACAAGACAAAGTCCTTCCTGCTCTTCCCACTTCTTTCCACAGGCAGAGGAGCTTCTCCTTGTAGCTATCACCACCACCAGCTCATGGGGGCTCTGCCAGGCCACAGGCGATGTTCACTTAAAGCCCAAGTACTCTTCAGTCAGCTTGTTATGAATTCTGCCAGGCCTGGGACTCACCTTTTAGGGCAGTGGGCTCCCCTCTGGCCCAGGGCAGGTTCAGAAATGCTGTTCAAGAGCCTAGACCTAGTCTCGGGATACCAAGAGCCTGCTTGTTGCTCTACCCTGCTATAGCTGAGCTGGTATCTAAGGTGCAAGACAAAGTCTCCTTTACTTTTCCCTCTGCTTTTCTCAAATTAAAGGAGTCTTTCACTATAGCCTTCACAGCTGAGAATTTGCTGGGTCACACATGAAGTCAGCATGTCTCAGAAACCAAGGCCCACAATGTACTACCTAGGTATTGCTGCTTGTTATTCAGATCCCAGGGGCTCTTTAGTTAGCAGCTGATGAATCCTGCCAGGACTGTGTCTTTCCCTTCAAGCCAGCAGTTCCCTTTTGGCCCAGGATGTGCCTAGAAATGTCATCCATGAGCTGGGGCCTGGCCTTGGGGAGGGGTGGCATCAGTGATTCAAGCCTGTCTCTCACACTCTCTTTAATACCTGTTTCAGTGACATGAAGCTAAAACCAGGTACTGTGATTGTTCACCTGATTTTTTGGTTCATGCGATGGTGCTTTTCTGTGTGCAGATGGTTGTTAAAATTTGGTGTTACCGCAGCGGGACAGACAAATGGTTTAGGTTTCTATTATGCCATCTTGCTCCACTTGCCAGTTTTAGGCTTTTTAATCTGCCAAGGGATATACGTACACAGAAGCTTTCTCAGTTCTCTGGGCTTTTTGCAGTATCCCATAAAACATCCTATGCTGCCTGTTAAACTAACATAAAATCTCTAACACACATTCAAGTGAGACTGATGATTATGTAATATTATTATGAAAAAATAAGTTAATTTCATTAATTAATCAATATCTCAACCCAGTTCTACTAATTGGAAAATAAATTTGGAATTTGTGGTCAAAAATAAATTACACCAATACAGTCATACTGTTTTGGACCTAGTTAAAAGAATTAAATGTTTAAATCACTATGTTTTCTAATTAAGCATCATCCTAGGATACCCTTGGAGAAAACACTGAGTAGAGGGAAATACTCTGTGTGGCTTTCAAGCCAACAGCATTTAAACTATGCTGTCTTGGAGGAGGGAGGAAGTGGGGAGGGAGACACACACAGACACACACACACACACATGCAGAATTTTTAGAATTTTAAAATCTATAATCTATGGTGCATGGTGTGGATGCTTAAGTCTAAGTTTCTAGAGAAAAAAATAAAACTAAATAATAGTTTCATGAAATCAGTAAAGAACCCTTCTGCAAACATTGTTAAGAATGGATGACATATTTTTTCCTCCCCTGTCTTCAGCCTGAAACAATAAGCAAATAAAAATAAACAGAAACCTTCCTTCACATAAGAATTAAAAAATGGCTACCAATTTACCAATCACGAAAGGCATTTGCCCATAATGGACATAGCGTCTAAAAACTGACATATGATTCAAATGTAAACTCAGATCCATATGGTCCAGCCTTGGAGCTGTATAGCAGTCTAGCAGCCAGAAACAATTTAAAAATAATTCAAAACTAAACTTTCTTCTCTCGGAAAAGTCCAGCTCCTTTATTTGCACTCTGAATTTCTCGAATCCCTCTATCCTCTTAAAAGACTTTAGTCCTATAGTTCACCCCTCTCTTTCCTGCATCATGTATCCCCCTGTTTAATGGGATCAATCTAGTCAGCATATGAATAAGTTAGTGCCAACATCTTAACATGCCCTTGATCCCACATACTCTGTCTAATCATGCATATTTCTTGACCCTCTTCCCAAAAAATATTCTGGAAAGAGTTGTCTACACTCACTGTCTCCTTTTTTCGTCTTCTTTTTAAACCTCTACTCACTCTTTTTTTTAATTAATTACTTAATTAATTAATTAATTTTTTATTATTATTATACTTTAAGTTCTAGGGTACATGTGCATAACGTGCAGGTTTGTTACATATGTATACTTGTGCCATGTTGCTGTGCTGCAGCCATCAACTCGTCAGCACCCATCAACTCGTCATTTACATCAGGTATAACTCCCAATGCAATCCCTCCCCCCTCCCCCCTCCCCATGATAGGCCCCGGTGTGTGATGTTCCCCTTCCCGAGTCCAAGTGATCTCATTGTTCAGTTCCCACCTATGAGTGAGAACATGCGGTGTTTGGTTTTCTGTTCTTGTGACAGTTTGCTAAGAATGATGGTTTCCAGCTGCATCCATGTCCCTACAAAGGACACAAACTCATCCTTTTTTATGGCTGCATAGTATTCTATGGTGTATATGTGCCGCATTTTCTTAATCCAGTCTGTCACTGATGGACATTTGGGTTGACCCAGCCATCCCATTACTGGGTATATACCCAAAGGATTATAAATCATGCTGCTATAAAGACACATGCACACGTATGTTTATTGCGGCACTATTCACAATAGCAAAGACTTGGAATCAACTCAATCAATCTACTCACTCTTTTACCAACCGAATTAGAAGGAGCATGAACATCTGTATGTTAATGATAAGAATTAAAAAAATGGCTCCACTGACATTATTCTTTTCTTGGAATAGCTTGGAAAAGCTAATGTTCAATGTCCATTCGTCTGATAGCAATGTATTGGCCATTTGCAAACATTGGATAAAGGTTTTTATTCTTTTCTTCTTGAAACATTTTTGTGTTTTGGCTTTCATGACATCCCCTGGTTTTCCTTCAACAACCTTGGCATACTTCATTTTCCTTGAATGCTTGGTTGTCTCCTCTTTGTTCTTGGGGTTTTTAAATGTTGATGTTTTCCAGACATCAGTATTCTGGTTTTCATTGTATGCTGTCTTTCTAGGTGATCCCATCCAGTCCCATGGCTCAAAATGCAATTTATTGCTAAGGACTCACAAATATACACCTAACCTGCCCTGAAATACAGATATGTATAGTCAACTGCCTATATGATATTTTAATTTGCTTACCTAACAAAGATCTCAAACTTCCAATTCCACAGCTCCAACCTTAGCCCATGCTACCATCATGTCTTATCTGGGTTTCTGTAGTATCTTCTTCAGTGATCTCCATACTTCCACCCTTACTTTAATCTATAATCTATGGTGCAAGGTATGGATGCTTAAGACTAAGTTTCTAGAGAAAAACATAAATATGATGAATATAATATTTATCATTCACACCCCAAGAAATCATGGCGATATTCAAAAATCATACATTGGAACACATCATATTCCCACTGAAAATGGTTAAGTGCCTTTTACTACACTAAAAGTAAAATCTAAAGTTTTGACCATGTCCTACCATGCTTACACCATCTGGACCCAGCTTTCTCACCCACCTCACCTTGCACCACTCTGCACCATTTCCCCATCCAACTGTATCAAGACATTCCTCATACCAGTCTGCTCCTCAGATGAGACTAGCTCTTTTCTGTCTCAGGGTTTATGTCCCCTGCCCTGAACACCTCTTCTTCAACTTTTCAAAGGGAAATTTACTTTAATCTTGTAGGCTTCAGTTGTAATTTTACTTATTCTAAGATGACATCGCTGACCCCCTCCTCTGCCCCAGTCTCATCATTTCCATCTCAATGTCTTGTCTATTTCTTTTCTTTCTTTTTTTTTTTTTTTTTTTTTTTTTTTTTTTTTTTTTTTTTTTTTTTAGGATTTATCACAAGCTGAAATAAATCTTGTGTGCTTGTTGACTATCTGCACCAACTAGAATGTACATTTCGGGAAGGAAACTTGATATTTTGTTCACTGCTCTATCCTCAGTACCTGGAAGAGTGTCTAACACATAGAAGGTACAAAATGGATACGTTATGAGAAGCTACATGAATGAATAACAAATCTTTTGTGAGACTTTGTAAAATCGCCTCTGCTGATTTATCTCCTCTCATTATCTCCTCTCTGCTATACCACATTTTAGTCTGGCTGGTCATTTTCATTTTCTCAGTTGCTCCTTGTGGAAGTTTAGAAATTGGTCTGGGGAAAAAAAAACACACAAAAAGCACAACAGGTTCTCCTCGAAGAATGGGAAAAGGGAACAACCAGTGCTTAGGAAGGAATGTGAGTGAACATCTATATATTAATTAATTGATCCCCTTCATAGACTCATATTTTTTCAAATCTAAAGAAAGCTAAAAATTTCTAGACATTAGTGAGCTTGTCTTAAACGCCTAAACAAAGAATTCTTTACCAGAAATTAAGATGATCAAGCGTGAGGTGGCATAAGGAGAAGAAAGAAACACACATTTAGGGACCCAGTTTTGTACTACTAGAAACGCACACCATCTTTCCCTTTTCTTAGACAGCCTCTGATCCAAGAGAGATGAACCGAGGTGAGGCAGAGTAAAAGAATAAGGGGAAGCCAGGTGCAGTGGCTCGCACCTTTGGGAGACGGAGGCAGGCAAACCACCTGAACCCAGGAGTTCAAGGCCAGAGGCCAGACTGGGAAAGATGGTGAAACCCTGTCTCTACCAAAAATGCAAGAAAGAAAGAAAGAAGGAAGGAAGGAAAGAAAGAAAGAAAGGAAAAGAAGAGAAGAGAAGATGAAGAGGGAAGGAAGGAGAGAAGAAGGAAGGAAGAAAGAAAGAAAGGAAAAGAAAAAGAAAGAAAGAAAGAAAGAAAGAAAGAAAGAAAGAAAGAAAGAAAGAAAAGAGAAGAGAAGATGAAGAGGGAAGGAAGGAAGGAAAGAAAAAGAAAGAAAGAAAAAGAAAGAAAGAAGAGAAGACGAAGAGGGAAGGAAGGAAAGAAAGAAAAAAAGAAAGAAAGAAAGAAAGAAAGAAAGAAAGAAAGAAAGAAAGAAAGAAAAGAGAAGAGAAGATGAAGAGGGAAGGAAGGAAGGAAAGAAAAAGAAAGAAAGAAAAAGAAAGAAAGAAGAGAAGACGAAGAGGGAAGGAAGGAAAGAAAGAAAAAAAGAAAGAAAGAAAGAAAGAAAGAAAGAAAGAAAGAAAGAAAGAAAGAAAGAGAGAGAAAGAGAGAGAGAAAGAAAGAAAG